>NW_011888855.1:1599797-1647566 GCF_000151845.1 Pteropus vampyrus
CGCGGGAAGTAGAGGGTGACTAGGATGCCAGACTCGGGGCTTCGCCCTTGTCCACCCCTTTGCCGCCAGACGCTAAGTAGAAACCCAGAGCCCTGTCACTTCCTAGCAAAATCTCTTCACCTCACTGTGCGTCAGTTTTCAAATCTATAAAAGGTATAATAGTAACATTCCCACACTGGGTTGTTAGACTTTAAGGGGAAACTAAGTTAACTCACGTTAAGCACTTAGAATACTGTTTGTCTTGTGGTTAAAGCTCAACAAATGAAAGCTTTAAAAATAAGTTGGCCTCGACGTAGCGTGCCTAACGGGCAGAGGGGCCAACTCCTGGGATAAGAAAAGGGGGCCTCGTGGGTCACGCTCTAGGAGGAGATGTCTTCAGGAACTGCAACTCCCGGCGCGAACCGGCCAGAGCTGGGCACGCTGGGAGTTGCAGTTCCTGCGGACCTAAAAAGCCCCAAAATGAGGGGCATCTTCGGGAACTCGGGTTAGCCAGACTGAGCAGATATCTAACATGCTCTGATCCAGGCTAGCTCTGGTGATGGGCACACGCCTCCAGTCACTGGAGCCTCCCAACTTCTCCAAGGAGGTATTATTGCTCCCATTTCGCAGACTAGGAGACCGAGGCTCAGAAAATGGCCCAAAGAGGGGAACCAAAATCTGCGGACCCCAGAATCTTTGCTTTCTGTATAGGGATCCCTGCTCCATCCCTAATCCCAGAATGGGAAAGAGGCACAAATTCTCCGAGAAGCAGAGGTTCTTTGAACGGCCACGAAATCGTATTATTTTCCCAATTTTACAGACGATGAGACGGCGTCACTAGTGCAAGGTCACGCGGAAAGTAGCGGCCGGCTGGGACGCCAGACTCGGGGCTTCGCCCTTGTCCGCCCTTTGCCGCCGGACGCTGAGTGGGCGTGGCCGAACCGCGGCCCGCCCCCCCTCACCTCCCGCTCCCGTGCGCTTGGTGCAGTCCAGGCAGTTCCATACAGGCACGGGAGAAGGGGTGAAGCTGCGCAGCTAGCGTGGGCCCCGCGCGCGCGCTGGGTGGTGAAGTTCGCGGACGGTTCCACTGCGGGGGCCAGAGGGGGGGCTGCAGCGGGAGCGACGCGCTGGCCGCCCGGTGCGGGTGGAGCCCCGCCGCGTCCCCAGGTAACGCCCGGCCCGGACCCTGCGCTGTGCGCCCCGGGCGCAGAGCCAGCGAGGACGGAGCGGTAGGGGGCGGCCGCGGGCTGGCAGAGTAGCGCAGGGACTTCCAGCGAGGCCTCTGCTTGCGTCCGCAGGGCGGGAGCTCGCTGTCTCGGGACCCGGAGCCAGAGCCACTGCGGTCAGCAGTTTGCCCGCTTGATCAAAGTGCCCCAGTTCGGGGAGCCCCTGGGAACTTCAAGTCCCAGCGTGCCCTGCGCATGCCCTGTTCGCAAAGCCCGGCGGGTCACAGCTTTAGCTGTGCTCAGACTTCCGGGACTCAGCTGCAGTCCTTTGGACTCGTCTCGTGCGTCCCATTTTACCAGCGCTCCTTGTGCCAGCCGCTTGGGAGCCAGAGCATACTGGGCCCTGCGGGTCCAGGGGAATAGACCACTGCACCCCAGCGGCGTCATTACTGCGTTCAGGATTTTGGATCTCCGGGGGGTACAGAGAGGGTCTGTGTCTTGTCCAAGGTCACACAGCTTCCATTGTCTGAGAGCCACTAAACCAGAGTCGAGGTGGTACTGGGGATTGGAAAGGCGGTATGGGCCAGAGGCTAGTGGTGGTAAGAATCTTAAGTAGAAGAGACACTTAAGATGAAGGGAATTTGGTTGGACTCATCACCCTGGATCTGCTAGACGCCGCAACCCAGTAGTCCCCGGTTTTCATCTCTAGACGATGTGGTGACGATACCTGCTCCCTCCTCTGCAGACCCTGGGAGTTCCAGTAGTGAGAGCTGCAGGGAAGAGGAAGTCAGAGCCTTTATAAGTGCCATACTCACAAATCTCTCATATCCAAACTCAGATCCAGATCCGGAAAGTCAGGCAGGCACCCCCAAAGATGCATAGATAGAGCCTCTATTGACTCACTGAGGTAGGTACTTTTACCTCCATTTTACAGCTTGCCAAACTGAGCCACAACAGAGGTGACTTCTTCAAGGTCACAGAGCTTATAGACAAAGCCAAGGTCCAAGCCCACACAAGCTGGCTTCAGAGTCTCTGTATTCAACCTTGAGTGTATTCCTGCCTCCCCTGTGGTCATAGGAGATGAACCACTGAGCTGGCACATACTAAGTGCTCAGTAAACGTTGTCTGTCAGTATTATGAATGTCCTGATTTTACACCCAAGAGACCGAGGTGGAGAGAGGCCAAATAACTGACCCACAGTTTCAAAGCTGGGGCTAGAGTACTGCAGACTCGAGCCCTAGACCCGGAAACAGCTTCACAAATGCCCACACTCCCACATATGCACAAAGATACTTGTTTTTAGGGGAGCCAAAGCTTGGGGCTCAGATGTCAGGGTGATGTGTTCAGGCCTGTCCTGAGCAGAAAGGACTTGGCATGGGGCCTGTCAACACCCACCCTAGTGTATGAGGCTCTGGGAACTGGGAGGTCTTGGTCCTGAGCTGGCTCTACTAGGCTGTGTGTCCCTGGGTGGTTCCTCAGTCTCTGTTCTGCTTGGAATATGACTAGGCCCTGCCTCTTTAGAGGAGGATTTGACAGGTTTTAGAAGAAAGGAGTGGGGTACTTTCTGATCCTGAGGGAGGGAGGGTGGCAGCCAGCTGTCTAGGCTTTCACATGGGTGGATGGAGCAGGGCAGGACCCCAGCAGGAACAGGTGACCTGTTTTCTTCCTGCTTAAGTGGAATTCCTCCCATCTCCTGCAGAGGAGGGCTGGGGATGGGAGCTGGGATGTAGCATCCAGTGTTTTGCACTGGAGCAATTGGGATTCGAATCCCTCTACCCTGTGATCTGGAGCCATCCACTAGTCCCTGAGCCTCTAGGGTCTCTCTCCTCCTGCCCCAGGACATCTGTGCTTTTGATTACTGAACAACCCTAGGGGACCCTGTGTTGGCATTTACACAGCATGAATTAGACTTAATGTGGGATCAGAGTGTGGTCCCAGGTTTACCCCTTGGAATATGACTATATGGCTCTGTGATGGTGGGTGAGTCATAACCCTTCTCCCCCAAGTTTCCTCATCTGTGAAATGGGGCAAATGCTGGTGCCTAGTTCTTAGGTCACTAGGCAGACCAGTGACCCCAAAGATCAAGATGGGGCTTGCCCAGACCATGCAGGGAACACTAGAACCCCAATTTCTCCACAGAATGTCATGGCAGATGCTTGGGCAAGGATGAGCCATCCCCACTTGTGGTTCTGGAGCCCACTGGACCACACTTCTGGGATCTGTGTCAAGGGGAGTCTCTTCCTGAGCCACTTTGCTCATCTGTACAATAAAAGTATCAGAACTGGCCTTCAAGGGACTGGAGAGAAACTGGACTGATGAGAATGAGGCATGCAGGAGGTATGCAGGCCACATGCCCACAATGGGGTTCCAAAGCATAAAACTTGGTGAACTCGAGGGGATGTCACAGGCAAGTCTAGATTTTTGGCTTTGTGGAAAATCTGGTAAAATTGAACCTCCTTTGCTCTTGCTCCAGAGTGATTCTGCATGCACCTAGGAAGGTTTTTCAGTTCAGGGGGAGATGTGTTATTGGCCTCTGGCCCTGGGGGGTAACCTTGAGGGGCTGTGAGGAATTACTGAGGGCCCCAGAGGGTCATGCATGACAGAAGACAGGGCAGGGACTTCCTGGTCCTTTAGCATCAGGGGAGAGAGTCACACCCAGAGGCCCCATCCTTGGGCATCCACCACCCAGTGAGAGCCCTGATGGGGGAGGGGGTGGGCAGCAGTCCTGTGGAGTTAGCCTTCTGCTGTCCTGACACAATATGATGACAGTCATGATGTGGTTGAGGGAGCCAGAGCTGCCAGAAGACTTGTCAGGAGGCCCTGGGATGCCATCTTTGAGCTGAGCCCCAAAGGTTGAGCAGGGTTTTACCAGAAGTGAGTAGAGGGTTTGGTGTTGTAGGCAGAGAGAATGGTACAGTCAGAGGCTTGGTGGCTTCAAAATACGCAACTGGACTGTGACTGAAGGATCACTTTCCAAGACTGTGGAGTGGGAAGGTTTTCTTACTGTGGGGCCTGGGGCAAGTCAGGTCACCTCTTGGAGCCTCAGATCTCACCCATAAAATAAGGCTGGTGGTGTCTGCCTCCCAGTGAAGGCCAGAGGATAGAAAGTGCCCTTAAAAACTCTGAACTCCCTCAGGCCAGGAGAGGAGTATTAAGGGATGGATTGTGACAGGGCTTTGTGCAAATGAAATGGCATGAAGTGAAGCTCAGGCTGCATCTAGCCCTGAGTTCAGAAGAGGGAGTTCAGTACAAGCTGGTGACTGACTTCACAGCTTCCTGTAGGAGGTAAGATGGGAGCAGAGCCTCAAAAGGCAGAAAAGAATGATGAATTGTTAGAAAGGAAGGGAAAGGGCGTCCCTGACAGGCAATCCAGCTGAAGGAAGACAGGAAGGTGACAGGCAGTCCAGCTGAAGGAAGACAGGAAGGTGGCAGGCAGGGAAGGCCAGAGGGAGTTCCATCATGGTTGTGGGAGAGGGCTGGGGAGAGGTGAACCTGAAAGGTTTGCTGGGGAAGCTTGGTAAGCATACCCCTAAAGACCAGGCAGTAGGGAGCCGTTGCAGGTTCTACCTCTACACAGGCAAGCAGGGGGTTGTCTTAACAATGCGGACACCTTCGAATGCGGGAAGGATTTCCTAATGGCTTTTGCATATTGAGAACAATAAAAGGTTGGAAGGGATATAGGAGAAGGAAGAATTGATGATAAGGAAATGGTTAGAGAAAGCCATCACCCTGTACATCCCCATTTATTCTCATGCACACAGAGTGTTAACTGTTGTGGAGAGAATTTGGCTTTCCAGGTAACATCTGTAGGAATGCATCATAAACCTGATCTCCCATGCCTAGAGATCTGCAGACAACCCCTGAGTACCATCTTCACTCATTGTGTTGCTGGCTGCTCACCCATGATGCAGTATTAGATTGTTGCTGGTCTAATCAAAATAAGCATGTCAGTTCCCCATACTTATGGATTTTTCTATTGGATACCTTTCCTGAAGAGGGATTTCAGACCCTAAGGGAACAGAGTTTTTATGGCTTAAAGACTAAAAACATTCTCTTTGACAGTAACTTTCTTTAGACTTTTCAGTAGGTTATATTGTATAGGGTTTTTTTTTTTTTAAGAGCAAATGTACAAAAGCATGTGCAATAAAAAGTTTATCCTCCTGACCCAGTGCTCTCTTCCAGTTGTCCTAGGACAGTTGTCAATTTCCTGTATATCTTTCCAGAAATAATCTATGCAGGTATTGTATATATCTAATTAAAAAAAAAAAAGATACATACTATTACACTCTGTTCAGCATCTTGCTTTCACTTTTTATTTTTAAATTTGGGATTATGAAATATACCAAAGCATAGAAAATGACACTATAACCACCCCCCCATCCCCCCACCCCACACAGGTTTAGGAAATATTAACATTTTGCACTGGTATCTCTTTTAGGACTGTCTTGGAGGTATCCCTATGTCCGTGCAGTTCATACACAGGAGTCTAGTTACTGATTATATGTATACACCATTCTTTATTGGGCCTGTACCCAGCTCTTGGATATTTAGGGTATTACTGATTTTTTTGCTTGATCAATATGGATTTAAAAAAATCCATATTGACTTACTTTGTATGTCTTCCCAGAGGGACTTCGAGACAAAAGGGAAGAAGCTTAACTTTGGCTTAGGTTCTAGTACATGTTCAGCCACACTTCCCTAGCTGTGTGACCTGGAGTGGCACCCCTCCTGATTCTCTTTACCCGTCTGTAAAATGGGCAGGTTGTAGTAATCCCTCTGTCTCATTGTTGTTTGGAGGAGTACAGTAAAAAATATACTTTGTTGGGCTCCGTTCCCCAATCTCCGTAGGCAAGAAGCATTCCGAAGCCCAGCCTAGAGCGGAGAGCACTTAGAGCGCGACACGACTACTGCCCAAGCTTCAAACTGTTACCCGCGCCTTTCCCTCACCACGCTGGGGGCGGGGTGGTTAAAAAAAAATGCCTCTGTGACGTCAGCGCGCGCAGAGCCAATCCTGCTGCGGGGCAGGCGTTAACTCATTTACATGGCTTGCCCGCTATTGGTCTGTTGGGCAATCCAGGCTGTCCCAGTTTTTTAAAGCCTCCGCGTAGTATAAACAAGGAGAAGCGCGGAGGCCAGGCCATGATGTCATTTAAGTGCAGTAGCTCTTGGGGCTGACGTCATCTCCGGGGAGGTTGCCGGACCGGGGTTGTTAGGGCTTTCCGAACCACTCGGACTGGTCTAAGAGGACGTCCCAGCCTGGTCGAAGGTCGGCCCCATTGCACTTCAGTGCCCCAAGCGGCGCCCCATCTCCAAGGAGGGGACCATGACACAGTAAGTCCGGGCTGCGGCTTTCCCGGAGGGACCCATTTCTGAAGCAGGGAAACTGAGCCTTCCAGGTGCGAGTGGTTCGTGAGTTTGCATAGCAAGTTCTATTTGCAGCTGATTGATCTTGCCCACCCCGGGGTCTCCCATCTTTAGGGTAGGCCATGGGGCCCCGCCCCTTGCCTATGATGGCTGCGGTCACTTTAAGTGAGAAGGTGGGGGCGAAGTTTTTTTTTTTTAAATCTGCCTTCCAAGATGGCAGCCTACTAATCATGTGCCTAGTCGTGGCGAGTGATTGGTTCTCGGGGCCCCCGCAGGGCGGAGCTTTTGGCGCGGGGCGGGGCTGCCGCGGGCAGCTGCCGGCTACTGTTTGCCGGAACCTCCCGGCGCGCCCCCGCGAGGCCCCTCCCGCCCGGCGCGCGACCCCGCCGCTCCGAATGTTGTGAATCAAATGTGGGGTTTGTTACATTCCGCTGGCGCCGCGGACAGTTCTTAAAGGGCCAGCCGCAAGCAGCTGCGCAAACCCAGCCGCGTCCTGCGCCGCCTCCCGCTCCCGGAGGGCCTGGGCCGAAAGAGGCTGACCGCGCGTGGGCCTCGCAAGGCAGACGCCGGCAGACAAAGAGGGCCCCGGAAGGAGCCGCACTGCCCCTGGACCAGGGGGAGGGAAGGGAGCATATTGTTCCGCAGGGCGGGGGCTCTTAAAGGGTCCAGGCAGCACCCCCCACCCTACCCCCTTGCCCAGGTTGGCCGTCCCAGTTCCGGAACAAAGGAATCAACGTGTGGCCAGCGGCTGAAGGTGAGTCGGGGCCACAGCCCCCAACTCCTATTTTCCGCATCCTTGGAAACTCCTGCCCCCCTCCCCTGGGACTGGGGGCTGTATATAGCTGGCTCCGCAGGGGTTAATCACGGGCGGTCCGGAGGGAGACGGTGAGACCTCTAGGCTCAGAGACACCCCCCTCCCTGCGCCCCCCAAGGCCAGGACGAGTCTCCCTTCTCCCGAGGCTGAGCGCTGCGGTTGGAGAGGAAGGAGCCGCCCCCTCCCCCTGCCGCCGCCACTTCCTTTGTTGTTGCTTTTGTCTCACGCCGAGCACATGGTCCGGGATCCTCCGCTCTTAAAGTCACAGCGTTCTTGCCCAGACGCCGCAGTGTGGCCTCCCGCCCCTCCCGTCTCTCCGAGCGTGTCATAAAGGAGTGAGAAGGGGATGAGGGAGGCCCTCCTCTGGGCGTGTGTCCGCATATCGGCCTTCCGTCCCCATCCAGTCCCCGGAGAGAGATGGCTAAGGAAGCTTCCCGGAGCCCCGCAACCTGTACCTGGCCTGCGTTGAGGAGGGGCCTGCCCCTCAGGGACACTGGTCTCCTACCCCGCTAATGTGACCATCTGGTTTCTTGCTTCTTGTCTCTTCTGGTTTTACTTGGGCGCTCTGGGAAGGAGAGATTTCCATCCCCATTTTACAGTTGTGGTAACTGAGGCTCAGAGAAACGGAGAGATTTCCTTGACCAAGGTCACTCAGGGAGTCGGGTCTGGCCAAAGACTCCAAGTTCCAGGCCTGGCTGGCGGTCCTGCCCCTCAACCACCTCCGGGCACTTCACGTGGGGGAGCTCTACTTGCCCACCAGACAGTGCTGGGCCTGGGGGTGAGAAGAGGTAGGGAAGGGGCTTCTCATCCCGCTGAGTCTGCTCATGCTCTCAGAGGCTGGCTTTGTTTATCTGTAGCACAGCCCCTTGTTCCTGCAAACAGCCCCTGGGCCCAAGTGAGGAGAATGGACTGGCTTCTGAGACCTGGGTGGGAGTAGCTGCTGGGGCACTGAAAATAGGAACTTGGCTGCCTCCTGGGGGAGGGCGTGGATGCAAAGTGTCACCGTGTCTGTTTCAGGCAAGGTTGGATTTAGGGATGGGATCCTCAAGACTCTTCGTATAGACCTCATTGAGAACACAGCACAGAGGAGTGTGAAGCAGAGCAGTTACGAGGTGGCTACTCTGCTATTTGACCTTGAGCAAGTTGTTACCTCTAAGAGCCTCCTTCGCTTCTCTCCACAATAGGACCAGTCACAGGCACCTTAGGGAAAACTGATCTCCTGATCTCCTTTAGGGCCTGGAATAGAGTTGGGATTAGGTAGTTCTTCGGGTTACTCATGCCAGTGAGAGAGTCAGGAGTTAGGGGAATCTGGGTGCAGGGGGACAGTCAGGACCAGTTTTGTCTGTCTCTGGCAGTGTGACCTAGAGCAAGTTACTTCCTTTCTTTGGGTCTCGGTTTCCTCACCTTTGAAGTGGGTGTGTTCCTTCTTTGCCACCTCTGTTCCTAGTGGGACTTCAGGAATCAGGGGCCCCTTCCTTGCCAACTAGGGTATCCCCTAGGGAGGCATATCTCTCAGCTGCCTCCTGCCTGGCTTGAAGTGGCCCCTGATTTCTGCTTGGGGGTGGGGGTGGAGAGCAGCCTCTTTTACTCTCTAATAGGGATCATTTATACCTAAGCTTTACAGACCACTCCTGCTGTGGCTTGTGAGAACCCCTCACCAGTCCACTGGGAGGTGGTCTTTGGCCTGTTCCCATTTGACAGATGAAGAAGCTGAGGCTCAGAGAAGGGAAATAATATGCCCAAGACTCTGGCCATCTCTGAGCCTCAGGGTCCCTGCTTCCAAGGGTCACTATGAGGACTCATTGAGATGGCACATGGGAAGTACTGTAGTTATTATTAATATTCCTCGGCAGAACTCTGAGTTCTCAGGATCTCTGAGGCCACTTACAGCAGAGGTTCCCAAACTTGGCTGTACTATAGAAATTTCTGAAGTATTCGATAAAAATCTAGGTGCCCTTTTTCCCCAACCCTCCAAAGAGTCTGATCCAGGAGGTCTGGGGTGGACAAGGGATCTGCTGTTGCAGTTATTTGAAGGTTTCCTCTGAGTCTCTCTTGGCCTTTGTTTGCTAGGTTGGATTGCCAGCAGGAATCAGGGAGGTTTGTACACAAGTGTGTAAGGATATGCACTTGGCCCACACCAGGGGTCACAAACCCAGTCACCTATGGTGGGCAGGTGAGGAATGGGCCTGGGATGGTCATGCACTGAGTGAAGGGGGTCCAGGGAGAATGACAGTCCAGTGGAACCAGATTTTCTGCTCTCCCCACCTGTTCCCCCAGGAAGAAGCCAGATTTGTAGTCATCCCAATTCTGAATTAGTACTGACTTCACTGCTGCCAGACTGTGGCCTTGGCTCTGTGCAATCACCTCTCCAGCGTGCATTACCATCGGGCCTGCCCTAGGCTGGATATAAGCTAGTCCCGGGCCCTGCCCACCCACTGCCTAGTGCCAGAGCCTGCACTGGATAGGAGAGGTGTGAATTCCAACTCTTCCACTTCCTGACTGGCTTTGATGGGGCTCCGTCCTGTCAGCTGGAGAAGAGTCTCTAACGCTCGTTTTTTGAGTTAGGGACAAAGCTTTAAAGACAAGCACAAAGGAAATGTTCTTGCCACTGTTGGCAGGAAGGAACGAGGTATTGAGGGGACAGTACACTGGCCCCCTGGCTGTGTCAACAGGGATGCAACACTTAAAGCTGGGCATCAAGGATGCATAGATGTTTCGTCAGATGGAGAAGGGACTGGGGCGGAGGGCTGCTCCCTGTGGTAGGAACAGCAAAGAGCTGGTCCTATTTGAAGCATCCTTCAGCTTTGCAGGGCCTGACTTGTTCCAGAGCTTTCCTGGTAGTGGGGGCCTCATCCCAACTTCTGGAGTTAATGAGCGATCCCCCTAACTTTTCCCACCTGGACCCCCAGCTCCCAGGGAGGAAGGAGACCTGCCCCACCCCATTCCCATTCAACTTCCTCCCTTAGGTTCTAGCTTCCCCTTTTTTCTCAGCAAGCCCCACCTCCCACTTGAGAGCTGTGTGGGGCCCCCAGGACAAGGGCCTGGCCGCATTCCAGACCCACCCCACCAACCACGGTAGCCGGCTTCCTTCATCACCTCCTGGGAAAGCCCTTGGGTTGGACTCCTCCCAATGGCAGCAGGGTCCAGTGGGAAGCTTGTGGTCAGCACACCCGCTAGCTTTGACACTTGGGCAAGTTCCAGTCTCTCTGAGCCTCAGTTTTCTCTTCTGTAAAATGGAGTTGACAGTACTATCTTTGAAGAGTAGATGAAGTCATTCATAGGAAGGCACTGTGGGATGGGTTATGGAAAGAAACAAAACTAGCTTGCCTTGGAACGGGGGTGCCCAAGGGCGGGAACTGGGTCAGAACTTCTTACCCGGCAATAGTGGAAGGAGAACTGGGCTCCAAACTTTATTGAAATCCCCCTCGGGCTAGTCGGATAGAAGGGAAGAAGCAAGAGTTCCCCCAGGGACCCCACACCAAGTTCGCCTGACTGGAGTCACCTGGCCCAGAAGCATGCTGGCCAGCCCTTTGAAACCACCACAACCCTGAGGGGCAGTGTAGTCCCATTTTACAGAGCAGAAAACAAGCCTGGGCTCCCTGCTCCCTTGTCTCAGCACCGAGCCCCAGCGCTAAGCAGAGGGCCAGAACCACAGCACATGTGCATGGGGAGCAGGGGCACGGTGGACATCGGCAGGCCCTGGAATCAGACTGCAGAGATTTGATTCTGTCTTCCAGACCCCTCGTGGAGCGAGTGACTATACTGTTCTGTGCCTCAGTTTCTTTGTCTGTTTGACTCCTAGGGTTGTGAGCCCTAGCCCAGCCCCTCCGCCCCTCTGCCACCCCTGATGCGACCATGGGCTCTCGCAGTGACTAGGTGGCCACCCTCTGCCCCTGTGGGTCAGTGGCGATTGTCTGCAGGACCCAGCAGCACCCCGGGCCAGCTCCAGGGAAGGTAGGAAGGATCCTCCCAGTCCTGCGGACCCCAGAGCCCCTGGTGTCAGGGCTGTTAGCTTGGGCCTGGAGCACAGGAGCAAGGGGTGGTGGGCACAGGGCCCTGAGCTATCTTCCTTCTCCAGTGGGTAGTGACCTTGGCTTCTCTCCATGCTCTGTGAATGAGTGGCCCCCTCAGTCCTACCGGGGCCTCCTCTCTGTGGTGCAGCCCCGGCCACGAGGGCCGCCCGCCTGCCCAGGATGAGCGCTTACCCTCCCAGCAGCCACCGCCCCGACCGCCACACCTCCCCGTAGAGGAGCGCCGAGCTTCGGCTCCTGCCGGCGGGAGCCCCCGAATGCTGCACCCAGCCTCCCAACAGAGCCCATTCATGGTTGATCTCCACGAGCAGGTAGGTAGAACACCCCCACCCTGCCCCCCAGCCTCTGGCAAGCCTGTCTGCAAAGCAGAAGCGGCAGAGCCCATTATTAGCCCTGCTTTACAGGCTGGTAGATTGAGGCCCAGAGAAGGGAAGGGCCTGCCCTGGGACCACACAGTAGATGAGTGGTAGAGCTAGAAGCCCCTTCTAGGTTCCCAGAGGGTTATCTTTGCCCTCTGGGGCCTGGGACAGGCAAGAACAACCAGGTCTGTATCTAGGTAGGCCCCAGCTAGAGAAAGGAGGGGACTTTCTCACCTGGTGGCCAAGCTTCCTCCCTACATTTCCCGGGTCTTTCTCCACCCACAGGTGCACCAGGGACCCGTCCCTCTATCCTACACAGTCACTACAGTGACGACCCAAGGCTTCCCCTTGCCTTCAGGCCAGCACATCCCTGGCTGCAGTGCCCAACAGCTCCCAGCATGCTCCGTGATGTTCAGCGGGCAGCACTACCCGCTCTGCTGCCTCCCGCCCCCGGTGAGTGAGGGCCTCTGCCTCCCACCCACCCTCATGCTCTCCCACCCCTATCCCCACTGAAAGGCCCTGCACAGGCCAACGGCAGAACTGCCAAGCCTACGCCAGTCGTCTGGGCTGTTGGAGTGCCACCCAGCTCCAGGCCGCAGCCCTGCCCAGAAAAGCATGTGTTCTTGTGCTGTAAGAGAGCTTCTCAGGGGTCAGGACCTCCCTGCACCCAGTGCCTGTCTTAGGGTTTGGGGTGGTAATTGCGCCTTAAGAGTGTAGTGTCCTGCCTGGGTGGCCTAAGCCAGGGATGGGACTGTCCAGAGGGCTTCAGTGGGGACTTCTTGCTGGATAGGATGGCCCCTGGCCCTCATCACAAGCACAACCCCAGCCCAGAGCCCAGAAGAACATTCTCCAGCCCCCTGCCCCCTCTCTTGTCAGCTGATCCAGGCGTGTACCATGCAGCAGCTCCCCGTGCCCTACCAGGCCTACCCCCACCTCATCTCCAGTGACCACTACATCCTACACCCCCCACCGCCAGCCCCACACCCCCAGCCTGCCCACATGGCACCGCTTGGGCAGTTCATATCGCTGCAGACCCAGCACCCGCGAATGGTGAGTCTGGGCAGTAGAGCCAATGCTGGAGGGGATGCTATTGGGGGCAGGGGCTTCCCTGTCTTTGATTCCAAATGACCCACCCCTGCCTTTTCCAGCCCCTGCAGCGGCTGGACAATGATGTGGACCTACGGGGGGACCAGCACCCTTTGGGGAGCTTCACCTACTCCACCTCTGCCCCAGGCCCGGCCCTGTCCCCATCCATGCCCCTGCACTACCTGCCCCATGATCCCCTGCACCAGGAACTGTCCTTCGGTGTGGTGAGTGCCTCCCAACCCAGGGTCTGGGGCAGTGAGAGGTGGCCCAGTTGGCTAACCTGTCCCTGCCCGCATCCCACAGCCCTATTCCCACATGATGCCAAGGAGACTGAGCACCCAGAGATACCGCCTGCAACAGCCACTGCCCCCGCCGCCCCCACCGCCACCCCCACCACCGTATTACCCCAGCTTCCTGCCCTACTTCCTGTAAGTAACAGCACATCTGCCCCAGAACCATGCTGCTCTATTCTCCTGGGGCCTCCAATGGTTAGACCCAAACACAGTCGGTGGTGTCCAGGGGACTCTCAGGCCATCTGGCACCCCCAGCAGACACATGCATGCGCGTGCACACACACTCACACACACACATTCTCTTTCTCTCTCTCTCTCTCTCTCTTTCTCTCTCTCAAGCCCCCACCCCCGCCCCAGTTCCTCCCTCCTTTCTTCCCACCAACTGGGCTCTTCCCTCCTATAAGGTCCTTGGACAAACACTGAGGCCCCAGTGTGAACAGTGCAAAACTCTGGGCTTTGTTTCATGGAGGGAGTTGGGAGCAGCTCTGTGCCCTCACCCCTACTGACCTTGACCCTGATCCCCCGTACCTATCTCCCCTAGCTCAATGCTGCCAATGTCACCAACAGCAGTGGGGCCAACCATCAGCCTGGATCTCGATGTGGATGATGTGGAGATGGAGAACTATGAGGTCCCATGGAGCCCTATCCTGGGAGGTGAGGGCTAGGGGGGCCTCTGGCCTTGGCCACTGCTGACTCGCCCTCCTGCCTGTACATAGGCCCTCCTGAGCCTGGCGGAGCGGCTGGGAGACGCCAAGCCCCGAGGCCTCACCAAAGCGGACATTGAGCAGCTTCCGGCCTACCGATTTAACCCGGACAGCCATCAGTCCGAGCAGACACTGTGAGTGCCGTGCCCCCGTCTCCTGCCCTCTGATCACAGACGGGCTGCGTGGGGGCCCCGTCCTGAGGAGTGGCCTTGTACTCTGCAATGAGCCTTTCCTCGGCCATCATCATGGAGGTGACACTCTGCCCTCCTCCCAGGTGTGTCGTCTGCTTCAGTGACTTTGAGGCGCGGCAGCTGCTCCGAGTCCTCCCCTGCAATCACGAGTTCCACACCAAGTGTGTCGACAAGTGGTTGAAGGTAACAGCCCAAGCCGCTCGCTCCCCAGTGTTCCTTGTGTGGTGAGGGAGGCGGGTGAGCTGGGGCTTCCCTTCTTTGTCATCATCCAGGGACCAAGTCCCCACCAGGCAGCGGAACAGACTTGGAGGGGATAGGAGACAAATGACAGTGGGGCTTCAAGTGCGGCTGCTCTCCCCAGGCCAACCGGACGTGTCCCATTTGCCGGGCTGACGCCTCCGAGGTGCCCAGGGAGGCCGAATGAGGCCCACAGCCGCCCAGGAGAACCCTGCCCGAAGCTCTGGAAACCTCCCCAACCCAGGGAGGATGGGAAAGGAATGGCCCAGTCTTACCCTGCCATTCCCACCTGCATCTCCAGAACTGGTGCCAGGGTCAGGCCTGAGAGAAGCCCCTGCAATAAGCCCCCTGCATTTGCCAAGCTCCAAAGACCCCTTCCCCAGCCTGCCTGCCAGTCCACCTGCCACAGAGCTGCCTGAGTATCCCTGATTCTGTCTCCCTCCTGTTTGCCCTCGGGTCCGTCTCCTTTTTCCTACTGGCACTGGGAGCTAGGGGTTTGTTTCCCCAGCACAGCTGGTGGAGACCCTTGGCCCCAGGTGGCATTGACAAGCATGGACACACGGTGGTATGAGGCCATTTCCTGAACCCCAGGCCCAGGTCCTCCTGCCTTCACCCCAGTCAGACTCACAGCCAGCTCAGCCAGCTGGCTGTGAGGGGTGGCTCTGGCCCTCGCCCCAGGGACAACATTCCAGCCCCACCCCCAGGCTGGAGGGCATCAGAGCCAGCCTCCCTTGCAGAAAGGAGACAGGGCCCGGGTCACGCCTGGGAGAGGGACCTCCAGTGTTCTGGTGGCCACCCCTCTCTGGCAGTGATGGGGACTGGGCGCCCATGCCCATCTCCCTGCTCTGTCCTTCTGCATGAACGTGAGGAGCAGCAGTTTTTATTTATTCATTTGGCCCAAGATTGCGTACAGGATTTGGGGGGTAGATTTTTAAACAGTTTGTTTTCTTTTCATTAAATGGGAGGTATAGGGACCAACTAGGACCCAGTGCCCAGGGGACAGGAAATGGTCCAGTGGTGCCGCCCGGTCCACATGCATGTGCGCGGCTGGGGCTGGGCCGGGTGGCTGGCGGTCATGGGCGAGGGTAGGGGGTATGTGCTCAGCCGATAACTGCCATGCACTGTACTGCACACGTCCCCAGAGCCTACCGGGACCGTACGCTTTTCAGGGCATTTCTCCCTCCAGCCAGGGCCCGTCTCCCACCTGCCTGGGCAAGTCTCCTCCAAGGAAGTCCCAGGAGGACAGGGACCAGGGAGGGTCTGGGCCCCACTTCCAGAGGCCCCCCTCCCTCACCCTTCTGGTCCCTTTCCTGTCCTACCCCCAGCTGGGGTTGCTGCCCCGAACGAACCGCGTGTGGGGCCGGCACATCCTAGCAGGCAGCCCCTGGCGCCTGCTGCCTCAGGGATGCTCCAACCACCCTCGTTCTCCTGGCAGCGGCCCTGGCTCCCACCTCCCCCAGCCTGCCATGGGGCCCCATCAGCCTGGCCCCACCCCCACGGAGAACCCAAAGTCTTACTGTATATAACTCCAGGTGACGTTTCTATATTTATAGCAGTGTTGAAACCCCACGTGTTTTACACAGAACCATCCTCTCCGACCCCTCCCTTACCCACCCAACAAAAGGTTTTCAAAACCCTCCAGTTCCTGGGGCAGGCGAACAGGCTCGGATTGTGTCGGCTGCAGCAGTGGTTCCAACCAGCAGCTACTGGGGGCGGGGGGGGAACAACATTAAAAAAAAAAATCATTAAAAAAATTTATAAAACAATTATTTAGGATGTTTGTGATTTGCCGACCTTGCTATAGATGCCATATTACCAATGATTTCCTGTGGTGGGGGCTTGTTATTGTTTACTCTTATTTACCAACTTCTGGCCTAGGCATGACAGTGGGCAGCATCCCCCAGCCTGGCTGGGCCCAGCACCTGTGTTCTGTGTTAGAAAGGTTTTATATATATATGTAACTACATATATATATAAATATATGTAATTGGGGGGACCCTGTTCCTTGCACATTTTACAGTTACCTCATTTTTCCCATGTATGTATTTGAGAAAATGCTAATATATAGAGAAAAAAATGGTTCTTAAAGCTTAAATGTGTGGTTTTTCCATTCCATTGGATTCACATTGGTTTGTAGCATTTAACATAACTAGTATGTTGTATTATATATATGTGTATACTGATTGAAATTTTTAACAGATTTGTACTTTTTTTAAAATGAAAGTTGCTAGTTCTGCTTGACCAAGTAGTGCAATCATTATTTTTTTTAATATTGTTGCTGATTTCAGAGGGATATTCACTAATAAATGTATGATGTATATCAAGTATTGCCCAAGCTGCCTTTGTGCCTGTGTTCTTTTGGTGGGGGTGGGGGGCGTCAGTCTCAGAGTGAGCAGGGGACAGGGATGAGGGAGGTGGGCAGGGGAGATGGTTGGCTGAGACCCTTAAGGGCACCTCCTGATGGAGACAGGTCTGCCAAGCCCCATTCACTGATAACTTCCTCTGCTCCACATGCAAATGAGGCAGGATTCTGTTGGCAAGTGATGGGATTTCATCTAACTGGCTTGAAGAAATAATCACTTACTGGTCTGTCATTAAATTTTGGAGGTAGGTTCTTCAAGTATAACTGGTGGGAACCACAGACTCCATCTTACAACTTTGTTTTGAAGGAGCTCTTTCTGTGTGGTTCTTGGCAGCTCCAGCTCAGTTTTCTATAGCCTGCTCTCCATGGGAAAACCATTTTTCCTGGGAATTCTAACAATTTCTGGAATGGAGTCTTGTTATACCAGCTTGGGTTGTGTGCCTATCCCCGAACTCTGCTACTGGCAGGGAGCTACAGCAACGTGTTTGGCCTGGCCTGTGTTACACAGCCACCCACTCTAACCTGACCCCACTGAGACTTTGTGGACTGGAACCCCTCATCCCCAGGCTAAGTGGGGACAAAGGGCCTGGGAGCTACCAAAGGGATCAGATTGGCGATGATGTATTCCTCTTATCCCTATGGTCTTTGGTGCTGCAGGGATGTCGGCTGACCTGTTAGCCTGTCAAAGCAGCATGGTCTGGGGCTCAGAAGACCTGAGACTTTGTGTCTGTGATGCCACGATCTGTAGCTTTCCTTAGTCAGAACTTCTCTGTTGGCCTTTGGCTCAAATGCAAATTAGGGACAGAATCAGTTGAGTGATTCCTTAAATGTGTTTCAGAGAAAGTCCCATGGGAGCACGATGGGGTTTGTACAAAGCAAGGCTCTGTGTTGAAATAAGTTTGGGGAATCCCACGTCAAAGGTAATAAGCCTATATTTCGGGGGTTTTCTGAGCCTTGGCTCTGCCAACGTGTGTTGTAAATCTCAGAGTGGATTTTCATATGGCTACACACAGCTCAAGCCACTTTCTCTGGAGCACACTGGGACACAGTAGATGAGACTGGAGGTAGCAACTGAGTTCCCTGGGCCCTAGTGTGAGAAAATTGTCAGGCGAGGAAGTTCCTAAGCTTTTTTTTTAGTATTTCAGGAAGCCTATAGGAAAGAAAAATCACATGAGCATATCAATTGATACAAAAGAAAATTGTCCAAATTCATTCGTGATAAAAACTCAGCAAGCAAAGGATAGCGGGTATCTTACTCAACTTGATACAGAGCATCTACAAAAAAAACCCTACAGCTAACGTCATACTTGTGTGAAAGACGATGCTCCCCACCACCCCTGCCAGGAGAAAAGCATTCTAAAGGGAGGGAACAGAATGTGCAAAGGCCCAGAGGCAAAGATGCATTTGAGCAAGAGCACAGGAAGAAGTCGGAGAGGAGAACAGAGGCCGGGTCCCAGGGGCCTTATACACCGTAGTGAAAGATTCATCTGCTCTCCAACACTCTGAGTGGAGGTGTATGTACTACTCTCGGTTTCCACTTGGAGGAACTGAGGCTCTGAGAGGCCTAGGTAGAAAATGGAAGAATCAGGAGAGCCCTGTAGTCTCTCTGCCCCTGCATTCTCCAAGTCAGAGACTCTGGTTTTGGAAAGCCCTGGAGGAGGCCTCCCTTAGCTCTCTGCTTCTCCCTACTCCAGGTGCCAGGCGGGCCCTTCCCCACTGCCACCTATAGCTTCCTGAGCACCAGAGGCCGGGGAAGTCCTCCGTTCTTGCGGGGCTGGCAGCCAGCCACTCCAGAAAGAGTTTGGTTTGTTTTTCCTTTTCCTTTTTTTATGAAGTCAGACTGATTTCAGCCCCAAATATAAATCTTCTATGTCATTTCAGAGGAAGATGGATGATGTCCAAAGAAATGGGTTTCCATGCTTGTCTTTCTCTTGTCTCCCCTGTTTTCTCTGGCTCCCCTTTGGGAGGGGGATGGAGGCAGTGGAAAAACCAGTATCTCCAGCAAGTCTCACTCTTGTCAGCCCCCACCTCGCCCTCTTCCCCTCCAGCCACCTGCAGGTGCTCGTGGTTTTCACCCGTGTTAAGTTGTGTGTTCCCTCTGCTTGGATGACCGCTTGCATTTCATGAGTGCCCACCATGCTGCAGTTACCCTCACAGGCAGTCCAACTGTGACTGCCTTCCTCATAGAGGCCACTGAGGAAACTGAGGCCTGAGGCTCAGAGATGAATTTCATCCGCTCCACCCCCTTGGCCCTGAACAACTTCTCTCCTCCTGGTAAGCAGGCTCCATTTCCAAAGCCTAAGTCTGATGTCCCCACCTTAATGAACTTCTCTGGCCCCCTCCCTCTACTCTGGCTTCCACAGCACACCACGCGGCTGGCTCTTCCTCCACACATCTCACCTGTTGTGATCAGTGCTGCTGGTCGCCCAGGTCTCTGCTTCACTAGACCTAGGGCCATCACATTCGCCACACGCCCAGATCATAACAAAAGGGCAAGGACACAGTAGGCATCGGTATTTTCCGAATAGATAATTGAATAAATGAACGTGTGAGTGAGCTGCTGGGAAGGAAAGCGTGTGGGAAGTTGACCCAGTCCCAGGGCCCAGCTGATCTTCCATGGGCCTGCCCTCTCTTTCCAGTGTCCCAACACAGTGAAATTAACTGTTACGTGTCCCATTTCCTATTATTCTTTCATATGATGATGACCCCTCACGTCCCGCCCCCACAGGCTCTGCAGTTCTGGCAAGCTGAGACAAACCTGCCAGCCTCTGCTGTTGTTTCCACCTCAGAAACAGCCTCTGCAGAAGAGAGCATGCTGTTGGAAAGCCCTCCTGACAACAGAGGGTCAACAGTCGCCTGTCGCCTAAGGGGCCCGGCACCCAGCCCAGCTCAGCCAGAAATCAGTCACATCTGCTGAGCATGAACGGAATTGTTTTTGCAAATGTATAAACATTGTATGTGATTTTAACCAAAGTATGTCCGGAGGGAAAAAAAAAGCTGGAAGCAAATATGCAAACTATTAATCATTTCAGGTGGTGGGAATGTGAATAATGGTTATTTTTTTCTTTAAACTTTTCTGCAATTTTTAAAAAGGGCTCTGCCTCACTGTATGGGGTGCAACTAAGCACAGAAACCCCAATCTGCTCACCGGTTATGCTCCGCCATCCCAAAGGTGCCGTCTGCCTCTGACAACACCCTTCCCACAGCTGTCTGGACCCACTCTTTCTGAAACCTGAACTCCACCCTTTCTGAGATCTGGTTTTCAATTCTGGGGACCTACCCCATCTTCCACCACAACTGTTTTTTTCTTAAATAAGCTAGAGTGGGTTTCTTGTTTGCTGCTTGCCAACTAAAGCCCTCTGATAAAGGCACCAAAAGGCAAGAGCTATGTGAGAACATCAGGTGTGTTGTGGGGCTTGGGTGTCTAAATTGGCACACCACACCAAGTGTGACTCTATCTGCTCTCCTGGCCAGTACCTGGGTTATAACAAAGCCAGAGTTAAACCAGTCTTATATGCAATTCTGGAAGACTAGAATCATGTGGTGTAGGCACTAGCTCTGTCGGCACTAGCTTTAGGTAGGAAAGCACATGGTGTATCTCTGGGACAACCAAGAGATCCATGTGGATCATGTGGAGAGAGAGAAAAATGAAGCTATGGCTTCTAGGATGGGGAGTTGGACAAAGGGGGCACTGAGAGCTTCTGAATGACAGCATGTAACCTCTGTTTTCAGAAAGAAATTGGCAGCAGTGAGGAAGGTAGACTGGTGACAAGTGGCTGACAAGTGGGTGCCTACCTCCACCACTTATTCTGGTCTCAATCTTACCTGGACCCTCAGTTGCCCTGAAAGCCTTCCTACACTCTCTCCTGCTCTCTAAAACAGCTATTTCAAACCTTCTCAGTCTTCTCAGACCTCTCGGCCCATCTTCTCCCAGGAACCTGACAGAGAGAACAGACACCATCACACAGGAACACCCTCAACCCTGTGCCTTCGAACCTACAAATGCATTGACTTCTGCTGCTATCCTTCTCCTAAGGCTCTGCCCCTCCCAGCACCCCAGTGACATATATCTCTAGGATCCTTTTTCTGTGCATCTTCAACCTTTCTCTAAAATTTCATTGTTTTTAGTATGTAGGCATACTAAAGTCTTGTCCAGCCTTAAAACTAGTAAGTATTCTTCCTCACTTCTGGCCCCTCTGCTTGTCCAATGTTCCCCGTACCTTTCACTGACAGATTTTGTGAGGGCTGTGTATATCCAACCTTTCCACTTCCCCTCCCATTTCTTTCCTTGTGACTTCTGAAGTAGCACCAGTCAAGGTCACCAGTGACTGTCTTTGTTCCTAAAACAGTTGTCAGAAACCTGGGCACCATCCCCAATTTCTCCTTCCTTCTCTATATCTAATCAGCCTCCAAGTCTCAGGCATGTGCCTTCTAAATAGCGCTCCATCCCTTGCCACTCCTAATCCATGACTCCATCATGTCACCTTAGTCTTGCCTGCTGTCTTGCCCCCTCCCACCCAGTCTCCTCAGAGGTGACAGATCTGTTCAGAACCCCAAATCTGCTATGTCTCCCTTGCTTAAAGACCCTCAGGATAAAGTGTACATTCCTTAACCTAGTTCACATAATCTGCCCCCAACCTGTAGGAAAAGAAACAGGGGTACGCTTATTGTATATCAGGTGTCAGCTGGGAACTTAATTCAGAAAGGTCTTCCAAGAGGCCAATGAAAATTGTAATTGGGGCTCACAGATGACTACGCAGCTCTCACAAAATCTCAGTGAAAGGTACGGGGGCACATGGGACAAGCCAGAGGAGCCAGAATGGAGGAAGGATATTTATTAGTTTTAAGGCTGGACAAGACTTTATTGACAGTGGAGATGAAAGTACAATTAACAGGAGGTTAAGAGGGAGGTGGAACCTGGTTGTGCAAGCTATCTTGGCAGGGAAGGAGACAGGGCAGTGACTTGTGGGTAAGGCAAGATTAAGGTTTTGTAAGGGAGGAAACACCAAACAATTTTAGATGGAAGATAGAGAGATCTAAGCAATTGAAAAGGGGATAATTGTTGGTAAAGGTTTTGGAGATGGCAGATTTGGGAGACTGCACACTGCTGGTATGAGTATAATTTTCTGGACAATTTGGAGATAACACAAACATTTAAAATAGTAAAACTTTCCATTCCTTTTTTTTTCTTTCCATTCCTTTTTTGACTCAGCAACTTCAAATTTAGGATTTTTTTCACCCTAATAAGCGTGGATGTGCACATTTAGCTGCAGGGATGTTTATCAACCTGCTATGCAGAAAACAAACAAAAAAAGTTAAATGATCTAAATGTCACAAGAGGATTTTGATCAATTTATGGTATATCCATTTAATGTAATGCTGCATAGCCATTAAAATATATATATAAATCTGTGAAAGAGATCATATAGTATTTACCATATTATCCCATTTCTGTAGAAAAAAAAGTTTTTATATGCAATGAAAAGTTTGGGAAGAACTACATCAGAATATTAACCATGGCCATCTCTGGACAGTGTGGCATTATGATTTTTTTTGTTGTTTCTTCATGAATAGTAATTAAACTTGAATCAGGAAAACAATTTATAAAATCATACACATATACATAGCGAGTCCATTTATATGCAGCTTAAGAATAGGCAGAACTTCTGTGGTAAAAGAGGGCAGAATAGTGGCTCTGAGAAGCTAGTGACCAGGAACACGTATGAGGGAACTTTCTGGGTTGAAGTTTTCTGTATCTTGGTTTTGGAGTATACACAGGCAAAGTTTTATCAAGCTGTGGAGATTTGGGCATTTTACTGTATGTAAATTATATCTTTTAAAAGAAAATACACCCACAAGAGAAAGAGGAAGCAGGTGACATCACAGAACAATTCTGAGGTGAAAAAGGAAGTCTTGTGACGAGACCTCAATTTTCTCAGGAAGTAGGCTTGTAGTAATGGGCTTGGTGTGAGGCACAGGTGGGCTCAGACCTGAGAAAGGGGGGGATGCAGGCGTGGTGCCTATGTGGTAGACCAAGCAGGGAGTCCCCCAGAGGTGGAGCAAAGGAGTGGGTGCCAAACCAGGGCTCAGCTCACTGTGATAGGTGTTAGGTGGCTGCAGCTAAAGGAGCAAGAGGAAAGAAATCAAATGGTTGACTTCAAGAAGTGATCCTGAGTACTGGCTCGTAGCAGAGGGGCATGAAGCCAAGATAATTCCGGTAGGGAGGACGAAGACAAGCAGGGAGGAACAGAAAGGCGAGGGCAGAGAAGGGACACTGAGGTTGGAGCAATCAAGTTTGTGGTCAGAGAGGCTGGTCCTTGGGATGAAGAAGTGAAGACCATGCTCACTTAAGGCATGGCATCACTGGGAGGGATGGGGGGAAGGAAACGAACATTTGCTAAGCACCCATCCACCCACCACCAGGCACGTCACAGGTTGTCAGCTCGCTTAAGGGCAACTGAACCTTGCAAGGATGTATTGCATGATGTTTGTAGATGATGAAACTTGCCCTCATCAGTCAGCAAGCAGCAGAGCAGTTTCAAAGCCAGATTTGACTCCAAAGCCTCTTTCTATCACACTCAGCTGCCACAGTCAAAACAGGAACAGTAGGACCGGTTCAGCGAACCATATATGATGTGAGTCACCTTGGTTGCTGGTGGAGAGGACAGTATCAGTTGCCAACATGTGGAGAATGGCCAGTAGCAACCAGAACTGGACAGTCTAAGCAGATGGCACGTGCTTCAGCAGCACTGTCAAGGACAGTACATCAAAGTGGCCTGAGAGAAATGCAGATCCTGCCTCTTGGTGCCAAAACTCATGGGAAAATCAGCAGCATCTACTTAAAGGGTTTTTAAAGTAGTATCTTCAGGGGAAAACCAGGTTTCAGTTTAAAGGGAAGAAACCTGGTTATTCTGGGCCCCACTCTGAGAGTTAGCAAGAGGAGCAGCCAGGAGAGGGGTTGGGGTGGGGGGTGGGAGAGGCTAGGCACTGTCGGCTGGGCTCACAAGCCATGAGGAAGGGACTATGGGGGTTCAGGGCCCCATGTGGTAAAAGTACACATGGAGTTCTAACTGCAATGCCAGAGGCAAGTGTCCTGCATGATCTGTCCCTAAGCAAAGCCTCAACTGAAACCCCTCCCCTTCTTTTCCTCCCGTTAGTCACATCTAGGGTGAACCTTTAGTGGGCAAACTAAAACTGTTTTTGAAACAGTAATAGGAGCTATCATTTACCCAACACCTGTGTCCCAGGCACTCTGTAGCAGTTCACTGCATCTTCAATAGCAATGCTACAATCAGCTCTATTTTACAGATAACACTGAAGCCTAGAGTTGAGGTCACTTAGCCAAAATCATGGCCACAGGCAGACTTTGGAACTAGGTATATCTGCCATCAGGGTTTAAGTCTTCCTTGAATGTTAATTGATGGCTTTGTACGTAAGCTTCACTATCAATAATGAAATGTTTGCTTTTAGTGGATTCTGATCTAAGGTGAATAAACTCTTCATACAGACTTACGAGACTGAGCAGAAGATAATCTAGTTTACACTGAAGTTGTATATTAAAAAGTGAAGGACCCACATCTTTGAATAAGCAACAAGGCAGACTCTGAAGGTCACAAGAATCTGTAACTCAGATGAATGAGTTCATTGCACAGGACAATGGGGAAGAGAAAGGAAAAGAACTGAAGTTTACATTTCCTCAGAAATGAAAATAGCAGCACGAAGACCTTAGGAAGCGAGTTCCATTTCTGACAGTCTAGAATTCGTTAGATCAAAAATGACTCTTCTATAGTCACTCCTTTGAAAGGACACCAGTCTGTTCTATCAGGAGAAATGACAGTCCTTAAGAAACTGAGTATTACTGCAAGAAAATATTCCTTTAAAATACTCCCACGAGAAAGAAACAATCACTTAATGACACCTGTGTCAGGTGCTTCATGCCTTTATTCAACTTAATCTACAAACCTAACCTGAGGCAGATGGTGTGACTTTCATTTACAGTTGGGGACACTTATACTTGGGAAAGCTGAAGAACTTTTCTGAGGTCAAAAAGCTGACATGCAAGCCCCAATTGGATCCCAGTCCATGTGCTTTCTCCCACACCATGCCACCTAAGCTGCTGTTTTCCATGGGAACGCATTACAGAAGATGTAACTTCTCTTTGATTTTCTCTTGCTTCTTGGCAATGCAACGCCCTCTTCCCGCCCCAATGTTTTCCAACCTTTCCTTCACACGTAGAATATCTACCACCTCTCTCCTAGACAGAAAGACCCACAACTTGTTATGAAATTTTTTGTTATAAAACATTTAATGTTAACCTACAATACAATGTAAACTTTTATGAAAAAAATTTAAAGTACACTAGATTTCTTCAGTAAATTACACGTAACTATTCAGGTGCAGTCCAAGTTGGGGCACTGCATCCTTTGTGGATGGACTTCCTGTTGCCACGTTCCTCACAAGTCCTGAAAAACTGGTTGTGAAGTGGGAATTCTCCTTCAAGCACCAGATACCCCCCTGATTTTGCATTCTGGGGGCTATCGCTCCTTCCCACAGTCATCTTCTGGAATTCTTTCCTTGGTCTTGGCACCATTAGCAATTTTCATAATAACTGCTCAGCTGAAGATTCTAGGTTCTTTTCAGTTTCAAGAGATATTCTCCCCTGGCCATCTCTTATCCAAACATCGTAATGGAGGCAAGGAGAAAGAATTATTTGCTGCAGGAAATTCTGCAGAAGTGGAAGAAAAGACTAGAAGGGCCCCACTGAGGCTGCAGAAATTCAACTGACTCCAATGGTGTCTTCGCTTGGTCATTTCCCACGGTCATGCAGCTGAATCTGCAACTTCAGTCTGGGGAGTGCAGAACAAAATTTGACACAAGTGTTTTTCTTTAGTTGATGACTTGCCATTTGGAAACAACAGTTGAAATCACCCAGGAGTGACTTGGAAACAAGAGCAAATGCTTGCAGATCACCAGCTCAATATTTTCTCCCTCGCAGGTCCCATCAAGTTCCCAGAGGTCCCTGGGAGTAACATACAGATTGTACTGGCATTGACAAAATGTGCATCTTTCCGGAAGGAAAGGAGATGGCACCTAGGCAGCAGCTCTAGGGTCAGCAAGGAGACAGAAATGGGGTCTGGGTAAAGCAGGGCTATTTCAATACAGGCTAGTAAGGAATATGTGCTTCAGGAGAAGCCTCTGGAAACCTAAAGTAAATGTGTAGGCTGTCCCAAGAGTTGTACCGACAAAAACAGAAACTTTTAAATATTCTGGCATCTGACCTCTTTCACTAAACAAGTTATCAAAAGGCAAGAGGCATAAAGTGCACATTGTAGAATAAGATGCAGATGGAATAAAAGAAAAAAGTAGACAACTTCCCAAAGAGGTGTGGGCAAGGTCCACAGTACACCCCAACCTAGCGAAGGTCCTGAATTCCCCGTGGTACTGCCAGGGAAACAGCTGCGAATTCACTGGGGGAGGGAGGCTGTGAGTTAAGTGGAAAAACTTCTCTTTGCATAGTTGTCAGCAGGAAGCAGACTTCACACAAGGTTGAGTGGAGAACATAGTTTATCCTGGTATTCACTCCAGATACATTTTATGACAATAGAAAGCGATTTCACACTCATCTGGCCTTGGGACAGCAGGAAACAAAGTGTAAGAATAACAGGTAGCCAGAAGCAGAATGAAATTTCTAGAGATGGTGCTCTAGACACCCGTGCCAAGACCACACTGGGAAATTCTCTGGCTCCAGAGGTGACACCCATGAGGCTCCTTGCACTGCAGAGAACGGCAGCCAGGTCACTGCTGCCTAAGACGTCCTTGAGTTTTAGTTAAGCAAGAGAGGAAGCCTTTGGAGACCGCAAATCCAGCAAGTTTTGCTTTATCTTGACAGGAACCTCTGGCCTCACAGCATGCTAAGAACTAGTAACTTCAGGAAGTTGCAGTGTTCTGACGAGTCTGCACCAGTCTAGCTATGGAACACTTTGGAATGCTTGTCAGCTCAAGCTGGCATCTGTTAAGACGTGGCCTGACCCATTTACCCATTTCTATAAACTCAACCACAGATGAGACATCCAGAGGTTAAAAAACCCTATTACTTCAACATAGCAATAGAGGAAGAAGATAAAAACTGCCTCCAGCAGGTAGCTACATCAGAAACTGAAATCGGCCTTCTAACAGTTTACACAGGCTGAGAGTGATCTTGCTCCCCTCAAGGCCTCTACTTTTCTATCTTTAGACCACCACTACCACCACGTGCCCACCAAGAGAGGCAGAACACTCTCACAAGGTTTTGCTGGTTCCACCACAGGCCCTGCTAGTCCTCTGGAAAGGCACCAAGCTTGGCAATTCAGGAAAGCCCAGGGCTGGGCAGGAACAGCATGCATGTGTCAGAAGAGGAATGAAGAGCTGCTATCCTTTGGTTCAGACCCCGCAATAACCACCTGGTACAGTTGCCAAGGAAAAGCTGCAGTCATGTGTACAGAGAGCACATGGAGCTCACGGCGCATGTATGGGTGTGTCTGCACATCACAGCCTTTGCAGGGGCTGCCATCCCAGATCTCCCACTGCTCCAAGTGGGGTACATAGGTGGCAAGAAAGGACAGTAAGAATTGGACCGAAAAGAATGACCTCTCTGGGAACTTGAGAGGGGCAATGGCAGAAATAAGCACAAACCAGCCCGGGGCACTTTTATTGTACTCTTGTGGGCTAAAGAGCACAGGGCATGAATTCATGGGTTTAAGAATTGGCTCTTTATCAAGTAAAGAAAAAGAAAATACACCTATGTCAGCCTCATTCCTTTGGTCAATACAAAGCAACAGAAAAAATTGAAGTTATTCATAAATTGTGGGAAGTTCAAGGAACATCTGAGCTGTGCCTTCTCTTCCCTCTTCTCCGGAGGCAGGAGAAGCAAGTCCTTAGGAGATGCTGCAGTAGCTGGTTGATGGAGATTTTTCACTTTTATTTTCCATAAAAGCGAGAATGAATGAGAACTAGTGGGAATGTCCCCTCCCCAGCTGGGACAACGGCTGGGTTGGAGGTGAAGAGTCTCCTCTCGCTGGAAGGTATGTGGTGCAGAGGCAGTAGGGAAAAGGTGGGCTTGCCGGCTGGGACGTCCACTGCTAACCTCGTGTGCACAGGTGGTGGTGACTCTTGCAGGCAGCATGGTTTCTGATCCTTCCTTAGGATGCAGCAGTTTTTTTAAAAAAAATATTGTATTATAATAATAATAATATGAATTTCTCTCTTTTTTTTGTTTTTTTTTTTCCATTTCTCTTAGGGATTGGGGTGGGAGGGGAGAGGAAGAAAAGTGTCATTCGTCTGTTAGGTCCTGAACAAAGAGAACTTCTGTGTGGCTGAGTCCGGCCTCCTGCAGCGTGGGGGGGTTGGGCCACTCCTCTGAAGGGATGCAGGGCAGCACGCGCCGGGGAAAATTAGCTTCAATCTGAAACTTTTCAGGGCTTTCTTTTAAGGAGAATAAGAAGTCGTGGATTACCTGCAGAGGTCACACAGAAAAAGAAGGGCAGTGAGAAAACACACACACACTTCTCTCTCTCTCTCTCTCTCACTCAAATCAAGTATCTCCCAGATCTCCCCAGGATGACTGAGACATGAAGTAATTATACTACATTGGAATTCTACTACGAGGTCTTTCACAGAGTAAATTCGTAAGGCAGCTCTTTAAAGAGATTTATGACACAGTCCTTTGCTAGTCCTACTCTGAACTGATTCATGTTTCTTCTTTGACAACCTGATATAAAGCTAAAAAATGTTTATTGAGAAGAAAAGTTGGAAGTTGGATATGATTTCCTCTGAACCAGCTGAGAGTGAGCTGCCAGTCTGATGTCCCATCATCCCAGAATACTTATGTATGTCTTATGAACAGAACAATCTCCATAACCATAATACTGCCCTCAAAATCAGGAAATTTAATTGATATATTACCATAATAATTATTTAAGCCCTATTAATTTCCATCAGTTGCCCTTTATAGCAAAAAAAAATCCAGTATAGAATTGTGTTACATTTAGTTGTCATATCTCCTAAGTCTGCTCTTTTAGACTGGAGCATATCCTCAGTCTTTCCTTGACTTTCACAAGTCTTAAGACTTGTCAAAGGACAAGTCTGGGCAGTTATTTTGTAGACTGTCTTTCAATTGTTTGTCAGGATTAGATTCCGGTTACGCCTCTTCGGTAGGAATATTACAAAAACGAAGGTGCACTGCGCTCAATGCATCCTATTCAGGTGAGGGCATTTTCAATGGATCCCATTACCTATAATACTCACTTTGATCACTTGTTTAAGGTGGTGCCTGCCAGGCCTCTCCTCCATAGTTGCTCTTTTCCCCTTTGTAACTAATGAGTATTTTGTGGGGAAGTATTTTGAAACTATGGAGACATTCTGTTTCTCAAACTTCAATTTACTTATATTATTATAGAGTCATGATTTCCTACTTTATTCAACAGGTTGTAATATTACAATCATTATTTATATAATGTTCAAATTGTTCCAGATGGAGTCAGAAGGAGCCCTTTCGAGCTGGTGTCTGTGTCTTTCTGACATGTCTCCATTGTTTTTTGAATAATTACTTGCTTTCTGGCACAAGATGCTCCAGGATGCTCCTGTGTTTTCCCCACCTCAGCCCTGGAAGCTACCATTTCTCCAAGGAGCCCTGGTTTTTCCCAATGGACAATGGCATTATGAAAAGCCACAATCTAGGTGCTAGGTATGTTCACTGCTACTGAGGTGCCGCCGCTGCCAAGCAGTCTCCTGGAGGAAGCTGGAGAAGATAGGTACATACCACACACCTACATCTATATGCCAGATCGCCATATACATATATCAAAGACCAATTCATCACCCTCTGCACTCGGTCTGGCTTCAGCATTCCAACCCACCTGGGCCACTCGGGCTGTGACTTCTTTGCATTGGGCTATGCCATGGGAACCTCTCCTTAACTTGATGGAGATATGACACCTTCCACATGGACCGCTCCTCTGAGGGAACACCCTCCTCACTCTGCTACAGCTCTGACAAGGTACAAATTCCTAACCAGAAGTAAGGCAACATCAGGAAAACTCACAGGCCTAAAACTTAAAATGTGAGCTACCTATGAAACAGGCCACCTTTATCTTCCTGCCTCTAAATGCTGCATGTTAAGAAAGGCACACGGGATCTGCCCCACGGCCCTCTTTCCCTAGCACTCTATTTCTGACTAAGAGATGCACTGTGAAGGCAACGCCAAACTCCTTCAGCTCAATCTCAAAGATGAGGAACACGGCATTCATGTAACCCTTACCTTCTGAGAGAATTTCTATGTTCTTTTTGTTCCACTTCTCATAAGTTATTGCTCTCTGTGTGAAGCAGTCCTTCCTTCACTTGTCTTACACTTACCTCTTTAGAGTATTTAAGGGGCTACAACTCCAGAATTTAAGGAGTAAACCCACGGTCCCATCTAATTCATACATGATTTTAAACTTCTCACATTTTAGTCTATCAATATCAATCATTTTCAGTTCCTTTCTCTGACTCTGTAATTTCCATTCACTCTCCTTCTCTTCTCTTGAGATGCATCAATCAGACTTGCACCAAGTATTCCTGGTATGAATCCAACATGGATTTTAAGCAAGGGTGAAACAATACTTTGTTGCCTTTCAATCATTGCTTGAGAATACAGCAGTCTCGTTTTCTGTAGGGGGTATGCTTCAAGACCCCCAGTGGATGCTTCAAATTGTGGATAATACTAAACGCTATATATATATTATTTTCCTATATATACATATCTATGATAGTTTAACTTAAAATTAAGCACAGTAAGAAATTAACAACAATAATAAGATGGAACTGTAACAATATACTTAATAAAAGTTATGTGAATGTGGTCTCTCTCTCTGATAACCTACCTGACAACCGAGAGTGGGGCGGGGAGTGCACAGCGTGGACATGCTGGACAAAGGGATGATTCATATCCCAAGTGGGATGGACCAAAATTTCATCATGTTACTCAGAATGGTGTGAAATTTAAAACTTACAAAGTGTTTACCTCTGGCCTTTTCCATTTAATATTTTCAGACCACATTATGTGGATGACAGGTAACCAAAACTGCAGATAAGGGGGAACTACTGTACTCAACAGTGGTACAAAACTGGTATTTTTGGTTACCACCGACAATGGCTAACATCATTAAGGGACAGATGGCATCACAGAGAAGGTCCATTTTGATTCGCAATGGATAGAAAAATGAGTTCTAGGCTAAATATAATTTAGATTCTCTCTTATATGCTTCGTTTAAGAGAAAATCAGCTGCCATTTTTCTGCCCACTCACGGGGCCTGGGAGATTTGTCTAGTTTACCCTTTATCTTAGTATTTTAGCGCTATCAAGAGCTGAGCACTATGTGCAAACTATTTCACCAAATATTCATTCGTCCTTGAGATTATGAAGGGCAGAGCTCACTGGAAGACAACACAAGAATCTGTAAGAGCACTAAAAAACTAGAAATTATTCAGTCGTATGTTATTAACTCTATGAGTGTCAAATTAAAAAGGCTAGCACTGCCTCTATACTTCTCCTTTACCCTTCTTTCCCATCTTTGAGCCTCATCCCCATTTACGATCAAGTCTCTCACAGTCTGACGTTTACGTTTCGTTTTTTAAATAACTTTTTCTGAGAACCTATTTAAAAGCCTTCAGAGATTAAGTAGGCTTTGGCCACAAACCTATTCTGTTCCACAATTTTAACAGATTTTCCTCAAAAACTCTCACAAGAGTAAATTCTGGTTAGGTTTTTCATACGTATAACAAGACTTTGGGGAGTAGAAGCTCCATAAAGCTCAGGCATACTACAGTGCAATCAGTGAACGTGGCTGTAAGCTAAAATCCATATGCAAACCAGTAGTTAGGACACATGCCAGGGGAAAGGACATCACTTAGGAACTGCCAACTGCACAGTAGATGCTGTGTGAAGCTCATTTTATCCTAATTAAAGAATCCAAGGCTAGAGATGTAAGTACCTTTCCCCAATATAAACAAATGCATAGATGAGATAAACAAACAAAATGAGGAAGCTATTTGCTTCTCACTCAAGAGGATGCCTCACAGCTTTTCACTCTGCTTTAGCTCTCTGAGTCTTACATTCCCTTCTGGCCTGTAAAAGCTGCATGAAATCCAGAACCACATCTGTCATTCGTATAATCTCTAGAGTACCAAACACAGTGCCTTACATATCTTCGGTTTGAAGTTATTACAGTTCCATTTTACAGATGGGCTATGTAGGCCCTGCAAGATTCTGTAACGTGACCACTGTTCTCCAGTTAAACAAAGAGGGGTAATAAATGTGCTACCCAGCCTCACTTGACTGTAGTGCATCCTCATTTCCATTACGCAATTTACTCCTATTTCCAGTGATCAGGGAAACAGCAGAATCCCCTGTAGTTGTAAATTTGAAAAACCAACTTTCGATATAAACAGAAACTTCTTTTCGGTTATAAATACCAAAAATAAGTTAGCATTTGAGTGCTTACAATGAGCCAGGCACAATTTCAACACTGTATATATGAACTTAATCCTAAAAACCACTACCCTATCAGAGTGTCTATTACACCTGTTTTACAGATGAAGTAACCGAGGCTTAGAGATGAAGACAAGTGACCAAGGAAATACATCTAATCACCTGGGAAGAATGAGAATTTAATTCTCGTTCTGTGAGACTTTAATAAGAATCTCTACTTTTAAGTACTTCATTATGGAATGACAAACACTATTTACCACTTGTGCGTGCCAGATATACATGGCAGCCCCACAAAGTGGGTAGAAAGGGCCTAAGTGGGTAGAAAGGGAAAGTGACGACTGCATGCGAAGTGCACGCACACTTCTATTCTGAGGGGTAACTCTGCAACTCCTAGGTCGGCGGAGACAGATCTTTCTCTACAGAGCAAGAAGTTCCGCTGAGATTCTGAAACCAATGCAAACCAAGCAGCATGGCAGAGCCTCCCTTTTCAAACAGACAAGTCTTGTGGGACTTCTTGGCAAGGAACCATTTCTTTCTTAGCAGAGCTCAAATGTGATGAAAGAAAACTTTACTACTGCTGAGTTGGTAGCCATAACTGAAGGCATCTATGATAGTTCTCTGCACTCTTCTCTCCATGCTCCCCTTCCTCTCCAGTTCATCAAAGCAGCAGATACACCAATGAGACTCTAGAGACTCCTTAAAAGCCTCCAAGTCTACAGGTCAGACTCTATATACACATCACACGACTCAGGTGGTCCTTACTGTTAAAGACTGTGAAAAGTGGAATCGTCTCTCTACTCGAGAATCATTAGGTAATTTGAAAATGATCTTGACACTTTCAGGGTCATCAGGGGAAGGCTCAGGGGGCAGGCACTCCAACTTCCTTTCCTTCTCCTCCTGTAAATTCTGTACAGACATAAAGCAAAGGTGAGGTTACGGCTCCAATAGGGAAAGAGGAAATACAATCATCACGTAGGGCTATTGTGCAGTCAGAAGACAAATTAATAATTAATATCACAAAAACTTCTTGGGAAGAGTCCGAAACAACCTAATTCAAAGTACTATTGCATCACATGTATTATTTATTGACTATGTTCAGGCATTTAGCTCTTTGAAATAAAGGGGATGACTAAAAGACACTGGCTATAATCAAGAGGGAACACATAACGAAACAAGGTCATGAATGAAACACCAAATGAGCTAACACTGGGACTAAGAACAAATATTTAAAAATTACTGCTGTTAATAATAGCATTGTGAACCACTTATTACCTCTATTTACTTTTCACTGAGCAGAGCTATTTCGCCTTTTACTCACTGTTGTATTTTTTTAATTAAAAATATTTTTTAAATTTAAAAATATTTTTATGAAAATGTAGTAAATATAAAAATGGCAAGGAGAATTTAACCCCCCCACAATCTCATCATCTTACAGTTTTTTCGTTTTACACTTAAGAAAAGGCCAGTCTGGGAGCCATGGGAATAGACAGGTTTGTTACCCGTCGCCGCCGCTCCTCCGCCAACTTTTGCTGTTTCACCTCCTCCTCCTTCCGCCGCTTCCGCTCTCGCTCCTCCCGCTTCTTCCTTTCTTTCTCCTGGTCAGCCCTGAGAGAGGCCAGGTACGCCTCATCCTGCTGCTGCCTCAGCACCTGGGTCTGGTTTCGTTCTTCCCTGCAGGCAGGTCAAAAGTACAGAAGGAGAAGAGCAATTTCACAAAGCTCTAGGCTTTCTTTTTTTCTTTCCATTTGGTTTTGGTGAAAATAAAGCATAAATTTAATTTTTTACACTTATGGTAACATACAGCTAGTGATGAGTTGTGTTGGGGTCTATCTGCTTTAAATGTCAAGTTTTAATCACTATCTTTTTCCTTCCCATCACCCATGAGATCTAAAGAAGAGCTTTCACTTCATTTTTTTTCTAGTCTCAACAATATCCTTAGTTATGTGACCTCTGTTCAGGTGGTCTTCAGATGTTCTCCAGATTGACTGTTCTATAATTTGGTTGTAATTTTGATGTGATCACAGGAGGTGAGCACAGTGTTTATCTTCCCCACCATCTTGACCAGAACTCTTGTGTTTTCTTAAATGGAAATTTTGGGGGGTAAAAAGATTGAAATCTTGGCAGATGACTATTTTACCCTACCATAAAGTAATCCAAAACAGAGCATGGCAGAATCTGAACAAGCCATCTCTTTAACCCGGTATAATTTGGCAAAAAAGAAATGGTAAGCTTTTCCTTCCTTTTTTAACTTTCCAAATTAAACTATCTTTTTTCCTCAAATCTAACACAAAAAGTAGCACAGTATTACTGTTATAAATGATCATTAGATCATATTTTACAGGTGCATACCCCTTTGGGTTACATTTTTGCATATGTTGCTTTCATAAAACCAATAAACCATATATGCACATTTTAGAAAATCTAAAAATGCAGAAATACTTTATTCAGAGTTTTACTAACCAAAGAGAAAACACCAACATTTTGGCACATTTCCTATTTTCTCTCCAAAAAATTGTGTATGCATATAGAATTATGTGTCTATATAATTAAAAAAAATACATACCAGAATGTTAAAAGTGGTGGTAGGATTATGGGTGATTTTAAATCTCATCTTTGTACTTGTTTTCCAAATTTTCTACAATCAATGTAGATTACTTATGTAATAGGGAAAAGAGTTTTATCCATTCCTCATTTGTTACTTTTAAGCTCTTTATATCATGGCTCAAATATTCTAAATGACATGATATATATTCTTGAGCGCAGAGCCCTTTCTTTTGACTGACATCTCTAAGAACAGATGACCTAATAGAGAATTATTTATTTCAAAGTACATAAATGTTTTAACACTAACAGACATGACTTTTAAAGTTGCCCAAGAGAGAGAAGTCATGACTGTGGGGCCCCAAGTCAGCCACCCAAACCTATAGCTGGTCTCTCTAGATCCCCTGTACCTTTCTAGGCGTTCTGACACCAGGTAAGTCTGGTTTGCATCCATAATAAATGTCAGTTGATTAATGAGGTCATCAGGTTGGATGAGGCCTTCAAGCCGTCCCACCACAGTCATCCTCCGGTCCTTCAGCATAATCATGGCCAGGAATGGATATGTGTTCTCTCGTAAAGCCTGTGAGACTGACGGAAAGAAAACCCAACAGATCAAAGGCAAGACTTTGGGATAAAACAGATCAACTCTTAAGATTTTCCACAATAAGTAATAGAGAACTGCTATAATCCCAGCTGGGAAAGAAGGGAGGTGTCATTTATTCTCTGTCTTAACTTTTTCCTCTTAGTTTCTTAATTTTTTTTTCTTTTTGTTATATATTTGTGTCCTTATTCCCAGGTAATTTGATAGAGTAGGACAGGCTTTTCTGATGGGGGTGTGGTTGTCATGATGATGCTAGGGAAGGCTGCAGAGTTCAAGGACAATGCCTATTTGATGGGCAGGAAAGAATCTATAAAGAATCTGTCTACTGCTTAGCATAATTTTTCCCTGTGGAAGGGGTCCAGCTTAAAGGGAACAAGGCTGCAAGTCTCAGACTTATGCTACTGGTGATGACCTCCACTATCTTCTGTCTTCTCTTCCCCTTATCAAACCCCTTTCTTTCACCATGTCTTTTTCTTCCCCACAAAAAGGAGCAAGCTTTTCTGTTTCAAAGCCATACTAGAATGGCACAATGCGTGCTGCGGGAACTTATCAGATGTTTAAAAATGAACTAGGAATAAAGACTCATTGCAAGATGCAGGCAAAACATCTGCTGCATCTCTGGTTCTCAGGATGTAGCATGGGCCTGGTATGCTTATATACACTCAAAAGTTTCTGAATAGAGGTAGCTACAAAGTAACTACATTATTCTTCACTGGTTGCCTTTATATCTTATACTGTTGTCTTAAAAATACTTACCTCTAATTCAGTTATTTTTAGCAAAGATCTGAACTTTCTGAATCTGTACCAGCAAGCAAGGTCCTCAAACAACTAACTCATTGTACAAGAAACTCTATTAAAATTACTGGTGACGAAAATAAACTCTTTAGTAAGAATTAAGAAGTCCATTAAGATTAAAGGCAAGCTGCTGGCCAGGACTGGGTGTTTTTAAGAATAAAATAGGCTCTGGCTAACTATAAAGAATGGGCTAGATTGGGGGACTGGGTGGAAGAAGGTGAAAGAATTTAAGAAGTACAAACTGGCAGTTACAAAATAGTCACAAGGATGTAAAGTACAGCATAGGGAATATAGTCAATTATATTTTAATAAATATGTATAGTGCCAGATGGGTATTAGACTTATTGTAGTATCACTTCATAAGTAATATATATGTGTAACCACTATGCTGTATACCTAAAAGGAATATAATATTGAATGTCAACCGTAATTAAAAAATTAAAAAGAACAAGCTAGAGTCTGACAGACCTGAGCTTGCTCCAAAACTTGCTAACTGTGTGATCCTGGACTGGGCTTAGACTCTCTGAACCTGTTTCCTACACTATAGAGTGGAGGTAATACAACTCCCATCTCTCAGGAGTGCTGACAGGATTAAATGAGATAATGTATAAATAGCAACTTAGCATAGTATCTAGCACAGAATCATCATACCATAAATGACAAGCCTTCCCAGATCATTCCAAAGACATCCCAACTATCACAATGAGGTAAATGAAACACAACTTACCCCTGTAGCCCTCAGGTCTGTTTGTGGAGCATGCCCAGAAGAGCATCCTAGTGTTTATTAGAGAAATAACTTCAGGGGCACAGAGGGTGTTGCTGTGGAGAGATGAAAATGACACGAGAAGGACTTGCTCACTGCGAAGTCTCAGCAGATAAGGTCAGAAAAGAGAAAGAAAACAATCAATCCACTTACCGACAGAATTCGTCAGAGTCCTGGTGATCATCTCCATGAAGATAAACCAAAAGAAAACGAAGCTCCCGCTTGGCATCGTTCAGTGCCTGTGGGAAACAGAAGATCGCTAATTATTATGATGACTGTGCCCTGAGCTTTTAATTAGGCTAAGGGTCCTAACGGATAAAGCTATATATACAGGAACAAAAGGAGAAATGAAGAAAAAGGTGAGCAAGAAACCAGAGTGCTGGGCTCCTACCTTCATACCCCTGACATTTTTATCCCTATACAAAGTCTATGCTAACAAGCTTTAATAAAAAGGTTTTAGTGTTGTAAGGATTTAAATTGTATCAAGCACATGAGAGTAGACAGGCTGACAAAAGTCCCCAACAAATCACAGAAGTCAGGTGTTCCTATGGTATGAAGGAAGATAAAAACGGGAGAGTCTGACCATGTGAAAAAGGTGAGGATTTTGCCACTTTACAGCTATAACATCTTTGTAAATAAAAAATACTGTGAAGATGATCCCAGGCCATATACCAAGCAGGGATGAGGGACTATGGGACCCAAAGGCATTCTAGAGTATGGGGTTTAAAAGATCTTCAACAACCAGGCTAGTGCCTCAGATTCCTGTGTATGCTTTTCCATTTGCATAATCCTGAGATTACAATTCAATTATGATTTCCTGAATGACCAATGGTGGTCTTCTCTCAAGATCACAGCAAAGTGTCCATGAGAAGTGCCTCTCTCATTCAGTATCTCTAGCACTGAGTACAGTGCCTGGCATATAGTATGTGCTTAATGCTTGTTGAGTTGAGTAAGAGCAGCCAATGAGGGAGAGTATGAGAAAAAGCAGATGTAAGAGAGAATCAAAGTAGGAAGCAAGAGTAAGCATGTTTCTTTTTCTCCAGATAGATTTAGGAATCCTGGAAGCTAGAGAATAGAATCACCCTTTGGCCTATATTCACAGTGTTATTTCCATATTTTTCTCTAGCAAAGATATGCCTAATACCCACAGACCTCTTAATTTTCACCCCCTGAGGTAGCAAGTCAAAAGTCTGCGTGGTTTGAGTTGAATGAGATCTGCTGTCTTGAGTCTATAGTCTATACCCTTAATTCAACTCTGTGAGGGATTGAAGGAGACTTTAGGCTTTACCTTCAAGGATCTAACAGCCTGGGATGGAGAGAAGGCACAGACACAACTAACTAAAACATAAAGAAGAATGTGAAATTGCTATAAACTTAAAAACAAAGTTATGAAAGCACAAAAGAAAAGATTACTATTTTAAATTGCAAGGCGGGTCAGGGTAGGGCACAATAATTGGGAAAGGACATAAGAAGGGAGTGACATGAACTGGTTAAAGGATGGGTAAGATTCCAATTAGCCAAAATGTGAGTATGGCATTGCAGGTGGAGGGAAAGGTAAAAGCAAAGGCACAGAGATGGGAAAGTACAGTTTGTTCAGGAAACGGTTTAGCTGGAACCTCAGGTACTGGGGAAACAAGTTACACAAGAAAGACCTCAAAAAGAGGCTGGGATTAGATCAAGGAGGACTCAGCTAAAACATCTGATTTATTTTCTTGATTTCTCCCCCCCCTGTAAACAGTGAAGCTATTTAAAGGTTCTGAGTGAAACAATGACACGATCAGTTCTGGGCTATCCTTCCCTTTGCAGATAGAATCATGTCAATATACTGGCGTCTGTACAGTTTGTGGCACTGACCTGGCTGTACGTTCCCTGGTAGAAGACAGGGTGTGCCCTCCCATATTTCTCTTCGAAAGAGTGCATAAATGAAACAATGTCCCCAACAGGGTCAGTGACCCGGCTGCGAGGGTCAGGCCGTATAAAACGAAGAGCAAACCTGGGGAAGAAGGAATAAATATCATATGAATCGACTTACTGTCGTGTATACAGAGTGGACCAGTTTGTAAAGATTCCTGTACCACAGCCAGAGGCATGGCAGCAAAAGGAGGTGAATGGTCTGGGAGTGGGCCATCAAACCTAAGAGTACAGTCTAGCTAAAAAGCTGCAAAGCACCAAGTGTTTTTCCACTGCCTGTTCAAGAATTCAAACTACTAGGACTGTAATTCCAACAGTGGCCTAAACAAATCCTGAGTGCTTTTTGCAGAAAAATTTAGGGTTAGAGGAACTGGGAAAGGAAGATACAATATCCAAAAAGACCACGGGTCAAGCTGTGTCCCTAGACTCTCTAGAATGGCACTGTCTAACATAGGAGCCACTAGTTACATGGCTATCTAAATTTAAAATAATTAAATAAAACGCAATAAAAATTTCAGTTCCCCAGTCGCTCTAGTCACATTAACTACCCAACAGCCACATGTGGGTAATGGCTTCCACACTGGATGGTGCACTTATAGATCATGTGCATCATCACAAAAAGTTCTACTGGACAGCGCTGGTCTGGAACAGAGCTTGGTTTCTTCTTGGCTGTCCTATTTGCCTCTCCCTCTCCTTTCTGTTTTAGTGCATATTCCCAAGCTATTCAAATTACGGACAGGAACTTGAAATCTGAACTTGGCAGTCATGACTTACTTGCCTTTCAAAGCGGCAAGTAAATTCTGCTTGGTGATTTATGGTTGATGTCATCCATGGAGGAAATTATAAAACTGATCTAGAGTACACTGGCAGATTTGGAGACCTGGCAGCCATTAAAAGGTTACCACACATCTGTTTCCAAAGAGTCCATCTTATCATATTTGTATAGTACCATCTATTTATCCTTTCAGTTTCCACAGAAGGTAAAGGGGCAGAGGCTTGATAAATCAATGTGCTACATAATATTAAACAATTGTTTGGATGATACAGTTGTATTAAAATTAATAACACATGCCATGCACATTTTTTTCCCAAGGAAAATAATATTCATATAACTTGAGGAATTTTCAGTACAGAAAAGGTGACTAAACTATGACTTTTCTTACCAAATCTTGAGCCAATTCCTTATCCCCTCAAATTCCGTGTGTAAACAATTTCACCTGGAATTTCTCCAGAATAATCAAATCAAAGTGATTAACACAAACATTCCAGAGCAAATTAGAAACAAATGTAAGAAGCTATGTATGTGAGGGAGTGGTTAGAAATCCTTTAGAAGATTGATGTTTTCATAGCTTTCTCTGAAATTATTTTTGATTATTTTATTACTCTAAGTTTCACCTTGATAAATGAATGGATAAAGGCTTTAACTTTTTTATTTCTCATTATGATACATTTTCATGGCCTACATAATTTACGACAATCAGCTTTTTAAAAAAATAGAGATGTCAACTCAGTCTTCACTATGATTTTTAAGGTTTTTACATGCCCATTCTTAAGTAAAATAGGGGTGGGAAGAGTACTAACTGGTTAACTGGTGACCCCTAAGAACTTTGCTAGAGCAAGGAAGCCATTAAGCAGGTAGTCTCATAAAACGCCAAGTGGCCAAGGTATAGGTACTGTCTGATCCTTACACTTCTGCAGCTGCTGGGTCCTCACCTCTGGTCTCTGCTCCCTAGGGCAAGGCAAAGGCCATCCCATATTAGGCGGGAGGTACATGATGCCCTATATACAAGACCCAGACCACACATTCCTAGCTCCATCTCTTTGCCTGGATGCCCACAGACGTTTCAGTTCCCCATAAAGCCTAAGCGTGGGTTCATCTACTACTGAACTCTAGACCAGACAGCCCAAGCCTGATATGCCAGCAACTTGGGCCCCCTTGGACATTTTCTAGTCCTGGCCCCTCTGTAGCTTCCAGAGCTGAGCTCTTTAAAAGGTACATGAAGGAAGCAAGAAGAAACGTTAAGGTGTGAAGCAAGGGGTACACATATGGAAGGGATCCAGTGTCAGCATCTATTGGTAGTACAGACAGAAAATTGTATTGGAGTGTCTAGAGAGGTGAAACTTGGAGGAGATATCTAGAGAAAAGTAATCTCAAAGTAAAATAATTTGTTGGGATTATAAGTAGTCAGATGAAGTTATAGATGGTTTAGGATAAAAGTTACAAGGAGTGTGAAGCTCACAGATAATGGAGGTTAGAAAGGGAAGGGTGTGAAGATTAACTAGGGAATGTAGAGGTGACAAAGATGGTGGGAGAAAGCAGGATAACAACATATGCAGGTAAATTGATTCTTGAAAATGAGAGGCAAGACTACTTGAAAACAATTCCATTTCGTGACATCTTTATTATGTTGTATAATTTAAAATATTTTCATACTATATTAAAAGATTGTTTAGAAAAGAGTATTCATTCAATCTAATGACAAACTGGCAAGTCAAAATTGATAGTGCATAAACTTTATTCTAGTCTACGTTTCAGCTCCAAAGTCTATCTACCCTCTTGCTACTAACACAAATACAAAGGTACGTACCTAAATATATCAAGTATTGTGTAATAGGTAAACCGGAATGGAAGCATTATCAAGTAATAACCCCATCCAAGCAGCCCCTGAAATTCCAAAAACAAAGTTAGATACCATTCGCTCAATCTCTAATACCTTACAAAATGGCTGGTTCAGATTTTTACTCTGCTTTGTCCTTTCATGTGATCTTTTTGCAATACAGTTCCCTCTTCCTGGCCACCTCATCCTTCAAAAAGACTAACTGCCTTTGATCTCATTTAATCTAATACTCTAATATTTTCCTGTTATCACATAATTTTTGTATTAAATCTGCTTCAACACTTTTTCTGTGGCTACTTACGTTAGTTATCAAATTCATTTGCAAGTTTTCCTTCCCAAATCATAAATATTCATTCTTTCTTTTTTTCAGATTTACACATTAAAATATGGTATATAGAAATAGCAAGAAAGATAACCACTATTACTACCTTGGACATCTGTATATAACTGACAATCATATTAACCTAATTGTAAATCCCTATATTGCTGCTAATCTTAGCAATGATGTTACTTATTATTTTAACAATGTTGATTACTGCTGTTATTGTTATTAACTAGCATATATATCTGGCTCTACAGTTCACAAGCATTTCTTTGACACCATATTGTGTAAACCCAAGACCCTTCCTATGTCCATAGCCAGGAAGCTCTGAAGCCTCATTAGGGTCCCAAACAGCATCAAGCCTAAAACAAACTGAGGACACGCTGGGCATTAACAGGACTACTCCCTGAGCCATACAATAGCTCTAGGAATCTGCTCTTCTACTTCAAAATATCCAAAAATGACAACTTACAAACTCCATTTTTAAAACAATGTCAAGTAACCCATAAAAAGGTATCATGATGAAGGAAATTCTAACTCCTGCAAAGTTAAAGGGAGTGCTTTCTTGGAGTTCTAAACACAAGTATAAGAGGTGAGTGTAACTCTAAGAGAAACTCCAACAAGTTTTCCAGAGCTCATTATCAGTACACACATGTGACGTCTTTAATCAGGCAGTCAGCAATGTGAAGGGGGTGGATCAGCTCTTGATTCATCTCTGGATCCCCAAAAGCAAACTACCAGGTACACTGGAGCATTCCTAAAGGCTTGCTGAAATTTAAGTGAACTACCTCCTTGTCTTTAGTCCTTCAAGACTAATTTCAAAGATATGGCTAAGGCTCTAAGTACTTCCCTAGAATTAACTTAAAATTAAGTAAAATGAAGAAAAAAGAACTCAGTAAACATTCTAACTTAAAAGTGGAAGATCTATTAAACATGTAGCAAACACTTTTAGATATGCAAATAAAACTAGTGTGTACAGTACATAAAATTTTTCAAATAACTGGCAAAGAAATGAAAAGAAAAAAAGATACTTACTGTATCAATTTATTAAGGAATCAAGGAAAAATGATCAACCCAAAAAATCCACCAAGGAGCCAAGTCTAGCTAACAGGTTTACATTCTGAATATTTCTTTTGCTCTCATTATACAGAGGTCAACAAAACCAAGTGAATGGACTTATAAAAAAGGGGAAATTCCAGCTATGAAATTAGTAACTTGCCCTTGGCTGTGGTCTTGAGACAACATAGCTGTAGATCCTGTTGTCGGCTGTATTAACCTGCAGGGGTCGGGATGGAGGCGGGTTGAAAACACTTGGTACACCCTCTTGCTCATTCAGTCTGTCCTGTACAGCAGCCTGAAAAGGAAAACAGAGTAGAAAGAGTTTCTGTGATGCTCAAATCAACTCAGAAGAAGGGATGAGGCAACTGTTGCTTGGTGTTTTGAAACAGGTCACCTGAGGAGTGTACTTTCACTGCAATACGGTTCACTTGCTATGGTGGGAGGCAACGTGTGGTGATAGCTCCAGAATTCACACAGCAGAGGAGCTCCATTTAAGCAAGCACACTGCTTTTGTTCAGATGGCACGTGTACAAGCCTAAGGAGAGTATACAATGTAGATAGTGCCCCTAGGGCTGTGCGGTGGAGCAGTCCTGATGGGGGCTGTGCGATGGAGGGCTTGGCTTTGGGGTTGAGAAACTCAGGTCTGAATCCTAGCTCCACCACTCAGAGGAGTTGCTTGGCTTATGAGCCTCAGTTTCTCCATGTGCAAAGTGAAAGAATGATATTGCTCAGGGTTGATTTGAAAATTTAATGAGAGGACCATACATAAAGATCCTGATACAATTCCCAGTAGTCAGATGATACTCAGTAAAAAAAATCTCACTCCTGTCTCCATTTTGCCCCTGAACATGAATATCTGTCCCAGTGTAACAAAAATTTGGTCTTAACCTGAGAGAAGTCTGGTCTTTGCCTTTGACTTCTGTTAGATATATCATACCTGATAGGAGTGTCTTTGTTACCAAATCTTAGGGTGGGGCTGGCCATAGCAGAAAAACCAAACCCCGTGATGGAGGGTGGGGACTTTGGGTAATGCATTATCAGTCAACCTGAAGACTGAGTTCAATCTCAGGCAACCAATCAAATCAATAATGCCTATGCAACAAAGCCTCAATGAAAACTCTGGACACTGAAGCTGAGGTGGGTTTTACTGGTTGGCAAGACTTCATGCATCTTGTCACACATCTACGCCAGGAGGGTAACGTGTCCTGATATCATGAGAGGAGTACAGAACTTTGTGTCTGGAACTCAAGACGCTGCCCAATGTATCTCTGCCTTTAGTTGATTTTAATCTGTATCCTTTCTCTGCAATAAACCATAACTGTGAGGATAATAGCTTTCAGTGAGCTATTCTAGTGAATTACCAAACTTGAGAGTGGTTTTTGGAAACTCCCTGAACTTGCAGATGCTCTCAAAGTGAGGGTGGTCTTTTGGAGGACCCATGTACCCTCTAAGCTTTACAGCTGGCTTTACACTTTGCAATGTGGCTAACTCCAAGTAGTCCTATAGTTAGTTCATGTATTTGAGTATTAAGGTACAATTCAATGAGGAAATAGTCTTTCAACAAATTGTACGGGGACAACTGGATATCCACATGCAAAAGAATGAAGATGAACCCCTAAATCACACTCCTAGATATATACCCGAGAGAAATGAAAACACAGGTCCACACAAAAACTCATACACAGATGTTTACTGCAACATTACTGATAATAGCCAAAAGTGGAAACGACCCAAACATCTATCGACTGATGAAAGGACACGGATATATTCATACAAGGGAAAACTATTTGACAATAAAAAGGAATAAAGTACTGAAACATACTAGGATATGAATAAATCTTTTATTGATTAACTGATTGATAAATCTTAAAAACAGTATGTTAAGTGAAATAAGGCAGACACGAAAGGACAAATATTGTCCGATTCCACTCTTAAGTGGAAAAGTCAGATTTTAGAGAGATAGAAAGTAGAACTGTGGTTACCAGAGGCTGTAGAGATGGGGTAATGGAAAGTAATTGTTTAATTACTTTTGATTTTCAAACAGACTTTCAGTTTGGGATGATGAAAAGTTCTGAAGATAGATAATGGTAATGGTTGCACAATAATGTAAATGTCCTTAATGCCACTAAATTGTACACTGAAAATGGTTAAAATGGTAAACTTTGTTATGTATATTTTACTACAACACACACACACACACACACACACACAATGAAGTACTGATACCTGCTATGACGTGGATAAACCTTGAAAACATGTTAAGTGAAATAAGCCAGTCACAAAAGACCACATACTATATGATTCCATTCATACAATAGTCCAGAAGAAGAAAATCCAGACAGAAAGCTTAGTAGTTGCTTAGGGGCAGGCTGGGGAGAGGGGAGTAGAAGGGATGGGAGCAGGAGGGTAATAGCTAAAGGGTTAAGGGGTTTCTTTTTGGGGTGATGTTCTCAATATGTTCTAAAAAAATTATGTAATGTTTTAAAACTGACTGTGATGATGACTGCATACAACTCTATGAATATACTAAAAACTATCAAATTTCACATTTTAAATGGGTGAATTGTTTGGTATCAACAAAGCTGTTATTTGAAAACCACAACCGACAGCATTTGTCGTCAATTATAAAATTAGAGCTTTCAAGCAAAAATTACAGAAATGTAGAAAACTTGTATTTGCCATTGTAAGCTTGACAGTTTCCTAATACCTTTTAAAGGCTTCTCTGAGAAGTTTCGTGGTGCTATTAACAAATCACATTATACAGTAAAATGCATCAACATTTGGAAGATTAATTCAGTGAACCAATATTTTCCAAATAACCAATGCATGACGTTATGAAATCATGCACTGGTAAAAGATCAAAGTTTAAGAGAGACCAACAGACTTCAACATAAAAGAGGATGAAAAGTTCCCTGATGTGGTTTTTAAATTCCGTGTTGCAATTAACCTTTAAGAAGCTACCATAGTATCAAAGAATACCTACAGTTATCTGAAAAGGCTACTGAAATACTCCTCCCATTTTCAACTTCGTGTGTGGGTGAAACCAGATTTTCTTCACATACTTCAACTAAAATTATGTATCACAACAGATTAAAGGCAGAAGCATGTACAAAAATTCAGCTGTTTTCAATTATGTTAACATACAGTTTGTTTTTTTTAATAAACTAAAAAAATATCAATTTTAATTTGCAATATGGTAATAAATATCAATAGATATAACCCATATAAAAAGAAGCCCTTTGGAGGCTCTCAATAATTCTTAAGACTGATATCCAAAAGTTTGATAACCTCTGGTTTATTTGCAGAAAAATATACATATATATGTATTTAGACTGGATTAAAAATATCTGAAAAAAATCAAAAGAAATTGTTAATATTGCTACACTATGTGTGTAGGACTAAAAAACAGTGGTAGGGAAGTGATATGAGTGGTATTTTTTCACACTTCATCTTTGGCTTTACTTGAATCTTTCATTTTATTTATTTATTTATTTTTATTATTTTGACAGCAGAAGAGAATAGCTTTATTAGAAGCAATATTACACTTCCAGACATGAAAGCAGGCCTGAGCAAGAGAAGAGTGGCTCAAAGGCCTGCTTGAACTTTTTAAAACTAAAATTATGTTATATGTTTGATGAATTACTAAGACTAAAGTGAAAAAAACTATAAATACAGAATAATCTCATTTGTGTGACAAGAAAATTATATATAAATCTGCATAGCCATATAAATGAACATAAAAGTCTGAAAGAATATACACTAAAAAAATTTTTTTCTAATCCACCAAATTAATTTTAATTTTGTTTTTTTTTTTTTAAAGTATCTAACAGTGTTTTGATTAAGGAAAGACAGTTCAGTGCTTTGTTAAAACAACGACAAAGACAGAAACAACAATAAATTCTTGAAGAAATGTGGCCAGGTGTCAAGTGATTTACAGCTTTGCCTCTATGCTCACAGCAGAGCTCATTCAGATAAAGTACTTTGGGAAAAATTGGGATTTTATCAAAAGAATCAGTAAAAATTTGGTTTATTCATTCAGAAGAGAGAAACCCAGAATGTGCAGTGTGCAGGTTTCCCCTAGAATAAACCCTTTCTTGTCACCACTGACTTATTGGTTTGTTTCCTTCAACAGACTTTCTTTTGTTGTTACAATTCAATAGTAAGTCATATATATATTTTGCATTGTATGTTTGCCACACATAGTTATATTTCTTTCTGTCACCACATATTTGACCCGTTTTACCCTATCTATCTCCCTCCTCCCCCTCCTCTCTGGTAAGCACTAGTCTATTGTCCATGTCCATGAGTCTCTGTTTGTCATGTTTGTTGCTTTTAGGTTTATATCCTACATATAAGGTGATATCATGTATATACACTAAAATTTAACACTAGCTATCCATGAAGTGATGGGATTAAGGATGAGCATTTTCTTCTTTATGTTTTTTAGAATTCTTTGCCTGTGTGGGTATGCACATACCCGTGCATTTAATATTTCTGTAAGTCATTTCATATTAAAGGATGGCTAACATTATACCAGATAATTGTAAACCAAGAAATAAATAAAGCAGGAGGCAATATTAATAAATCAAACTAGAAGATAAAGCAAAAAGCAGCATTTGGTATTAACAAAAGATATCACAAGAAAGTTCTAACAGCCATGTGTCTTTATGTGTCAAATAAAACAAACTATATAAAACTTAGAAAAGTGTCTCCCACCGAATAGACACAGAATTTATTAGTGTATTTTATCTGCATCACGTACTGCCTTTCCACAGCATGCACAAAAAGCAAGCATTCTCTTCGGCGTATCTGTTATTAACACTGGACTAGTTGGTATACACCTATCATCAGCACAATAAACTGGGCTACAGAACCGAGAAAGTCTAAAAGGACATATGATGCACTAAAATATCAAACGTGGTTATCTCAAGTATGATTATCAAGAAGTTTCATGCCACCCTGAACAAGCCCAATCCCATCTAATCTCAGAAGCTAAGCATGGTTGCGCCTGGTTAGTACTTGGATGGGTGATCATCTAGGAAGACCAGGTGCTGCAGGTGTAGAAAATT
>NW_011888855.1:1648541-1650910 GCF_000151845.1 Pteropus vampyrus
TAATAGAGAACAGGCAGAAACAAGTTTTCAAACCTATGCTATTTATACATCTCAACTCATTTCATCAAGTCAGTCATTTTACAAAGCCAGCATATTCTTGAAATGAAAATCTAACAAGGAGACAGCACAAAATGTCATACAGAGGAAACATCATTTCTCTCCCAATTTTCACATTTATCATTCCTTTTCATCACTCAGGTGTCAGCTCAAACATAACCTCCTCAGAAAGTCCTCACTTGACCACTCTATTTAAAGTAACTTCCCAGACCCTCTCTGTTACATTTCCTACGCTCACCTTACTTATAGCATTTATTACAAACTGAAATTATCTTGAATTAAGCTCCATGAGAGTAGGGACTTAGCCTTATTCTCTGGTATAATGCCAGAACCTAAAATTTAATTGCTCAAAAATAGGTGTTGAAAAACTTAAGTATCACTTTGGAATATATTTTCAGAAATCGAGCAGCCTATACGTAACATACCATAATTAAAACAGTAATTTCAACACACATAAAAGGGTGTTTGATAAAATTCTATATCCACTCTTGATATAAACTATTAAGATGCCAAGAATGGACAGTCAACAGATATTTGAGCCTATGAGGTACTAGGAATACAGCAGTTAACAAAACAAAACAACACAAAACAAAACAAAATCTCTGCTCTCATGAAACTTACATTCTAGTGGATCTATCTCAGTACAATCAACATCACACTTGATAATAAAACATAACAAGAATTATAGTGAGGACAAGATGTTTGCTATTAAAATTATTATCTGAAGTTCTAGCCAATTCAATAATCAAATAAAAAAAAAATAAGATCCATATATTGAAAAACAACACTGATTTGCAGATGATGCAACGATCTAGAAAATCCAAAAGAATAAACTATAAAATATGTAATAAGAAGGTTCACATTAAGGTATCTGATTACAAACCAAATATATAAAAAACAAGTTTTCCCAAAGAGCCATTAAGTTAAAAAAAAAAAAAAAGAGGGGCACTATACTGAGAGATATGGTCACTATCTTTTCTATGATTTTATAACTTTGATCATAAATCTTCACCTTTTCCACATATTTAAAGACTTAAAAAGTTGGAAGTTTTTTAAAAATTTACTGACAGAAAAGATTCCTGCTGTGGAAAAATACATGTCTTTGAATCATTATGAAACCAGGGAAAAAGAAATAAGCTCAGAATAAATCCTATTATACCTCTATGTTCCAGTTATGCTGTTCCAAGGTATGGCGACATTGATCCATAGATTCTATGCCAGTCAGATCCTGAAAAGGATAAAAACGAAAAGTTACTTAGGGGAAAACCAGTAGTACATATGTAGATATTTTTACCCCTAATAGGATACTTAAGAATATTTCTGGGGAAATACACTAAAAAGTGTTGAAGGAAGATGTTCGAGTATGGTAAAACTTCACTAATCAGAATTTATCTAGTCGTTTATAGCAGCTATCACTCCCACAGAACAAAAATGAAAATGTCTTTTAAAACTTCAAGGCTTTCAATTAAAAGAAGGCTACTAATTAAAATCAATTCTCTTCTCAAAGTCAAGTATAAAAAATTAAAGATTTCTTCAACCCCTGGGTCCAGCAAAATATTTTTCAATGCTAAACAACTATTCTCTTTATAATACATAATGATATAAGGTAGATTTCTTGCAAAATATAATGCCTTTCATTAACTTAATGACCTTTCTACCTATTGGCATATAACCTAGCTTATAATATGAACTGTGTATACTTTTTATTAAAGAGTCTGTAATTCAGATGTTTCCCTACCATAAGTATTTCCCCTACTCCCTTCTCCTTGGACTGTTCTGAGGTTTCTTGTCTCTGAACCATCCACCTTCTCTGGCTGCTCTTCATCCCTCTAAACCTAGGAAGTTCCCTAAGGGTGTGTCCTTGGTTTTTGTCTCTTTCCACCTCTCTCACTGGCAATCTCATTTAATCCTCAGCCTTGGACCACCCTTTCTACTCAGATGACTCCTGATTTAATTTCTGGACCTGCAATCTCTTCCGCAGTTCAGGAGCACATTTCCAATAGCCTACTGAATATTTCCACCTAGATGTGACACCAGTTCTTCAAATGTATCATTAAAACTACATGTGTATTAACACACCACCACCCTCCCAAATATACAGGCTAAGATGACATCTGGAACTCATCTGTGCGTACTCGATCCCTTGAACTCCACACTTCATCAGTTATCAAGTTCTAACCGTTTTCTGTATTACATCTGTAACCACATTTCCATTCCCACGGCCAGCATCTTTAATCAAGCTTTTATAACATCTCAAGTGAATTGTCAAAATACTTAATTTCTCTCCCTCCTTCAAACTTCGCGCGCGCGCG
>NW_011888855.1:1650960-1671304 GCF_000151845.1 Pteropus vampyrus
ATTAAAATCAATTCTCTTCTCAAAGTCAAGTATAAAAAATTAAAGATTTCTTCAACCCCTGGGTCCAGCAAAATATTTTTCAATGCTAAACAACTATTCTCTTTATAATACATAATGATATAAGGTAGATTTCTTGCAAAATATAATGCCTTTCATTAACTTAATGACCTTTCTACCTATTGGCATATAACCTAGCTTATAATATGAACTGTGTATACTTTTTATTAAAGAGTCTGTAATTCAGATGTTTCCCTACCATAAGTATTTCCCCTACTCCCTTCTCCTTGGACTGTTCTGAGGTTTCTTGTCTCTGAACCATCCACCTTCTCTGGCTGCTCTTCATCCCTCTAAACCTAGGAAGTTCCCTAAGGGTGTGTCCTTGGTTTTTGTCTCTTTCCACCTCTCTCACTGGCAATCTCATTTAATCCTCAGCCTTGGACCACCCTTTCTACTCAGATGACTCCTGATTTAATTTCTGGACCTGCAATCTCTTCCGCAGTTCAGGAGCACATTTCCAATAGCCTACTGAATATTTCCACCTAGATGTGACACCAGTTCTTCAAATGTATCATTAAAACTACATGTGTATTAACACACCACCACCCTCCCAAATATACAGGCTAAGATGACATCTGGAACTCATCTGTGCGTACTCGATCCCTTGAACTCCACACTTCATCAGTTATCAAGTTCTAACCGTTTTCTGTATTACATCTGTAACCACATTTCCATTCCCACGGCCAGCATCTTTAATCAAGCTTTTATAACATCTCAAGTGAATTGTCAAAATACTTAATTTCTCTCCCTCCTTCAAACTTCGCGCGCGCGCGCGCGTGTGTGTTAACTCCTCTGCTCAAAACTCCTCAGTTGAATGAAGAATAAATTCCAAAATCCTTAGCCTGGCATTCAAGTGTTCCTATAATGTGGACCCAACCTAGTTTTCTAGATTATTTTTCCTTACTCAAACTATTTCCCTTACTCAACAATACTTAACAAATCTAACAGTTTGTGTGTACATCTGACTAGAATTTCCACAGAGCTAAATCCTTGTCCTCCTTCAAGATCTAATAAAAAAGCCAAAATATCTAACCATCCTTTCATGCAACAAATGTCCATTGTTATTGTCTATTCATTACTACATCCAAAGGATTTAGAGATGAATACAATAATAGTCTCTATCCTCAAGAAATTCCTCTTAACAACCAGCAAGCAACAGGAGAAAGAGACTGATCTCAACCTGACAAGAATACGGTAATATGCATGGATGAGTCAGGTGCTTCAGGTTTTTGCCTTGATTCTGTGATCAAGGACTAGACATGTGTAACCTCCACATTTTAGCTTCTTTTACGTGCAACGTGAGGGATTTAATTTGGACTAGATATCCTTTCCAGAACTTTAAAAAAACAAACAAAAAACGAGTTTGAATTCTTTAGGTATGCAGTAGTTTATTTTTTTTTTCTGGCTTTACTGAAATATAACAGACAATTAGTTGCTCGTATTTACATTGTACAATTCATTGAGTTTTTTTCAATTATAGTTGGCATACAGTAATATATTCATTTCAGTTGTATAGCATAGTGATTAGAGATCTATATAACTCACAAAGTGATCACCCCACTAAATCTAGTACTGCTCTTCCCTCTTACATATTTATTACAACATTATTAACCATCTTCCTCATGACACACTCTACATGTCCATGTCTATTCTGTAACTATTCATTTGTACCTCTTAATCCTTTTGCCCTTTTTTTGCCATCCCTCCAACCCTCCTCCCATCTAGTAGCCCTCAAAATTTTCTCTGAGTTTCTTTCTGCTTTTGTTGTTGTTATTTTGTTCTTTAGATTCCACATGTATGTGAAATCATGCAATATTTGTCTTCCTCTACCCAATACATTTCATTTGGCACAATACTGCAGTGGTTTATTTTTCAAAATTACACTGGTGGTACATAGACCGTGCTGATAACATTTTTTTATGTTTAAAATGCTGTAAAAAAATTCATACTAAAACTGAAAAGCTCTCTTAAGAACTCTAGAGCTTTATTAAGAGAACTCTAGAGCTTTATTAAGAGAACCCCTGTTTTTAAAATATATATTTTTAATTTTTCAATTACAGTTGGTCTACAATATTCTATCCTGCCATCTTGATCGGAATCATAGAGAATCACTAGCTTTATAGCACTGACAGTCTGGATTTTAGTTCTTAACCATTCCAGGCCTCTTACTAGTTTGGCAATTGCCTTCTGGGTTATAACAGGGCTTCCTCTTTAAACTCCAATTTCCTTACAGCCCACTGCAGAGGACTGGGTTGTCTTTGCACATTCTTTCAGAAGTGGACTCTACTCTTACCTTCTCAGAGTGTGAATGACCACTGTCTTTAAATACTAAAGTTGTTTTCTCTCTCTGTTATGTACCTATTATGATTCCACTTTCAATTACAATTATTACGCTCATTCTACTGCCTTACTGGAGGACACGGGCTCCTCGAGATCAATGTCTGTGATTCATCTTATATAATGCTCCCCAGTACTTAGCACATAGTAAAGGCTTAAAAAGTTGCAGAAAAAGTTAGACCAAGTTAAAAGAACCTTTTTGTATAAGCTTCAATTGTTCTAGCTATACACTGAAATCCTCCAGCCATTTTCACCAAATCTTACTGTACATAAATACCCGAGGTTTTCTAACTCCCAATGTTCTGACTAATGTGAGCTGGCTGTTAAAAATACAAATTTGTAGAATCTTCCTAGAGACTAATAGGTCAGGAATGGATCCAGGCAATCAGTGCTTTTTTTTAAAGCTTCTCAGCTGATTCTGATGTACAACCTGGCTGGAAAATTCATGGTATTGTACAATTCTATGTAGCACAAGAGATTATGAGTCACTTTTTAAAAAAAGGTTACAAACACTGTAGGAGCGAACAATCAGCATAATTGCACATCTTCAATATACTGAAACACTTAAACTAATTTGCAAGCAAAACCCTTCTGTAAGTAGTCAATCAGGGTAAGCTGGAAGCCCAACTGAACAAGCCTGCTTTCAATCACTACTGTTGAGTGTTAAAAACATGCTCTAGGAATAAGCAATGCTAGACACACCTAAGAATCAAGCAACAAATATTTACTGACCTATATAATTTTATTAACGAATGTCACCCCAATAAATTTAATAAAAATAAAAAATTTTAAAAACCCACAATACAAACAAAAAGCCCCCAAGAACCCACAAATATTCACCGACCCAGATATTCACTTTTTCCATTAAGTTTGCTCTCATTAAGTTTGCATCCTATTGGAGGGAGACTGACCAAAACAAACCACACACAGAGCAAATAAATGAACAAAATTTTAGTCTAGGAGATTCCTTTGGACTGGGGCTCAAGGAAGGTGATAATATTTCAGCAGAGATCTATCTTATGAAAGGTAAAAGTCCAGCCATGGAAAAATATACTGAAAGTGTATTCCAGACAGAAGGACAATAAATGCAAAAACTGAGACAAATAGATATATGACATCACGCCTTTGTTAAAATCCACAGAACTTTACAGCAGAGTAAACCTTAAAGTATATAAATTTAAAAAATCATTTAGAAAGTCAGAGGATCCCAGGATGGAACACAGACAGATTGTGGCAAAGAATCTAACTGTATCACAAATACATGAAACAATCTCACTGAAGGTGATGGAGGAAAGGTGCTGACTTAAGTAACTTTGGAAATGAGTGGTTTCTGTACAACTAAAGGCAAAAGGAACTGCACATAAGCATTATTCTCTAGTTGTTAAAGTTGTTTCCCATGTGTTAATGCAGAAGCCACTGCATATATATATATACTGGAATTGAACCATTAAGTAAACAGCCAGTTTTCTTACTGTTGAAGTGAGAAATTACAGGTAACCAAGGGGAGAAGGCTAGAACAATCCACATGGTAATGGATTAGAGCTGGAGACATCTGAATCAACGAACACAAGTTTAGCTTAATATAGATGGTACACACAGAACAAGTTAGCTCCGTAGACACATGTATGGCCTTGCTGTCAGCTGAGCGGGTCTACAAGCAACAACCCCACCCCACCCCCCGTCCCATAGCAAGCACACATAATGCCCAGATCTTGATGTCTAATACCAGTCTTCAACAAAAGGAACTAGGTTCCTTGGAGAAATAGCCAATTCCAGGATTGGGGCAGGAAATATACAAAGTGAGCCTGGAGAATCTTGTAGTGCCGATAAGTAAGGAAGTACTCAAAAAAACCCCCATGATATTAGGAGGTATAGCAAAGGCATACAGAAGTCAATTGAAAGAGCTCCCTGGGGCCAAACCTGGTTTAGGTTGAAGAACAAAATAAAGTAGTAATGGATTATAATACAAAATACAAAATAAACGCTGAGTCCACACTGATATAAGTACATGACTGAACAAATAAATAAATGGGGGAGAACAGACAAACATCCTATGCAGAAGAATTCCAAATTATTATGTAGATACTTTGCCTTCAAGAAGGTGAAACATAACTCTACACTCCTGAAGTGTGGGCTGTGCCGTTACTTTCTTCCAAAGAGTATGGAAAAGGAGGAAAAAAGATTAACTTTGTAGTGGAGAAACCTGACAAACATTACCTCAGCCAGGTGATCAAAGACAACATCAACAATGATAACTCATGTTGAGGGTCTGTACCCTTGATAAGATGTAAAGGCACTTAACCTCCATGATCTTCCTCCCAAAATCCCATAACCCCAGATTAGTCATGAGAAAAACATTAGAGAAATCCCAACTGAGGGGCATTCTACAAAGACCAGTATGCCTGAAAACTGCCAAGGTTATCAAAAACAAAGAAGTCTGAGAAACTGTCACAGCCAAGAAGAGCCTAAGAACACCTGACTACTAAATGTGGTGTCCTAGATGAGATCCTGGAATGGAAAAAGGATAGTTGCTAAAACTAAGGAAATCTTAATAAAGTATGAACTTTAATGATAAGTATCAGGATTGGTTCATTAATTGTGACAAATGTACCAAATTAATAACATCACATGTTACTAAGGAATACTGAATGCAGGGTATATGGGAAGTCTGTGTACCATTTTTACAGCTTTTCTGTAAATATAAATGTATTCTAAAATAAAAAGTTTATTTAAAAAGTGAAAAAAAACTTGAGGGAGTACTTCTGAGACGGAACAAGCTTAGCAAGTTAGCAGATAAGGTCTGGGTAATAGGTGGGACAGGACATTCCTCTAGAGCAGTGTTTCTCAACCTCCTTGCATATCAGACACAACAGAGGGGAATCACAGATGTCACCCCACCGCCACCCCATGCCATTTAATCAGATTCTCCAGATGTGTAGCACAGGTACATTTTCTGAGGGAGGGGAAGCTTCCAGGTTATTCTAACTTACAGCCAGGGCTGAGAATCACCAACCCAGAGCTTAAACAGACGGTTTTAAACAGTCAATCCAGTTGCTGTGTGAAGAATTGTAGAGGGCATGAAAGAAAGACACTAGCAAGGAGACTATAGAAATGCAAGGGAAAGAGACTGGTGGTTTAGAACAGGATGGTAGCAGTGAAGAGGTAAAGAGGAGGGTAGAAAGAAGATACCGTAGAGTCAAAAGGATCAGATGATAAATTAAATAGGTGGTGGTGGTGGTGGTGGTGGTGGTGGTGGTGGTGGTCGTCCACAGTGTAGTGGTTAGCACATCTGCTTTACACGCAGAAGGTCCTGGGTTCGCACCTCAGGTAGAGCCATGGACCATACCCTGGGTGTGCCAGACCCTGGGTGCACCCCGGGTGCATGCTGCAAGCACATGGGAGCAGATGCCTCGCCTGCGACATCTGTAGGTCGGGGTGGAAGTGGTGCGGGGAGAATCAAAGAGGAAGAAAAAAATATATATGTGGTGGTAGAAGAGAAATATTAAAATAAACTCAAGCTTAAATAAATGGGATGATAGTGTCATTTACTAAAAATGAGAAAAACTGTTGGAATAATTTTGTTTATCTTTGTGAGAAAAATTTATTTCTGGTAAAGGAAAGTATTTTAAAAGATCAGGGGTTAAAAATTAGAAACAGACTGCCAAAGATAGATGCACTATTTATTATATCATGATGCTACATGCACTGTATGGGAACCAATTGCCTGACCTCAACGCTAGCCAGCAGGATGGCTAGTGAGCCAGCCAAAGGGTCAAAGGAAAAACATGCTGAACTCCTCTGGCACTCACTGTCTCAGAAGAGATGCACTCATAACCCAGATAGAGTTGCCTACCTATGTTTTCTTTTGTATTTTTTAAAACCTAGTATAAGTTAGGTTAAGAAAGTTTAAATATTAGAGAAAGATTAAGGAAGGGGGAGGTTTCCCTGTGGTCCCAAATGCTATTATACAATTGGTTTACATTTTATTATATTTCTTTCTAGCTCCTGACACTCCAAAAAAAAAGGATTTAGGGCTTAGGGTTTTGATTCAACTGCTTTTCAAACTTTTTTTTTTTTTTTAATTATAGGAGGAACTGATTTATAGGCTTTGCTTCTCCTTTCTAGACTGCAAGCATCTTCAGAAGAATCCATTCACCTTTGCTTTTTGATCTTCGTAGGACTCTTCTGGTATTTTCTCTCCCAGCTTGGGGACCCATCTCTCCACCCCATCCTTCCCACTAACCAGAGCCACTTCTCATACCACTGCATATTGTGTAGGTTTAGGAAGCTTTATTTTCTCTTCTCTGTGAGACTCTTCTCTCTTAGATATATACGATTTTGAGTACTTATTATACCAAGTACTCCCCATGCATTAGGCTTTACAACCATTTTAATTACAAAATATTCCAATTGGCTAAAACAATTTATATATAAATGTTATACTGCTTCTGATCTTCCACTATTAAAATAGCACTTTGATGAATATTTCTGTTTATAAAGTTTCTCTGTATTTAGAATTTTTTTTCTTCTTAGGATCCAGTTAAAATTACCGGCCAAGGAATGCCAAGGAATACACATACTTTTGAAGTTCTTGATACATAATGACAAAATGTACTTCGAAAGACTATTCCAATTTACACTGGATAGAGTTGGTTTTAATGTGAGTCAAAAGATAAATATGTCTCAATATTCATCCCCCTTTCAATGCCAATATGAGTTGTGCAATGCCAGCTTTGTTTAGAAAGAATATTGCAGTTTTGGCTGAAAACATCGCATTAGCTTTGCTACCAATTCTTTCCTTGGCAATAACATAATGTTCGGCAGTTAGCATTTATGAAAAGAGAGGTGAAGTCAAGTAAAGTCAAGGAAATGTGAGATTCAATAACTTTAGTCACTGGTTTCAAGCTCCTCCTACATTAATTTCTTTAGGACAACAGGTTGTAATTTACAGAACTTTTGTTTCAGGAGAGAATCCATTTATCTGAATAACCCCAAGACCCAGTGCAGTGCCTCAGCATACAGTAGAAAATATTAGAATTTATAAATGAATGAAACCTACCTCATGCCAATAATCAAAGTGTTTATCTCTCTAGTTTTTAAACACTGTTCTCATTATCACTCATTTATTCCTTCTTTGTGTCAGGATCTTCAGTACATTTTCCTCAACAATCTTATGAGACAGAAATGCCATCATGCTCATTATTGGTTGAAAATATTCCAATTCTTAAAAAAGAATTTTGTGGAAGCACCCCACACCAATTCAGGTGCACACAGTAAGTGCTCAATAAAGGTTAGCTAACTCTGCAATCTCTAACTGGCCTGCTCTTCGGAACTCTGGTTTACATTTATATCTACTAACATTTGAGGTTATTTGAGCTGTCACTGGACAAAATACCTGCAATGGATATAAAGGTTAACTTTGGTACCTGGATATACAGGTTGACTCTGGCACCTCCTCCTCCCTCTAATCTCTCAAGGCCAGTGTATAATTTCAACTGCTACCACAAATTTCCTACTGGGCAGGTCCATCCAGGTCTGTCTTACTGAGAAACATCCCTTGCTCCAAGATAATCTTTCCCCTCAGAGCTAACTCTCCTTCCACGAATTGCTCTCCCAAGGATTTAGGATAATACTGGATTTCATTATACAAAGGTGTAACGGATAGCATTAATAGGAAAAGGGCAGTATTAATCTTTAGGGCAAATACCCTGAACCACAATCAATCTCTAACTAGTAAAATGCATAAGGGAGATTGGAAGAAGTGGGTGAATTATTCTACACCCTTCTCCCACTCCAGCCTTAGTCGTTACTTCTCTCTCAAGTCAGAAGACAGGAGGATATCAACATCACTTGGCAACCCGCTTCTGAAATATTTTGATCCCTAATGTATCTCTTGCTTAAGTATGATTCAAGGAAGATATCACAAACAATAGATGCAGTGTTTTAACCAGATGTCTCATTTGACTATTTGGACAGGGACTGGATATCTCATCATTCTACCCAAGTCTAATCACTAGCTTTCCTAAGAAGTGTTTCTCTTTCAACACCTCATATGTTTACACTAACACTGTAGAAGGCCAGTGTGAAATCTCAGTTGAAATCTAAGTACTCCCTAAATTCCAGTTGGCTTGTTGGCTCTAGTTTGTTGAGGATGCACATTTTAACTTGTTTTCAGTTATTACTTGACGCCAGGGAACTTTGTTCTCTCCTTCCCACCACACATAGTTTTTCTTCATGCAATAAGTAGCATGCTCTCTCTGGTAATGGCAGGAGAAATGGATTTTGAAGTCCCTTTAAGAGGTGAAGTGATCGCACCTAGGCTCTGATCTATAACTAAAACATTTACACTCAGACATTCACACTCAGATCTTTATTATTCACATTTAATTACTGATTTTCCAAATTACATGCCAGCAGCTTCCATTTCCAAGCACTCATTACTATGTGATGGCACTGTAAGTAATAAAGCTCTCATTTTCACCACTGAGAAAGCCATGGATTCAAGAGGTTATGTACCTTGTCTAAGAATATCCTTGTCTAGAACAAGTGGTCTATGGCCATGCCACCCTGAAAGCGCCCCATCTCGTCTGATCTTGGAAGCTAAGCAGGTCGGGCCTTGTTAGTACTTGGATGGGAGATCACCTAGGAATACCAGGTGTTGTAGGCATTAAATAAAAATATATAATAATAATAATAATAACAACAACAACAACAGAATAACAAGTGGTGGAGCTGAGACTGAAACCTAGAACTACCTCCAAAGTCCAGGTTGTTTCTTCCTATGCCACACTGCTGTTTTATTATTTAATTAATTCACGTTAGAAAACAAGGAAGTTTTCAATAAATTCTCAATTTAGAAAATTTCAATTTTTTGTTTGAGAATAAAATATCTAGAATTTTTCTAATTTTCTCATTAAAGAGTAAAGACAAGTTGAGGACAATAACTCAACCGCTCATTCTGCACAAAAGAAAACTGAGGCTTAGTGGAGTGAACAAGCTTTCTCAAGTCTCAGAGCAACAAGGGTGGCAGAACAGTCCTGTCTTTGTATCCCTGGTCTCCTTTCTTCGTTGTACCTTCTCAGAGCTAAATATCAGCTCAAAAATGTACATAAAATGGTTCTCCTTTATGCCCAGGGTCAACAATTTATTGGTATAGTTCTGCTCTACAGACAAAGGATTTTGTGTCAAATAAGACCGGAAAACGCTGCATTCCAAATCTCCTTTTTGGAAATCTCCAGTACATCTTTTAAAGGTTTTGAAATCTTGCCTTTACTTTAAAAGAAAATTTAACTTCACAACTGTACACAGGAGAAGAAGGCCTTTTTAAAAAGAATACTCTTACTAACCAATGAAGAGTTTTCCTATAGAATTAGTTTCGGAACCACAAGTTTAGACCATCACTGGAGGTCAAACCAAATTCTCCATATGAATCAAAAGATAACCATACCCACACAGCATATTCTTAAATAGCTGATTAAGTGATTGGATGCTATGACAGTACAAAGCATAGATGTTGTGCATCTATTTGAATATACATTAAAACAACACATGGATGAACATTTCCAAAAGAAATTCACACTCTTCTTATCCAAGCAATTAAAGAGTAGGTAGAACAAGTGGTTGAGCTTTGTTAGAAAATGAGAGGACACCAGAATCTTCAATAATCCTTCATTCTAATTCTACCACTGAGTAGTCTGGTAACCTTAGGCATCTTTCAGTTTATTGATAAAATGTAAATAAAAATAGTGATTAACCTATTGGGTTGTAAAGATTAAGTATATAATACTTAAGTTAGCTATCATTATTACGAAACATGAAGGAAATATTAAAAATGAGAATGTCATAAAACTTGTGATGTTTCAAGTGGACAGGAAACATATTTGTACATCGACTGAGATAATCATGTGGATTTTTCTCTCTTCGTTTTGTTAATGTGGTATTTACACTGATAGATTTTCATATGCTGAAACATCCTTGCATTGCAAGAATAAATACCACTTGGTCATGGTGTGTAATCCTTTTAATATACTGCTGAATTCAGTTTGCTAGTATTTTGTTGAGGAATTTTGCATCGATGTTCATAAGGGATACTGGTCTGCAGTTTTCTTGTACTGTCATTATTTGGCTTTGGTATCAGAGTAATGCCAGCCTCCCAGAATGAGTTAGAGAAGGGTTCTCTTCAATTACTAGAAAAGTTTGAGAAGGATTGGAATTCATTCAAATGACTGGTAGAATTCACTAGTGAAGCCATCAGGTCTAAGGCTTGTATTTTGTTGGGGATTTTTGGTTATGGATTCAATCACCTTACTAGTTATAGGTCTATTCAGATTTTGTTGCTTCATGATTTAGTCTTAGTAGGTTTTGTGTTCTTAGGAATTTTTCCATCTCATGTAGGTTACCTGATTTGTTGACATGTAACTGTTCCCGATACTCTCTTTCAACCCTTTTTATTTCTGTAGAATCAGTAATAATGTCTCCATTTTCATTTCCGATTTTAATGATCTGCACCCTCTTTTTTTCTTTACCTAGCTAAAGCTTTGTCAATTTTGTTGGTTTTGAAGATAAACTTTTGGTTTCACTAATTTTTCTCTATTGCTTTTCTATTCTTTGTTTATCTAGGCTCTAATCTTTACTATTTCCTTCCTTTTGCTATCTCTGGATTAGTTTATTCTTTTTCTAGTTTCTTAAATTATGAAGTTAGATTACTTATTTAGGATCTTTCTTGTCTTTTAATTTAAGTGTTAATAACTATAAATTTCCCCCCTTAGCACTTCTTGCTGTGTCCCATAAGTTTTGGCATGTTATGTTTTCATTTTAACTTGTCTCTATGTATTTTCTAATTTCCCTTGTAATTACTTCTTTGATCCACTGGTTGCTTAGAGTGTGCTGCTTATACAAACTAGTGAATTATTCAGTTTTACTTCTGTTAATCACTTCTAACTTTATCCCCTTGTGGTCAGAGATGATATCTGTATGATATCTATCTTTTTAAATCTATCAAAACATAATTTCTTATATGTAGAAAATCCTAAAGTAGTCACAAAAACACCCTGTTAAAACTAATACATGCATTCAACAAACTAGCAGAATACGAAGTTAACAAGTTTCAGTTGTACTTCTTTATATTAACAATGAACAATCTAAAAAGAAAATTAAGTAAACAATTCTATTTACAATTTCAAAAAGAATAATATATTTAGGAATTAACCCAAAAGGTGAAAGACCTGTACAAACATTGCTGAGAGAAATTAAAGACGACCTATATAAATGGAAAGACATTCAGTGTTCATGAATTAAGGCTAAATATTGTTAAAATGTCAAACAATACCCAAAGTGATCTACAAATTAAAAGCAATCCTATGAAAATTTCAATGACCTTTTTAGGGCAGAAATAGAAAAACTAATCCTAAAACTCATATGAAATCTTAAGGGACCCCCGATAGCCAAAACAATCTTAAAAAAGAAGAAAGCTTGAGGACTCATACCTCCTGATTTAAAAATTTACTACGAAGTTACAGAAATCAAAACAGTGTGGTACTGGCACAAAAAGATATATAAGCCAATGGAATAGAATAGAGAGCTCAGAGATAAACCCTTGCATATATGGTCAAATGATTTTTGACAAGGGTGCCAGGACAGTCTTTTCAACAAATGGTACTGGAAAACTGGGTATGCACACGCAAAAAAAATGAAGTATGATCTTTACTGTGAAATTTTACACACACACACACACACACACACCTCTCTGCCTCAGTTCCTGACATAGAACTCCTAAAATCCTTATAAATAGAAGTGATAGGAAAATCTTTTGTTCTAACATTTAGTCTTTGACCCCAGTTCTTGACTCAAAGCTCCTAAAGCCCCTGCGATTTCCTAAGTGGTAAGAAAACTATAAGAATCTTTTGTTCCAATATTTGGTCTTTGACCCTGATTTCTTAGGGATCTTAAATCTCTTGGAATTTCCTGGATGACAGCTGTGTCTTTTGTTCTAATGAGGTGACTCTTGGTGGGCTCCTGGATATACGCTGGTTACCGGACAGACCAAGGCGTGATTAGAAACTTGGAATTTTTCAGGTCCACCCACCATTCTCCAGGAAAAGGAGAGGGGCTGGGAATGGAGCTAGTAAATCAATCACGCCACATACCTTCATAAAGATCCCAATAATATAAGATTCAGAGACTCTGAGTGTGTGAACACATCTATATGCCAGGAAGGTGGCACATCCCCATTCCACGGGGACAGAAGCTCCTGCACTTAAGACCCTTCTGGACCTCGCCCTATGTACCTCTTCATCTGGAGGTTCTTCTTTATTCTTTATTATACTCTTTGGATAATACCAGTAAACAAAAGTGTTTCCCTGATTTCTGTGAACCATTCTACCAAATTATTGAGCACAAGAAGGGGGTCATGGGAACCTCAATTTATAGATGGTACAAGTGACAACCTAGGACTTGGGATTGGCATCTGAAGGAGGGACTCCTTGTGGGACTGAGCCCTTAACTTGTGGGATGCGATGCTAACTCTAGGTAGATAGTGCCAAAATTAAACTGAATTAAATCTAGGATAATTGTTTGATGTGTGGAAAACCCACACATTTGGCAAGTGTGGCAGCAGTGCGGGAGTAAAGGAGAAACATAGGAGGAGTATATTTTTCCTATTCATCTTCCTGACATCATATACAAAAATTAACTCAAAGTACATCCATGACCTAAATATAAGATCTAAAACTATAAAACTCTTACAAGAAAAGAAAACATAGGACAAAGACTTTCCAACACTGATTGTGGAAATGCCATCTTGGATATGACCAAAGGCAAAGGCTCGGGCAACAAAAGGAAAGACAAATTAGACTTCATGAAAAAATTTTAAAACTGCATCAAAAGACACTTTCTACTGAGTAAAAAGACGACCCAAAGAATGGAAGAAAATATTTACAAGTCATATATATGATAAGGAATTAATATCCAGAATATACAGAACTCTCACAATTCAACAACAAAAAAACCTGATTTGAAAATGGTCAAAGAACTTGACATTTCTCCAAAAAAGATACATGAATAACCAATAAACACACGAAAAAATGTTCACCACCACTAATCATTAGGGAAATACAAATCAAAACTAGAAGCCACTTCACACCAGTTAGGATGGCTACTATTTAAAAAAAAAAAAAAAGGTAAATAGTAAGTACTGGCCAGGATGCAGAGAAACTGAAAACCTTGTGTTCTGTTGGTAGGAATGTAAAAATGGTGCAACAGCTATGGAAAACAATAAGGTGGTTCCTCAAAAATTAAAAATAGAATTATTATACAACACAGCAATTCCACTTCTAGGTATAGACCCAAAAGAATTGAAAGCAGAGTCTTGAAGAGACATCTGTACACCATGTTCACAGCAGCATTATTCAAAGAGCCAAAAGGTGGCAACAACCCAAGTGTCCACTGACAGATGAGTGGATAAATAAAATCTGATATATACATACAATGGAATATCATACAGCCTTCGAAAGGAAGGTAATTCTGTTATATGCTACAACATACATAAACTTTGATGACACTATGCTACAGGAAACAAGCCAAGCAGAAAAAGACAAATATTGTATGATTCCACTTATATGAGGTATTTATAGCAGTCAAAATTGTAGAGCCAAAAAACAAAAAAAAAGGTAAAAAGGTAAAAAAAAAAGAACAGTACTTGCTGGAGGGAGGAGGAAATGGGGATTTATTGTTTAATAGGAGTGTGTGTGTGTGTGTGTGTGCGCGCGCGCGCGCGCGCATGCGTGTGTGTGTGGTTTCAAAGATGAAAAGAGTTATAGAAATTGATGATGGTGATAGTGCACAATATTATGAATATATTATCTTTAAACTGTACACTTAATGGTTAAGATAGTAAATTTTGTGTATTTTGCCACATTAAAAAAATTGAGAAGCAATAACTATGTATAACGTCACATGGGGACTAGATTTATTGGGGTGATCACTTTGTAAGTTATATAAATGTCTAATCACCATGTTGTACACCTGAAACTAGTATTGTAGGCCAACTGTATTTGAAAAATTAAAAAAAGTTTAAAAAAAAGAAATAAAACTGGGGGAAAAAAGACATTTGTAAAATGTTATGAGATGAGCTTGAACTTGCTTAAAGGTTCTAAATACTACAATCAGATTATTTTCCAGGACTCAAATAAATTACCTTTCATTAAATTCCTATTCCAATATCTATTACTTAACACATTTAATTCTTCTAAAAATCAAACAAAGAAAAACCACTTTGGTCTTATTCAATCTTTCCTAATTGACTTTACTACTCAGAATCAAGCGGAAAAGTTGTAAGGAGATATGAAGTTATTACTGTTCCTTCTTTGAGAGAAACACTGCAAGGCACCAAACTTCGTTAGTCTTCCAAAAGTCTGACCTTCTCTGTTCCTTCCCCACCCTATGCGCCAACAAAATCTGCCACTATATGTTTTGGTAAGGCTATGTTTAGCTTTGTAAAAAACTGCCTAACTGTTCCAAAGTGGCTATATCATTTTGTATTCTCACTAGCAATGGATGAGTTTTGAGTGTTCTACATCTTTGCCAGTATTTGGTGTGTTAGATTACAGCCATTCTAACAGATATGTGGTAGTATCTCATTGTTGTTTTAATTTGCAATTCCCTAATGATATCTGATATTGAGAATCATGTTAATTTGCCATCTTCTGTGTATCTTCTTTGGTGAGGTATCTGTTCAGGTCTTTTGCCTACTTTTTAACTGGATCGCTGCCTTACTGTTGAGTTTTAAGTGTCCAACCATACAAGTATTAGAAGAAAACACAAATGACTTCTCCCATAGCCTGGATGTTGGGAAGACTTTAATTATGACTCAAAATTTATTAGCAACAAAAGATTTTCCTACACACAAATAAAACCTTGAGCATATAAAAAGTTAAAAAAATAAATAAAAACCTCCAAAACATCTGTATGGAAAAAACAAAAACACATATACAAAGTGAAAGACCTGGAATTAATATTTACAACTTATTTCTTAGACAAAGGATTACTATTCCCAATATATAGTTTTTAAAAATAAATAAAAAGGATAACAACCTGATTGAAAAGTGGGCAACAAAAGATGAACAATTCATAGAAATGTAAACTTAAGTGGCCCTTAAATACATAAAAAAATTGATCAACCTTACTCATAAGAAAAAGGTAAATTAAAACTATACTGAGTTTGACAACACATTCTGTTGGTGAGACTGTTGGGGCCTCACACATTGCTAGTGAGAATGTAAAATGGTACAATCCTCATGGAGGAAAATTTGGCAATATCTAGCAAAGTTACAGATTCATATGCATATACATAAGTATTTAATCCTTTGGCCTAGAAATCTTTCAAGGAATCTATCCCAAAGATACACTAGCAAGAAATAAAAAGTCCTGAACAAAGCTATTTACTGCCATACTATGTTACAGCAAAAGATGAGAAATAACCCAAATGTCCATCAATAGGAGGCTAAATTATGGTATATTCATATGGTATATCCGATTATACAGCTGTAAATATGAAAGAAATCATTCCCTATATCGCTATGCAATAATCACCAAGAGCTATTATGTGTAAAAATCAGTTGAAGAAAAGTAATATATATATCACCATTTATCTTTTTTAAAAAGATGGGGTCACAAATATGTATATACATATTATCTACATAAAAAAAAAATGGAAGAATGCCTCCATCACAAAAGCCAGGCGAACAACACAACATATATATTTTTATAGAACACAGTTTTGTATGATTTAAAAAAAATGGAAGGATGATTTTTTTTTTTAAGGCTTATCTGTAGGGGAAGGGAGAGAACAGGGTATAAAGAAAAGGAATAGAAGCTAGATTTCTCTAAGTATATTGTTATATGTAGATCTGACTTCAAATCATGTAATTGTTTTTCAAAACAAAATTCAAAAAGCAGCAGCAGCAATCCCAAAACATTAGAGGCAAAAATCAAATATATGTAGAACTGGTGACCTAACAACACAGAAAAACTATTCCGAATGACTTTAAAACATAGGGGTGCTTAAATTGTTTTAAATAATCATATCATTGTTACTAGTATGAGTGTTATTTTAAGACATTTAAGTGCTGCTTATGTGATAAAGCAAATGAATAATCATGTTAGTCTCATTAAGAATCAAGTTTTCTGGTATGGAGAAAAAAGACTGAGGCAAGATGTGCTAAATTTGAATTGGAAATATCAAACTTATCGTGAAATAAATATAAATATATGTCTATGTATATATTATATGTATTTCCTAGTTCTGTCAACTAAAAAGTTGATCAACCCGACAGCAACAAACACTCCCAGACCTGTGGCATCTAAATATAATTTCTTATCAAAAAGAACAAGTTTTCTTGGGGGTGGGGGGGACACAACAGCTGACTCTAGTTCCAGGTAGAAAACGCACAAGATCAGTCTGAAACACCTTCTGTCAGAAAGCTGAAAGCTATGAAAGGCGACTGTGGCCATGGCAATATGGCAAACATCCTTAGGAGCAATAATATAAGGCCTTTAGAAATTAAAAAAAAAAAAAAGCTTTTGTGTCTGAAAAATTTGTGTAAATATTAGGATTTCTTAAAAAAAAAAAAAAAGAGAGAGAAAGAAAAGAAAGGTTGTCAGAAGCCAACCTAAAGAGAATCGCAATTGTTAAACATGGAACAAACAACCTGAGCCTCAATAAGCACAATAATAATGAACTGCAATACATTACATGTGTTTAAATTCATGAGTTTGTAGCGATACTCAAAATTTTTAAAATCTCACTGGTTACTTTTGGAGAATGCTAGGAAACCAACTCATTATTTAAAAACAAATAACTGAAAGAATCAAATGTTTATTCTGCATTTACTATATATACTATAACTCAGTGTAACTGGTGAGGGAACATATATCTTTATAGAGGAATCTCTATTAGTAAATAATTAGAATGTCATCATTTTGTATGTGAAAAGGCTAGGACAAAGCTAATAAATGTATTAATATTAAGCTTGTGGAAAATGTGTTTAAGGATGCTAAACTGCAAGCTAAGTTTGAATTTTTTATTTTTGCAAAGTTTGAATTAAGTGAAAAACCTCTACAAAGTCTAATTGTCAACACTTTTACTTCCCAAACCACGGATTTAATTCTGTACATTTTCTTTTTTATTTTTTGCACTGAAGCTTTCAACATTTTATTGGGAAACGGAATAGCTTATCATCAGAGGAGGTAAAATAAAATAAAATATAGTTGTTCTTTTAGAATTTCAATAGGAATTTGAAGAAGCTGAGGATGACTTGTTTCTCATATAATCACATAAAAACTATATAAATATTAAATGCTTGAACAATAAATATTTTTGAAAGTAAAAATCGGTTATAATTAAAAAGCGCTGAACTTCACTTTACAAATTTTATTGTTCTTTGGGCCTGTTTAGAAATGGGAAATTTTCCTATGTTGTTATCAGAAACAAAAAAAAAATTCATGTTTTTTTCCTATTCTGGATGATGGTATTATAATAATTGGGCCATATCACAGATCTTTGGTTTTCCACCAGTCTTGAGGGTACTAGATTTCATCATCACAAATTGTGAGGATATTATATCAGAAAAAAATATACTTAAATCTTAAGATGAAATGTACTTAAAGAATAAATACACTGTGCTTCATTAATAAGAGAACCTATGAATTACTAGTGGCCCTTCTATCTTTTGAGTAATAAAAACATAGAACACTGAACAGTATATTATTTAAAAAAATAAAAATTCCACCTCCAGAATCTGAATCTGTTTGGAAAGGTGACCATAAAAAGTCATATTTAACATCCCTTCTACAGATTTCTGGATGGTTCTCTAACTTTCTCTTCTTAGTTAACCTCTGTGGGCCTTGGTGTACTTGGATCCTCACTTAATGAACACATGCTCTGTGTGGTTCACCATTTGTAATACAGGAATGACCAAAGTACCCGTCAGAGCTCTAAACTCATGCATGACTCAGTTTGGAGTCAAGACTGAATCCAATAGGTGTCTGAAGAACAACAAAAATAAAAACAAAAAATGACAGCATGAAGGATACTAGGCATTGTGATTAATTTTACAAAGAAGCCATTTTTCTAGTTCTATATGAAGATTATAGTTTTAACTTTTATTTATTTTTTTTAACATTTTATTTTTTAATTTCCCCCCTCCCTAATTCTGTACATTTTAATAATGACAGACAAGTCTCCTATATGTAAAATCTTTTCTATATCCTTTTTGAAAAGGACTTGCACTCCTTCAAGAATATCTTAGGCTCCTTGATAAGTGTTTATTTCCAAAATTTCGATTTTAAAAATACCACAACATTTTTGCAAATCCTCAATCCCACCCTTTATTAAACATATCCTGGAAAAATAAAGAGAAATGTAAAAGAACATGTGTACAGTTGAGTATTCACCTGGACTGCCCCCTATCTGACAGAGCCCTGGTATGTATCAAGCACTGTACATGGATAGTCTCATTAACTCTTTTAAGAACCCAAGATACCCTTTCCTGATAAAAACTTAAACTAGGAATACAAGGGAGTTTCTCTATCCTGAAAAAAGGCACCTAAGAAACACTCACAGGGGTGGCTCCATAGTGTAGTGGTTAGCACGTCCGCTTTACACGCAGAAGGTCCTGGGTTTGTGCCCCAGGTGGGGCAACGAACCACACTGCCAGTATGCCAGGCCCCTGCCTGCAGGCATGCCCCAGCATGCGTGAGGAGACACCCAACCTTCAGAGATCCAGTTCTTAAGGGGAAACGGCAACATCCATAGGTCAGGGGTGGAAGTGAGTGGGTGGGGGGAATTAAAGGGCAGGGGGAAACACTCACAGCTAACATAATAAGGATGAAAGAGTGAACACTTTCCTCCTAAGATCAGGAAAAGACAAGGATGTTCGCTCTTGCCACTTCTATTCAACATTATACTAGAGCAATTAAACAAGAAATAAAAGGGCAACCAAATTAAAAAGAAGTACAATTATATTCAGATGATATGATCCTGTATATAGAACATCCTAATCTACCAAAAGAAAATTGAACTAATAATGAGTTCAACAAGGTTGCAGAATATAAGATCAATATACAAAAATCAGTTACATTTCTATACACTAGCCATGAACAATCTGAAAAGTATTTCCTTTTACATCACCATCAAAAAAATATTTAGAAATAAATTTAATAAAAGAAGTGTAAGACGTGTACACAAAAAACTAGAAAACATAGAGAGAAACTAAAGATGACAAATAAGTGGGAAGACTTTCCACGTTCATGGACTGGAAGACAGTATTGTTAAGATGGCAGCACTCCCCATATCAATCTACACAGTAAACAACAATCCCCATTAAAATTCAAGGTGATCCTAAAAAACAAAAAGGACTCAGAATAGCCAAAACAATTTTGAAAAAGAACAAAGTTGGGGGACTCTCACTTCCTGATTTCACACTTATTACAGAGCTGCAATAGTCAAGACAGTGTGGTACTGGCATAAAGATAGACGGATGGAAATGAGGTCCAGAAATAAACTCTTAGTTTTGATCAACTGATTTTCCATGGTCATTCAATAGGGAAAGAATAATCTTTTCAACAAATGAAGTTGGGAAAACTGGATATCCCCATGCAAAAGAACAAAGCTAGACCCCTACTTCATATCCATTAACTAAAAAGGATCAGACCTAATGTATAAGACCTAAAACTGCAAAACTCTTAGAAAACAGGAGTTATTCTTTGTCACCCCAAATTAGGCCATGGTTTCTTAAATATCACACCAAAAGTATAAGCAACAAAAGATACAACAAATAAATTGGACTTCATCAAAATATAAAATTTCAAAAGATACCAATAAAAAAGTGAAAACACACAAACAGGAGTATGTGATCTGATAGAAAACTTGTATCCAGAATACATAAAGAACTCT
>NW_011888855.1:1671354-1674206 GCF_000151845.1 Pteropus vampyrus
ACACAACAGCTGACTCTAGTTCCAGGTAGAAAACGCACAAGATCAGTCTGAAACACCTTCTGTCAGAAAGCTGAAAGCTATGAAAGGCGACTGTGGCCATGGCAATATGGCAAACATCCTTAGGAGCAATAATATAAGGCCTTTAGAAATTAAAAAAAAAAAAAAAAAGCTTTTGTGTCTGAAAAATTTGTGTAAATATTAGGATTTCTTAAAAAAAAAAAAAAAGAGAGAGAAAGAAAAGAAAGGTTGTCAGAAGCCAACCTAAAGAGAATCGCAATTGTTAAACATGGAACAAACAACCTGAGCCTCAATAAGCACAATAATAATGAACTGCAATACATTACATGTGTTTAAATTCATGAGTTTGTAGCGATACTCAAAATTTTTAAAATCTCACTGGTTACTTTTGGAGAATGCTAGGAAACCAACTCATTATTTAAAAACAAATAACTGAAAGAATCAAATGTTTATTCTGCATTTACTATATATACTATAACTCAGTGTAACTGGTGAGGGAACATATATCTTTATAGAGGAATCTCTATTAGTAAATAATTAGAATGTCATCATTTTGTATGTGAAAAGGCTAGGACAAAGCTAATAAATGTATTAATATTAAGCTTGTGGAAAATGTGTTTAAGGATGCTAAACTGCAAGCTAAGTTTGAATTTTTTATTTTTGCAAAGTTTGAATTAAGTGAAAAACCTCTACAAAGTCTAATTGTCAACACTTTTACTTCCCAAACCACGGATTTAATTCTGTACATTTTCTTTTTTATTTTTTGCACTGAAGCTTTCAACATTTTATTGGGAAACGGAATAGCTTATCATCAGAGGAGGTAAAATAAAATAAAATATAGTTGTTCTTTTAGAATTTCAATAGGAATTTGAAGAAGCCGAGGATGACTTGTTTCTCATATAATCACATAAAAACTATATAAATATTAAATGCTTGAACAATAAATATTTTTGAAAGTAAAAATCGGTTATAATTAAAAAGCGCTGAACTTCACTTTACAAATTTTATTGTTCTTTGGGCCTGTTTAGAAATGGGAAATTTTCCTATGTTGTTATCAGAAACAAAAAAAAAATTCATGTTTTTTTCCTATTCTGGATGATGGTATTATAATAATTGGGCCATATCACAGATCTTTGGTTTTCCACCAGTCTTGAGGGTACTAGATTTCATCATCACAAATTGTGAGGATATTATATCAGAAAAAAATATACTTAAATCTTAAGATGAAATGTACTTAAAGAATAAATACACTGTGCTTCATTAATAAGAGAACCTATGAATTACTAGTGGCCCTTCTATCTTTTGAGTAATAAAAACATAGAACACTGAACAGTATATTATTTAAAAAAATAAAAATTCCACCTCCAGAATCTGAATCTGTTTGGAAAGGTGACCATAAAAAGTCATATTTAACATCCCTTCTACAGATTTCTGGATGGTTCTCTAACTTTCTCTTCTTAGTTAACCTCTGTGGGCCTTGGTGTACTTGGATCCTCACTTAATGAACACATGCTCTGTGTGGTTCACCATTTGTAATACAGGAATGACCAAAGTACCCGTCAGAGCTCTAAACTCATGCATGACTCAGTTTGGAGTCAAGACTGAATCCAATAGGTGTCTGAAGAACAACAAAAATAAAAACAAAAAATGACAGCATGAAGGATACTAGGCATTGTGATTAATTTTACAAAGAAGCCATTTTTCTAGTTCTATATGAAGATTATAGTTTTAACTTTTATTTATTTTTTTTAACATTTTATTTTTTAATTTCCCCCCTCCCTAATTCTGTACATTTTAATAATGACAGACAAGTCTCCTATATGTAAAATCTTTTCTATATCCTTTTTGAAAAGGACTTGCACTCCTTCAAGAATATCTTAGGCTCCTTGATAAGTGTTTATTTCCAAAATTTCGATTTTAAAAATACCACAACATTTTTGCAAATCCTCAATCCCACCCTTTATTAAACATATCCTGGAAAAATAAAGAGAAATGTAAAAGAACATGTGTACAGTTGAGTATTCACCTGGACTGCCCCCTATCTGACAGAGCCCTGGTATGTATCAAGCACTGTACATGGATAGTCTCATTAACTCTTTTAAGAACCCAAGATACCCTTTCCTGATAAAAACTTAAACTAGGAATACAAGGGAGTTTCTCTATCCTGAAAAAAGGCACCTAAGAAACACTCACAGGGGTGGCTCCATAGTGTAGTGGTTAGCACGTCCGCTTTACACGCAGAAGGTCCTGGGTTTGTGCCCCAGGTGGGGCAACGAACCACACTGCCAGTATGCCAGGCCCCTGCCTGCAGGCATGCCCCAGCATGCGTGAGGAGACACCCAACCTTCAGAGATCCAGTTCTTAAGGGGAAACGGCAACATCCATAGGTCAGGGGTGGAAGTGAGTGGGTGGGGGGAATTAAAGGGCAGGGGGAAACACTCACAGCTAACATAATAAGGATGAAAGAGTGAACACTTTCCTCCTAAGATCAGGAAAAGACAAGGATGTTCGCTCTTGCCACTTCTATTCAACATTATACTAGAGCAATTAAACAAGAAATAAAAGGGCAACCAAATTAAAAAGAAGTACAATTATATTCAGATGATATGATCCTGTATATAGAACATCCTAATCTACCAAAAGAAAATTGAACTAATAATGAGTTCAACAAGGTTGCAGAATATAAGATCAATATACAAAAATCAGTTACATTTCTATACACTAGCCATGAACAATCTGAAAAGTATTTCCTTTTACATCACCATCAAAAAAATATTTAGAAATAAATTTAATAAAAGAAGTGTAAGACGTGTACACAAAAAACTAGAAAACAT
>NW_011888855.1:1675038-1677798 GCF_000151845.1 Pteropus vampyrus
AACTGGGGGGATCGTTTTATGAACTATATAACTGTCTAACCAAGGTACTGTATATTTGAAACTAATTTAAATAAATTTTTTTAAAAATGGGCCAAAGATTTGAACAGACATTTCTTCGAAGATAAACAAATGGCCACATGAAAAGATGTTCAACAACATTTCAGTCACTAGGGAAATGCAAACCAAAACAATGAGATAACACTTTACACTTAGTAGGATGGCAAGAAGATGGAGGATTAATAAATGTGAGGATGTGGAGAAATTGGAACTCTCAGACACTAGTGGTGGGGAAAATGGTATGGCTGCTTTGGAAAAAGTTTGGCAATTTCTTAAAAAGTTACAGTTATCATGTGACCCAATAATTCTACTCCTAGAAATAAAAACATGCCCACACAAAAACTTGTATACGAATATTCATAGCAGCATTAATAATAGCCAAAACATGGAAATGATCCAAATAGTCATCAAATATGAATGGATAAACAAAATGTGGGTTTATCCACGCAATGGAATATTATTCAGCTACAAAAAGGAATCAAGCACTGATGTAGGCTACAACACAGATGAACCTTGAAATCATTATGCTAAGTGAAAGCAGACAGACACAAAAGGCCATAATGTATACAATTCCATTTACATGAAATACCCAGAACAGGCAAATCCACAGAGACAGAATAAAGATTAGTGGTTATCAGGGGTTAGAAGGAGAGAAGAATGGGCACAGGTTTCTTTCTGGGGTGGTGAACATGCTCTGTGAGTACACAGTAGTGGTGGTTGTATCCAACTTATATTTCAATATTTCAATCAAATTGTTATTTAAAACATAAAAAAGAGCCAAAGCTAGGAAACTATTAGTGATGATCAGAAAACATGGTAAGAAAATGGGTAGAAGGTTCAAAAAAACTCAAGGTAAATGTTCAAAGTTCAACAGCAATTTTTTTATTAGTAATCATTTAGAAATAAAGAAATAACCCATTCACAAGGGTAACCAAAACTACAAAATACCTAGGAAAAGCTTAATAAGAAATACACAAAATCTAGATGAAGTTACAAAAAATATTTTAAAGGACATGTGACATCTGATTGGAGATGTCCATGTTCCTGGGGGTCAACAAGTCCCAAATTAATATATTTTATGCAACTCGATCCCACAACTGCACAAAATGATGTTTAAATATATATGAAAGAACCTGTAAGAATTACCAATAATTTTTAAAAAAAGAATTGGGAAGAGTCCTGTCCTATCCGATATCAAAACAGTGTGAAACTGTTATTAGGTTCAGTAATGGTACCAGCAGACAGGTTAATGAAACAGAATATAGTCTCTCCAGAAGAGACTATAGGTTAGCTAAATAATCCAACCCTCCCCCTACTCAAATCGGTAGGGGGAGGGCTGGATTATTCAGCTAACCTATAGTCTCTTCTGGAAAAAACTGAGGTTAAGTTCTTATCGCATGCATAACAAAAAATAAAATTCCCCATAGATTAAAGATCTGATTTTAAAAAGAAAGCTATAAAATATTTTGAAGAAACTAGAAGGAACATTTGTATACTTCATTAAGTGGAAGGCATTTTTAGATAAAACAGAAAATCCAAGTCGGGAGGAAATGCCAATTTGATGAAATAATATTTCAAACAAGTGTTAATAAAATAACAAAATTAAGATAAATGATGTTGCAAAAGAAAATATTTGCTATACATGACCAATATCCTTTTCTAAAAATATATAAAGAACTCCTACAATTTGGTAAGAAAATGTCAAATAATCCAACAGATAATGAACAAATGATAAGCAATTTACACAATACTTAACCATAAACAGACAAAAGAAGCTCAATCTCATTTGTAATCAGTTTATGGAACAATGGGATTCACTGTAAAATCAGCACTTTCTATTCTGCAACCAACTAAGCCAGAAACCAAACCTTCCATATACTAAGGGATATCCATCTACGTTATCTCTTTAAAAACAGAGGCCAAGACCTCAAAGGCAAGGGAAGAAAAAGCAAAAATAAATGAATGGGACTACATCAAACTAAAAACTTCTGCTCAGCAAAAGAAACCATCAACAAAGTAAAGACAATCATCCAAGTGGGAAAATATATTTGCAAGCAATGCCTCTGATAAGGGCCTAATATCCAAAATATACAAAGAACTCATATGACTCAGTAATAACAAAAAAACAAACAATCCAATCAAAACATGGGCAGAGGACCTGAACAAGACACTTCTCCCTAGAGGACATACAAATGGCCAAAAAATACATGAAAAGATGCTCAACATCGCTAGCTACTGGGGAAATGCAAATCAAAAGCACAATGAGATACCATCTCACGCCTGTTACAATAGCTATAATCAACAGCTCAAGTAATAACAAATGTTGGAGAGGATGTGGAGAAAAAAGAACACTCCTACACTGCTGGTGGGACACAAATTGGTACAGCCACTATGGAAAACAGTATAGAGGTTCCTCAAAAAACTAAGAATTGATCTACCATATGATCCAGCAATCCCTCTACTGGGTATTTACCCCAAAGACTTGAAAATTCATATCCAAAAAGATATAAGCACACCAATGTTCATAGCAGCATTATTTTTGGTGGCCAGGACATGGAAGCAACCAAAGTGTCCTACAAGAGATGACTGGTTAACAAAGCTGTGGTACAATGGAATATTACTCAGCCATAAGAAGAGATAAAATACTGCCATTTGCAACATGGATGGACCTCGAGATAATCATACTTAGTGAAATAAGCCAGA
>NW_011888855.1:1679128-1681143 GCF_000151845.1 Pteropus vampyrus
CTTAGTGAAATAAGCCAGACAGAAAAAGTTGAAAGTCACATGATATCACTTATATGTGGGATATAAACCTAAAAGCAACAAATGAACAGGACAGAGACTCATGGACATGGACAACGGACTAGTGGTTGCCAGAGGGGAGGGAGGAGAGGGGTGGGGGAAAAAAAGAAATAAAATGTTAAATAAATAAATAAAATGTTAAAAAAAAAAAATTGAGGCCGATAAGCCAACCTTTCACTCATATGTCTGTACTCCTTCCTATTTGAAATAGCTTAAAACAAGCATTTGCGTTAGGTATTCAAACTCAACTGATTGCAAAACAAAACCCAAAACTACAACCACCACTACCACTAGACATGCAAATTAAAACGAGAACTTCTAAAATTTAATCAGATTGACAAAAATTGAAAAAGATACCATCCAATACTGGAAAGGGTGTGGGGAAACAGGTCCTCTCTCACATCCTCTTGGTGGAAGTAGGAGCTGCCAAAAGTCCCTGGAAAGCAGTCTAGCAGCAGCTATTAAAATGTACAAAGTGCATTTATTTTGACCCAGTAAAACCACACATTTAAGATATTAAACAAAAGCCCTGCTATATCAGAAACATTTCCTTCACCTTCATGTTCTAGCTGAAACCTGGTTTCCCCTGAAGCCCTCTCTCCTGTATTTTCTCTCTTGTATCTGTGGGTATGGAAGTGAGAACTGTTCTCCTTGATCATTCCCACTTTCAGAGACTCATCTTCCCCTCTTAAAAAGTCTACCTTCATGTAGAGTAGATTAAGAGAAGTACCACGAGTGACAATGTCTGGGATCAGAATCACGCTCTGGACTTCCTTTGCTGTGCTCTGTTTCTTAAAACTAACATATAGCTCTTTCTGTTGCCCCCACTCACGCACCTGTAGTTGAAACAAATCAACATTTAGGGCCAGAGAGAGAGTGCTAGATGGTAGGAAAGAAACCAGAGTTCTGGATTCAAATTTAAGCTCCTACTAACCTGTGCAAATTACCCACCGATCCTAGTTTACTCATCAATACCGGAACCTACACCACTTGTCTATTGAGATGAATCAATGATACAGCGGATCTAGAGCACTTTGGGAAAAGTAAATGCTCACTAAATGTTTAAATGACATCAAAAACAAAAACACTTTCAAATCTCAAAATTTCATCAGTGTATACCACTAACAATCCCTTCCTTGTTGGGAGTTATTTGCTCACTTCCAATCACTGCCTTTCACTCTAAAATTTTAGCACCTGGCTTCCTATCATTCTTGCCAACCCTATTAGTGTCCAGGTGATCTTACTATCTGCATAATTGTTCTAACAGTCTGGTCTCTCAATTCCCTGTCTACCATTCCTCCATGCACTCCTGGGGTCAAACCCTAGACCTCACTATTATCAGTAACTGCAAGCCCTCCACACGCCCCCAACACATCCTTTCACCTCTTCAGCTTCCTCTTTCTAACGTCCTGTCTCTAAATTCTTTAACCCTGCCGGGACCTACAGTCCACTGATCCTACTACTGCCTCATCACTTTACTGCAGTGCCACTCATGTCCTCACTTCCCATCTAACTCATCACAAATTCTATAATCAAATATTATAATCACTCCCATGCACACATCCTCAACTCCTTTACCACTGTATCATAATCATATTCCTTTGGCTAATCCACAATCTTAAAATTCCAAACCTCTGCACCTGTATCCTCACAGCTGAAGGAGGCTGAGTGTTCTTACTTTAAATAAATTTATGATCACTAACCTCAAGTGGCTCCATAATACTGCCTGGGCTTTACACTAGTTGTCTAGTCCATTCACTCCCACTTTCCTAGATGACCATAACTTTTTTCTCCTCAAACTTCTAACAATACCTCCCCCCATCCTTATTTAGTTCATAATCTTGTTTCTTATATCACAGAGAAAATAATTAAAAGTTCCAACCAGCAAACCAACCCACCTACCTGCATCTGTGCCACCATTCATCTTTTCTTTTACTATGGATAAACTTAATTGTGTT
>NW_011888855.1:1681193-1691033 GCF_000151845.1 Pteropus vampyrus
CCTGTATCCTCACAGCTGAAGGAGGCTGAGTGTTCTTACTTTAAATAAATTTATGATCACTAACCTCAAGTGGCTCCATAATACTGCCTGGGCTTTACACTAGTTGTCTAGTCCATTCACTCCCACTTTCCTAGATGACCATAACTTTTTTCTCCTCAAACTTCTAACAATACCTCCCCCCATCCTTATTTAGTTCATAATCTTGTTTCTTATATCACAGAGAAAATAATTAAAAGTTCCAACCAGCAAACCAACCCACCTACCTGCATCTGTGCCACCATTCATCTTTTCTTTTACTATGGATAAACTTAATTGTGTTCCTGGCAAAGGCCAGTTCCTCCTGTCTGTACACCTGATCCTCTCCCCTCTCATTTACTCAAGGATATGGCAATAGCAATTTTCCTACTTCTGCATCGGATTTTCCCTCTCTAGTGCATGTTCCTCATCGGCATACAAAAACATGCTGATATTTCTTCCAAATTAAAAGAAAAAAATCAGTTGCTCTTCCCCACTCCAGCTTGTGCCCAATTCCTTTCCTCTTTAGAGCAAAACCTGCAGAAATCTCCAATTTCTCATGCCATTCTCTTGAACTCACTCCAATCAAGACTTCACCTCCATTCCAATGAAACTTCTTAGTCAAGGTCACTGATGATCCTCATGATGTAAATCAAAAGATCTGTTCTCATTCCACACATTTCTTCACTTGAATTCTAGGACAATACACTAGTTTTCTTCCTACTTCCTTTGCCATTTAGTCTCCATCATATCCTTAGAATGCTAAAGACTGAAGTGCCCCAGATCTTAGCCCTCTGAGCTTTTCTTCTTTGTGTATACAGTAGTACCCCTTTATCCAGGGTTTTACTTTCCCCAGTTTTGGTTACCTCCAAAAATATTATATGGAAAATTCCAGAACAAATTCATGAATTTTAAATTGTGTGCCATTCTGAGTGGCGTGATGAAATGCTGCGTTATCCCATTCATCCCACCCGGGACCTGAATCATTCCTTTGTCCAGTGTATCCGCGCTGTATATGTCAGACATCTAGTAGCCGCCTTAAAACTATCTCTGTCGTATGCTTGTGTTCAAGTCACCCTTATTTTACTTAATAACGGCCTTAAAGCACAAGAGTAGTGAGGCTGGCAATTCAGATATGCCAAAAAGAAGCTATAAAGTGCTTCAAGTGAAAAGGTATGTACATATAGGAAAAAACACAGTATACATGGGGTTTGGTACTACCTGTGGTTTCAGATATCCGCTGGGGGGGGCGGGTCTCAGAATGTACGCCCCTCGGATAAAGGGGGACCACTATATATTCAGAATCCAACTCCTCCTCATGACCACTTCCTCCTTCATCCTGATCTAATCAGTCCTGGACCATTGCAAAGATTTCCTAATTGGTCTCCCTACCCCTCCCATATCTTGGCTATCCTCAAGAAAATAGCCAGAGTGAACCTAATAAATCACAAACTCTGTCATTACTCAAAATCTTTCATGGCTACCCATCTTACCTCAGAGTTAAAGCCAAAATCCTTACAACAGCCTAGAAGGCCTTCTATGAACTGGCCCTGCCTCCCTGCCTTTAATTCTGACCTTTTCTCCTACTACTTCCTTCCTCCCGCTCAGTTCTAGACACACTGGCCTCCTGGCCATTGCGGAACAAGGTCCCTGAAGACCATGCCTTCGCGCTCTTGCACACTTTATTCCCTCAATCTGGAATCCTCATACTTCTTTCAAATTTTCACACAAATGACACTTTTTCTGGGAGACCTTCCCTTGATGATCCTATTTAAAATCAAACACTTCTCAAAATCCCCTACTTATGTTTCTCCACAGCATTTATCACCATCTAACACAGTATACAATTCACTTATTTATTCTGACTCTTCCCGGTCTCTTCCCACTGCAATGTGAGCTCCACAAGGGTAGAAATTATGTTTAATATGCCGCTGTATCCTGTGCCTCGAACTATAACTAGCACATAGTAGGTGCGAAATACATAAGGTATGCTTGGGAATGGGATAGATGTATACGTACAAGGATATTCACTGCAGCATTATTTGTAAGAAATCAAAAAGTGAAAACAGCCTGATTGTCTACCTTGTCTACTAAAACTACACAGTAATAATTATGTGTAATATTCGAGCATTTAAAGTTTGCCAGGGCTTTAGGAATACTAACATTTAATTACTGAAACAACCCCATGAGGTAAGTAATATTACCAGTGCATAGATGAAGAAACTAAGGCAGAGAAGTGACTTTTCCAAAGTCACAAAGTACAGCAGATCCTCAACATTATTCAGTCCAACTTCGTTTCCTTTTAACAACTGATGAGCAGCTGTAGGAACTTAACTCTTGTTTCTATCACTTAGCCTATGGCAAAATTGGTTTCATTACATATTTTTTCACTTAACGTTGCAGAAGCTTTTCTCGGTGTTAAGTGAAGACTTACTATAATTAGAGAAGCTAGGATTCAAATCCAGGCTGTCTTCATGACCACTTACTATGCTATACTTTCGTAAGTAAAATATGATCCTATTGCAATAAGACAAAGAGAACTCTTTTCCAATGAGAATGGGACCTATAACTAGCCAATTAATTAAAGTCACTTAAAGTGAGGAATAAAAACATTTCATACATTAAACACTTCATTTAAACATAAAGCATACACATTTATGCAGCAATCTTTTGATAAAAGCCATCCTTTTTCTTTAGGGAATGGGCCCACTGATATTCTTTGAAGTCTTTCTGGCATAAACTATGTCCCTAAGACACTAATTTGATTTCCTGACAACCCCAAACACTTGCTAAGCAGTAAGTGCATAATCCTTACCTGACTGATTTCTCTCAAAGATATCTTTACACCTATCCTGCCCATACCTGAGTAAACAGCAACTCTCTAGCAGCTTGCCTGCTACAGCCTTTCCAAAGCATTTGTTTTTCAGATGAACAAAAACTCTTTTTGACCTATTTTCTTGGTTTATGTAATACATTCATATGACAAATATAACGAGCACACATTGGTTTGAGAGCAAACACAAATGACTCTTGTCAAGAGCACAACTCAATTTGTGAGAGCAAAACTACCTGGGCATATTAGAGTATTGACCTCAGAAAATGGAGGACATTTGTTCAGTTAAAAGCAAGTTAGGGTAAGAGAGCTTATACATTGAGCATCTGTGTATCTGTATAGGCAGAAGAAAAAAGTATCCAAAGATATACAATAACCTGGAAATGAGGATGAGGGGGAAAAGATGAGATTTAATTACCTTTTTATACAATTTTATGCTGCTGACTTGCAATAAGCATATATTAACTTGGTGTTTTAAAATAATTTTTTAAAATTACAGTTGGCATATATTATATTAGTTTCAGGTGTATTGATAAATTTAAGTTAAATAAAAAAGATGTGTACTTGAAACTAATTGAAATAATTTTTAAAGATTAAAAAAATAAAAAAGATGTGAATTTGGTAATAACATCCCCATTTATAGACAAGAAAAGATTCAAAGAAGTGAGAATTTGCCCAAGGTCGCAGAACTCACCAGAAGCTAAGTGAAGGAAGGCTAATTCAAGGTAGCCTCAAGTTTAAAAGCTCATATTTTCTCTACGACACCAAATTCCCTGGCAAAAGATTCAAACAGATCTCTCTATAATTTTTTTTTAAATACATGAACAAAAAACACTATGTATTTTTTCCTTCAAGTAATAAAGAGTCAGATGAAGCCAAAAGGGAAAATTTTCAAAATGAGTTTGATTCTATAGCCCAGAGTTAAGGCCTAATTTTCTATAATTTAAGAGAACTAGGGTCAGACCTTAAAATTTATTTAAGAGAAAAGAAATTTCTTATTCCAGTATAAGCAGAAAGAGATGATGTCTTCCTCCACTGGCCGTGGATAGCTATAGCTTTAGTCCCTTCTCTCTGTTCATGTCATCCTTCTCCAAGTGTTCAAACCTAAAGGCAGCAAACCAAGACACTAAGGGAGTCTGTCAATATTTGGAAATTTGGGAAAGTGGACGTCAATAAAAGTAACCTTCCCCATACCTGCATTAGCTCTTCTTAAAACCTATTCTTTCCCATTGAAACAGCGTAAAACAAATGTCTGCATTAGTTATTCATACTCAAATGGTTCCAAAATAAATAAGAGAAAAGGATAAGTACAAAAATCTTGGAAGACATGAAACTGACTGAGAAACATGATAAGTATACCATAGGGAGTTGCGATCAAATCACATGTCACAAAAAAGTAAAATAGAGGAAACATGAGATATCCAAAATATTTTACTTTCCCTAACTTCAATATATCAAATGAAGCAACATACTGAGAACCAGCTCCTAGCAGTGTCACCCTGTTCTGTCCTGACCCCTGTAGAGATTCAAAGCACATGCTCCATATTGTTAGTGAAGCAAACCTGAAACCTAGTGTAAGTCACTCCCTGGTTGAAAAAAATTGTGATAGCTCCCATGCCTACAGATTAAAATTTAAACCGTGTGTTTTCCACTTCCATTTCTCTAACTCCATCACAAGAAACACACTCCATGTCCATACCTTCCTTGAGCTGATTCCTCAGCTTTGAACATCCTCCTGCCCTCCACTTGTTGAAATCCTTCTATTCCTCCTGCAAAGTGGTGAAGCACAGTGGAACAAGCCCATCCTTGAAATCCAGATCCGAACCCACTAGATTTTTGACTATAATTCCATCTCCACTACTTGACAGTTAAATGACCTTAAGTGAATACTTAAATAGATCTGCTTCCTCACCTAGGAGCAGGCATACCACCTCTGACACTTTGCAAGGCTATAGTGAAAATTAAGCACAACTGGCAATAAACTACCATCTTGCCTAAGGCCTAGTAGATACTTAATGGTAACTACTAAGCCATTCTTCTCTCCTCCTCCTACCCTTATCAATATTCCTATCCTTCCCTAAATTCCCCCAGCACTTTGTTTATACCATATCATACTCTGAGCACTAACATAACTACACAATACTCATTATTCATCTATGTCACTGGCCTCTCCATTAGGTTATAGACGTTATGGGTATGGATTTCTAAATCTCCAGCCACTTCGTAGTTGTGCAAATTACCTGACCTCTCAGAACCTATTTCTTTATCAATAAACTGAATGGGTGCTAACACCTTACAGTGTTATGCAGAGGTTTAAAAGAGTTAATGTACATCAAATATCTGGTATAGCGCTTGACACCTAGTAAGTTTCAAAGACTGTTTAATAGCAATCTGAATGATGACTCTGATACAGCAACTGCTTAAAGAGCACATAAATGTAAAACACATTTGCCTTATTAAATATAATTTCATAAAGCAATCTTAATACAACTTTAACCTGCTACTAACCTCTTACTGACATAGATGTCCAATGAAGACTAAAACAGAAGTTCCTAGGCATTTTACCTCAGAAATGCTAACACATTTATGATCTTCCAGAAGCAGACTAAGTACATCATGTTATAACTCACATCACCTCATTACATTTTAACATGAGGGCCTATTCCTGAAGATTTGTAGGGGGTGAAATGGTCTGCCAAAGTTACTGCAATCAAATGTCAACTACTTCTGTGACAGTATTTTTCCATTTACACACTTCCAACACACTGCTCAATTTTTTAAAATTAATGTATAATTAAAACATACAATATCCTATAAATTTCAGGTGCCACTACTAAATTTAAAAAAAAGCACTTCAAAATTAATTACAGTGAAATCTAATCACAGTGATTACAGAAAAGTGAGAACTTGCTAAAAAAAAAAAAAAAAGAAGACAATATGACAGCATTTGCATTCCACTCAGTTGAACACTGATACTTACACAGGTTGTACAGCACACAAGTCAAGAGCTAAGGAAAGGTTCTGTAAAGATGGACCTGGCTTTAAATCTGACACCACCCCTTACCAGCTGTGCAACCTAAGCATGTTTCTTCTTAAGCCTCAGACCTCTCATTTGTAAAATAGCGATTGTAATAGTATAAAGCTTAGTGTTGTATTAAATGCGATAAGTATGCTAAGTGTTTAGCAAAGTGCTTACAACATCATACTCAAATGGTAGTCTAACTAGCAGTGCCTGAGTGCTAAGGTTCTTGGTAAATTGCTGAAATTAATAAACATTTAGCACATTTTACATTAGGAAATAAGTGTACCATTCCCTTTAATTCTCTCCTAAGTTAAATAATGATTAATAAGCAGCAATACTGTTTGGGACCATTTTAGTTTACAAAGCCTTTCAGAAACCCATAAACTCAATTGATCTCCAGAATGTCCTTAGGAAGTACACATTTTTAAGAATACACATTTTTAAGATACATATTTTAGAAGAAAATTGGTATCCATCAGGTTAACAGCCAAGATTACCCATCCTAGTGGTCCTCTCCACCTGGATTCTCCAACTCAGAGAAAAGCGCTCAGTGTGAAAAGTTCTTAACCTCACATCCACTAAAAGGAGGCAGATTTCTGCAAGTTACCACTCTCCTCAAGCAGAGTCAAGCACATGACTCCAGGAATAAGCCCAGGGTTGTAAACCCCGTCAGAAGCCACTGATGACATTTATAATGTTGCATTCATTTGTTTCCCTACTTGGTGTCCTCCCACACCTTTAGGGCGGGGGCCAGGCCTGCCCTTCCCCCACCAAAGCGCCCAACACAAGACCTGGCATCCAAGAGGCCCTCAATAAATATTTGTGGAAATGGCATGAGATGCTCATAGGAGGTTTTCCAAGCACCCGAAACGAACAACTCCGCAGTGGAGATTAAGCGTCCCGGGTAGATCCAGAGTCGTTGGGCGGAGAGGGTCCGACCTGGGAAAGATGGCTGAGGACGGGCGCCGCTAAGGGACACCAGGGAAGCTGACCCGCTGAGGGGCGAGAGCAGAAGCGGGTCTGGCAGCAGCCAAGGCCGAGGACCGACAGAGGTTCGGGGGTCGGGGGCAGCAGGGCAGTTGGCGTCTTGGGGGGAGGGGGCCGCCTGCTGGTCTGAGAACTTCGGGCCTAATCTCAGGAGGGTTCTGGGCTCCTGTAGAGGCCCCCTTCCCAGCCCGCGGCAGCACGTGCTGCACCGAGTGTACTCGCTGCTACCTGAAACTGCAGCAGCTTCTCTGTCTGCTCCTGGGTTAGATCCCGCTCCTCAGGCGCCGCCATTTTGCCGCCGCCTCTACGCTTCTGACCCGTCCGCACCGTCACCCGCCGGAACTGATCTCAGCAGTCACCACGTCCGGTCGGAACGGCAGCCGGCGCGCAACTGCGTCTGCGCGTACTGGCCCAGCCAGGGCTGGTAACTGTAGTGAGAGTTTCTGCCGCCAGAGGGCGCCACTTTCGAACCGATCCCGAACGCTTCCGGAAATTGCCGAGGGGCTGTCGGTACCAGTCGCCCTCACGATTTCGGCGAAGAACGGATCCGCTACGGACCTAAGACCTCTAAAGAGATTGCCAAGAGCCGAGAAGTCCCGAATATGCTCGACAAACTCCGGAAATTCCTGAATGCCACTCGGCAGATTTCGGCCGCCTCCTAACCATTTCCCCGTAATCTCTGATATTCTTCAACGTTTCATAGGAAATTGTAGCAGTTCCGAAATGTCGGCCGTTTGACGTTTCATTCCTGCCTTAACATTTCCAAACGCTCCTGACCATCTCTCGGGAGATTCCAAAAGTCCCCGAATACTAGTTGTGCATTTCTGACACCGCCTTCGAGCCGAAAGCTGCGGAAGGCTGTGGCCGCGGGAAAATCGCTGATGGGAAGTCGCTCGCTAGGATTGTTTGGACTCAGCTACCTAGGTCTTTGATGTTTAATGGCGAAGCTTTCCGTCCACTCCCGTGCGAGTGACTCTGCTGCTGCCTCAGGCCTTGCGTCTCTCTTCCTTGTGACTGACAGAAGGATGATCCCGGAATGGGATCAGGAGACAGGTTCTGGTGCAAGTGCCAACTTTGCAAAGTGCTGGACATCCTTGGGGAAACCACCTCCTCTCTGGGCTCAGTTTTGCCATTGGTGGCATGAGGTTCCCCAGTAGACCGTGACTTGTGGTCTCAGTGCGTTCTCCTCGGATGCAGACACTCAACCTTTGCTCAGTCTTAACCCCACCCCTCAATCTCTGTGCTTTCCTTGTCCCTTCCAACTTGCCACTTCTATTCAGATCTCCCTTGTGCATTTCCACTTCTTTTCTCCTGCCATCTGCCTCTTCTGACCACTGTCCAGAAAGCCTTGGGTAGGCAGAGGAGTCAGGATCTCGTGCAAACTCCCGATGTGACTCCTGACAAAGCCCTCCCCCGCCCCGTGTCCTCCCCTTCTGCAGAATCCCACTCCTGCCCGCTTCACAGGTTGACCGGGTGAGACAAGAAAAGGTGCTTTGAAAGCTAAGTCCTGTGAAAAGTACATTAAAAGATGGAAGGACTTTGGTTGTGGCTACTTCTTCCTTTCAGGCGTGTGTCAGTTCTTACCAGGTCTGCACAAACTTCTCAAAAATGTCTTGGAATTTTTCTTACACCTTTAAGGTAAAATTGGAAGTCAATAGCTATGACTTTAGAGAATTTATTATATCGACTCAAAGCTCGGAGGAGACATACTGTCCAACATCTCACGTAATGTTGGATTCAGACAAACTAGATGAGGGATGGCCAAGTCAGATGCCCTCTGGATTTGTTGCACAATTCTGATTTAAGATGTACTCCCTCGACAGACATACTTTGTAGTTATATTAAACACCATTGGATGTTTTTCATTTCCTGAAAGAGACATACACATTCTTGGTCTACATTTCTGTTTTCTTTGAATAAAGACATAGTTCCAAGAAATATTTCACTTTTTTTTTTTAACTCTACCATAGGAATGTGCCTCAGTGTGGGGCATACAAAATGGCAAACTGGAGAGTCCCTTCCCTGTCCAAACAAAGGTGATTTCTGCTTTTAGCTGCAGCTGATGGCTTTGGTGTAAGACCGGTATAGCCAGAACTTCTCATTTTTAGAGAGCGCCTAAAATTTGGGTCTGCATGTGTAATCTCCCATTTTAAAATGGTGATAACTCAGTTTTTAGGAAAATAACCATAAGAGCAAGCCAGCTTGTGAGTGACCAGTCTGCCCCTCTGACTGTCATGGTCTCCTTTGCCCTGGAAGAGGCTGGCCTTGGAAAAAACATAAGATTTTTTTTTTTTTTTTTATAAATTCAAGGTGAAGAGTGTGGAAGTGTCATTAATTATCACCTTGCCCTCTCCTTTAAGAAGTGTTTTTCCTTGGCCTTTATTTTGCCTTTTAGAGCAGTGCTAGCCGATCAAAATATAATGTGAGCATTTAATGTGAGCATTTAAAATATAATGCAGAATCACATTAATGTGAGCATTTAATGTGAGCATTTAAAATATAATGCAGAATTTAAAACACTCTACGAGCCACATTTAACAGGTGAAATTAACTTTAGTAATATATTTGATTTAACACAGTCTATCCCAAATATGGTTTTTTTTTTTTTGTATTGTCTTCAAAAATCTGATATGTGTTTTACACTTAACCCCACACCTCTTTTTGGATTAGCCACTTTTGAAGTACTCAATTGCCACACGTGAAGAGTGGATTTTGTGTTGGAAATGCAGTTCTAGAGCATTCCAAAGACCTTTTTAATAGATGTATTAATTATATCCATCTACGGATTTTAGGAATTCATTCAACGAATATTTATTGAATGGCTCTGGATAAGATGCTGCAAAAGTAAACAGGACACAGCGCTTCTCTCTAAGAAGACACAGTTTAATAGAAAATTAATTTCATCACTCTCTGGAAGGATGTGTGTGTATGGGAGAGGTTTCTGAGTCCCAATTCTATGCTTATAACACACTGGGATTTGTGA
>NW_011888855.1:1691922-1693889 GCF_000151845.1 Pteropus vampyrus
AGCTCTACATTTCATGAGGGTAAAAATGGCCATGTTGGCCTGGGCCACCACTGAGTCCCCAGGGCTAAGAACTTCATTAGGCTAAAATACAAGATCTATAAATATTGGTCCCAGCCAGATCCTAAGGGCAAAGGCTTCATGAATGTAGGTAGACCTACGAGAACAGGAAACGAAACAAAGGCCTGTGGGATAGAGAAGAATGGTCTTTAATTAGAGCATCTCAAATCAGAAGATAAAAGAACCACCTCAGTTTTGGACGATGGAGAAAAGAATGCCGGTAACAGTTGTCCTTTAAAGCAGAGATAGTTTATTGTTCTTTTAAAACCCCTATGTTCATAAAAAAATTGCATGATTTGTGAACTGTGAACAAGTTCAAACAACACCTCAGTTAACAGGATGGGCAAGGGAGGGAGAGCAGTTGACCTATTTACAGATGGTTTAAATAACCCAGATGCATTTAAATTGTCCCCACAATTTTAGACTCTGTATGGATCAGAGGAGGGAAAGCATGTGTCCCAAGGGACATGGCATGAGTTCCACTGAACTGGGTGCTGTGATTACCATCCGGACACTTTGGGCTATTATGCCTGGAGGTAGAGGCATTATCACACTGGCAAGGTAATGCTCCTAATTACCAGGGGCCAGGGTTGCTTTTCTACACAAGAGTCAGGAGGAGTCTGTCTGGAGCCCTGGGGCTTCACTGGGACATCTCTTGCTGCTTCCACACCCAGTGATAACAGAAAATAAGCAATTGTAACAACTATAACATGATGAGGGCAAGGTAACTAAAAGATCAGACCCTTCAGTAATGAAAAGTTTAGGTCACTAAACTGGAAATCAATCAGGCCAATAAAAGTATTAGCCAAGAGCAAGACAATCTAGAATGAATGGTGGAGGAAGGAGATGATATGATTACCACTTTCAGGCTTGGGGCCAGCTGCAGCCACAGAGACCTATAGCTTGTTTCACTAACTCTTGCTCCTGAAGCGTTTACTGAGGTTGTGGCTGGCTACCAAATGCAAGGGGATTTTGTTGAATGAATGATTGGACTTGTACCTCCCCTCTTGGAAGGAGTGAGGGCATTTTGTTCCCATATAGTGAATTCATATTGAGGTAGGAGTCCAGATATAATAGGAAGAAATGAGCAGCATCGAGTGGTACATGGGGTGTACTGTGTCAAACATCTCTTATGTTTCACCACCAATTCTGGCAGTCACATCTGTCTCCAAGGCCCTTGGCTACTTGTTTTACCTCAGCCATTTCTATGGTGACCAACTCTACCTGGATTCAGTCCAGCCACCACCATGATGACCAACTTACCCAGACACAACCCAACAGCACCTCACCTAATGTGCATACCACAAGTCTCCTGCCTCCCATGCTACAGTTTGCCTCTTGTTACTAAAGTATGAGACACCAGGGACCAGCACAATGCCCACGCACACATAACCTAGAAGTGCAGGGGAATTAATAATGCCCCATGAGGCAAAACCCTGACCAATAAGAGATGGGATCCACCAATAAAAATTCACTTCCTGCCCCGTGATGGGCTGTCTTGAGCTGCAGTCATTCATCTGACCTCTCCGAGGTCTCATTTCAGACCCACGGGATAGAGCAATGCACTTCCTACCAAGCAGTAGCCAGCTCCTAGTACTTGCCCTTCCTCTTCCCCTGCCTCACTCCCCTGTTCTGTCATGTCTGATTCCTTGGCATTGCACTTTCCAGTAAAGTATAAACATGTAAGCTTTTGATTCTGCCTGTTTTCTATTGAACCTAGGCTATGACACTATATCAAGTCAGCGACTCAACCACAGAGAAAATAATTTTCAAGTGAATTTAAGCACAGTAATTTGCCTACATATTCCCTACAGGTTATAGTGTAAAAGCAGAAAGAACAGCAAAGAAATCTTAAATGATATTCAATTATCACTGTGTCTGTAATAATATTGATTTTGTTATTTTTAAAC
>NW_011888855.1:1695199-1724606 GCF_000151845.1 Pteropus vampyrus
TTATAGTGTAAAAGCAGAAAGAACAGCAAAGAAATCTTAAATGATATTCAATTATCACTGTGTCTGTAATAATATTGATTTTGTTATTTTTAAACTACATATACATGTAGCTAGATATAGATAGGACAAAAAATAATAATTAAGTAATGCATTAGACCACAATTTTCAGTGAAATAAAAAATATATAAAAATCTAAAATCAAAGAGATTAATTGAAGATATGATAATATTAATTTTGAATTAGAAATATTAGTAAGAACACAATGTATTTTTCTCTTTCAAACAGGAAATATAGTTTCTGGTTCTGTTGACTGAAGAGATCTGTAAGAAATAACTACAGAGGGGCCCAGGCAATGGTTTCTAAGTATAATTTCCCATTAAAAGATTATAGAACTCTTTGAAGAAATGACTGATTCCAGTCTGAGATGAAAATGTGTAGGATAAGTCAGGTACATCTTGCTGTACCAGAAAGCAAAGAAGCTATCAAATTGTTACAAGAAGCCAAAGATGGGAAAGTTTAAGCATCAAAAAGTGAAACGACTATCTCTTCTCCACTGATTTGCCTCTGCAACTTTATTAGAAATCAGTTGCTATATATGTGTAAGTCTTTTTCCAGACTCTATTTTTTTCTGTTGATCTGTTTGTTTACCTTGATGCCAATACCACACTGTCTTGCTTACTGTAACTGTATGGTAAATCTCAAAATCAGATGTTAGCCCTCCAGCTTTGTTCTTTACTAAAATTGTCATGGCTATTTTAGTTCCTGCCAGAATTTTTATTGTGATTGCATTGATTCTACAGATGTATATGAGGATAATTTATATCTTAATATTGGGTCTTCTAATCCATGAACGAGGAATGTCTCTCCACTTATTTAGATCTTCTTTAACTTATCTAAACAATATTTCGGAATTTTTAGTGTATGGGTCTTTCATATCATTTGTTAGATTTATCTCTAGATTTTTATATTTTTGATGCTATTACAAATGGCATTTAAAATTTTATTTTTCCCTTGGCCATTGCTAGTAAGTAAAAATACAATTCATATTGTATCTTCATCCTGTCTCCTGTGACCTTTCTAAACACACATATTCTAGTACCTTTTCTGTAGAATCCATTTTCTATATAAGACAATTGTGTGTATATAAAGATAGTTTTACTTTTTCCTTTTAAATCTTGACTCCTTCTCTTCTCTCTCTCTCTCTCTCTCTCCCCTCCCCTTTTATTATACTGTCTAGAACCTTGAAAACAATGTTGAATAGAAGTTATTCTTGATTTTAGAAAAAAAGTTTTCAGTCTTTCACCATTAAGTTTAATGTTAGCTGAAGGTTTTTCAGAGCTATCTTTTATTAGGTTGAGGCAGTTCTTTTCAATTCTTAGTTTGCTGAGAGTTTTTATTAGGAATCAATGTTGGATTTAGTCAAAGGTGTTTCTGCATTGAGATGGTCACGTGGTTCTCCTCTTTTGGTTTGTTAAAACAGTGAGTTATATTGATCAAATCTTTAAAAATTGTGGTAAAATTCACATAACAAAAGTTATAGTGTACAATTCAGTGGCATTTAATACAATGTTGTGCAACCATTACCACTAGTTCCAAAACATTTCCAGCACCCCAAAAGGAAACCCCATACCCATTAGCAGTCATTCCCCATTTCTCCCTCTTCCAACCTCTGGCAACCACTAATGTACATCTGTTTCTATGAATTTGCCTATTCTGGATAGTTGATATACATGTAATCACACCATGGGTGTCCCTTTTGTCTGGCTTCTTTCACTTGGCATAATGTTTTAAAGGTTCATCTACATTGTAGCATGTATCACTGCTTCATTTCTTTTTGTGGCTGAATAGTATTCTATTGTTCCTACATACCATAGTTTTTATCCATTCATCAGTTGGTGAACATTTGAATTGTTTTCACATTTGGGCTATTGTTAATAGTGCTACTATGAACATTCGTGGACAACTTTTCGTTACAATATCTGTTTTCAATTCTTTTGGCTATGTACCTAGGAGTAGAATTTCTGGGTCAAGTGGTAATTCTATGTTTAACACTTTGAAGAACCATCAAACTATCTTTTACAAAGGCTGCACTATTTTACATTCCACCAGCAAGGTGTGAGGGTTCTCATTTCACAATATTCTGGCCAACACTTATTTTCCTTTTTTAAAAAAATTATAGCCATTCTAGTGGATGTAAAGTGACATCTCATTGTGGTTTCAATATGCATTTCCCTAATGACTAATAATGTTGAACATCTGTTCATGTGATTGCTGGCCATTTGTGTATCTTTTTTGGAGAAATGTCCATTCAAGTCCTTTGCTCATTTTTTAAAATTGGATTGTTTGTCTTTTGGTTGTTGAATTTTAGAAAATTCATTATATATTCTAGATGCTGGACCTTTATGAGATACATAATTTGCAGATATTTTTTTCCCATTTTATAGGTTGTCTTTTTGCTTTCTTCGTAGTGTCCTTTGATGCACAAAAGTTTCGAATTTTGATGAATTCCAATTTTTCTATTATTTTTTTTCTTTTGTTACTTGTGCTTTGGTGTCATCGCTAAGAATTGATTGCCAAAACCAAGGTTGTGAGGATTTACTCTAATGTTTTAAGAGTTTTATAGTTTTAACCCTTACATTTAAGGTTTTGGTGTATTTTGATTTAATTTTTGTATGTGGCGTGATGCAAGTGTCCATTGTCATTCTTTGGCATACGTATATCGAGTTGTCCCAGAAATATTTGTTGAAGAGGCTATTCTTCTTCATTGAATGGCCTTAGCACCCTTTTCAAAAATCACCTAACTGTAGGTATACGGATTTATTCCTGGACTCTCAATACTATTCAGTCGATCTATGTCTATCATTACGTCAATACCACACTCTTGATTACTGTAGCTTTGTAGTAAGTTTTGAAATTGAGAAATGTAAGTCCTTCAATTTTGTTTTTTCTTTTTCAAGATTATTTTGGCTATTCATGGTTCCTTGAGATTCTATATGAATTTTAGAATAAACCTTTCCATTTCTGCAAAAAATGATCATTGAGATTTTGATAGAGGTTGCATTGAATCTGTAGACCACTTTGGACTGCACTGGCATCTTAATAATATTAAATTTTTAATTTTGACCAATTTAATCTATAACCACTGAGTGTCTTTTTATTTATGTAGGTCTTCTTTAATTTCTTTCAGCAATGTTTTGTAGTTTTCAGTATACAAGTCTTAGACTTCTTTTGTTAAGTTTATTCATAAGTATTTTTTGATGCTATTTTAAACAAAATTGTTTCCTTAATTGCATTTTTTGATTTTTTTGTTGCTAGCGTATGGAATAGGACTGATTTTTGTGTGTTGATCTTAAATCCTAAAAATTTGTCAAAATCGTTTATTAGCTCTTATAGTTTGTGTGTGTGTGTGTGTGTTCTTGAGGATTTTCTGTATGTAAATCCTCATCTTCACCTATGAATAGAGATGGTTTTACTTCTTTTCCAATTTGGATGCCTTTTATTTTGTCTCCTTGCCTAATTGCTCTGATTAGAAGTTCCAGAACAATGTTAAATAGAAATGGCAAAAGTGAGCATTCTTGTGTAGGAAGGTTTTTAACTACAAATTCTATTTCTTTAATCAGTGAATGGGGGAAACTGGGAATGGGCTATGTGGAAACTCTCTGAACTCTCTTTCTGTAAATTGAAAACTCTTTTTAAAAATAAAAAAAAAAATTTTAATGATAAAAATAAAAGTTAAACTTACTCCTGGTACTCAGCACTGTAAAAAGGAATGAACTATTGATACGTGGAACAACATGGAAGAATCTCAAAAGAAGTATGCTGAGTAAAAGAAGCCAGACAAAAAAGAGTGAATACTGTATGATTCTATTTATATAAGACTCAAGATGATACATAAAGTGCATCAGTGGTTGCCTGGGGATTGCAAGGTCGCAGAGAGGTAAGGAAAAGAGGGATTACAAAGGGCACAAAGAAAGTTTTCAAGGTATTGGATATATTCATTGTTTTTTTGTGGTTAGGGTTTCCTAGGTATATACATATGTGAAGTTAATTGCATGTCAATTTTATCTAAATAAAGGTGCTTAAAAAGTATAATGCTTACAATAAATTGAAACCCATTAAATACGTATAAACCCAGGACTTCATTATGATACCAAAAAGAAAACAACCCACAAGTAAATAGGTTATTATTCACTTTTGGAGATCGCCAGACATCAATTCATTTTTCTAAAGGCTGGTAAATTAAGAGAAACAATTAAGCATTTATATTACCTCTACCTTTGAATAATCAAACTGATAATGAGTGAAAGTTCTTTAAGAATTTACAGCTAATGCAGAAATACTGAAGGAGAATCACCACAAATTTTCAACCCTAAATAAAGTTATTGATTTAGATAAACTTTATAAAGGCTGCTAAAATCTGAGGTAAAAAGCTGATCTGGAATTTTAATATCGATGGACCAGGCTGATAGCACCTAAACCTGCTGATCAATGTTCGTGTCACATAATGTGATATCTGACATGATGCGACGGGAATTTCTCAACGGCATGTATGAAACATTCTTGCAAAAATATTCCTCTGGAATCTAATAAAGCCCCTAGACCAGGTTTTCTCAACTTGGGCATTACAAAAATTTTGGGCTGAATAGTTATTTTTTTATGAGGGGCTGTCCTGTGCATTGTAAGATGTTTAGCAGCACCCCTGGTCTTTACCCATTAGATGCTCATAGCACCCCTGCAAGTTTTGACAATACAAAAAGCTCTCTAAATGTTGCCAAATGATCCCTGGAAGGCAAAATCAACTCCGGTTGAGAAGCACTCCTCTAGATCTGACTGCCAATTTATAGGAAATAATAAACGTTCCAAAGAGCATGCTGCTGAATGCCGCCACAGGAACTCGACCCAAAAAATCCACGTCGAGAGAAACTACCAACACAATAGGGTTTTTTCAACAATAACAACAAATTGCAAGAAAAAAAGGATGGGGGAGGGAATATGGCAAAAAAAATTTAAGAAACATCCTTTTTTTCTTAAAGCCAGTGAGCTAGGAAGCACCCCACAGTTAAATTTCACCACACATGAAAAGAGTGAGGTCCCAAGAGACCCCAAACCAGAACTTTAAGGAGAAGTAGGATATAGACCTCCAGTACCAGAGAGACCAGCTACCTGCCCAGTACAGGGGATTAACAGAAATGAACATGAAGGAATACTCCAGTTCACACCACACCAGGGAAAGGCTCCTCAAAATGCTAATTTAGAATTGTGATTCAAGGTTTGCTTCACTGGCTTTCACCCTGCATAAAAGGCAAAGGGCAGACCCATCTCCTGAACATGGCCCGTAAAGCCAGCTTCTATGCAGAGCCCAGGCCCAGGAAAAAGCGGGGCTATCTTTGTGGGCAGTACAGATGCTCAAAGTCGAGAGAACAAGAAAGGCATTGGGCAGATTTCAGAGAAGAAAATGTCAGCTTCATGTTTGGGCATAAGGAGAGAATCCAGGGGTAGGCAGATCCTTTTGTTGGATGTCTCTATGCATTTGTGTGGCCTCTGAGGGCCTGAATCTTCTAGGCAGAAATAGGTAGTTCACAGAGAGTGACAGACATCCCAGGAAAATTGTGAAAGCCCCAGATCAACAACTATGGTGGAAGCATCCTTCTTCCATGTCCCCCAGGGACCCTGTGCCCCAAACAGCACTGGCCAGGATGCACCAAGGGTGCTAGGAATCTCTGAATACCACCTCCATTGGAGATGTGTCAGCTGGTGAGCCTTCCTCCAGCCCCTGTTGAGAAATTTTGCTCAAAAAAAGTCTCTGTCCAGTTTCAGCAACTCCATTAACTCTCACAGAAGCACATTCTCTGATGAAGATTAACTCTGCTTTTTGTAAGCAATATTTATCCTCTACGAACAAATATTCTTTTAAGGAAAAAAAAAAAAGATTAAGAGGAGATTTTTCTACTGACCATGAAGGAGCAACAGGGTTCAAAATTACTCTCCCACCATAAACAACTAGAAAACCGGACAAAATATGTGATATAATTATTTTAAGACATTACTAGACAGCACAGAACCGTAATTCCTGAGAGAAGAGAAACAAACAAGTAAACTTTCTACTTGAAGCAATGTCTAAACTACTGAGTAGGAAGGAGAATCTAAACAGAGCCCAGGGGTCTTAAGAGTCAAAGAGACAGAGAGGAGTTTGGGTAGGTTGAAGTGGCTGGGATTTACAGGGCAGAGTACTGGAGGGGAGGGAGCTAGGCAGAACAAGAATTCCAGAAATATACATAGGAGCTGCCCTTCAACCTTTGGCCGAATAATAATCTGCATGTGACAATATGATCTTATATGTAGAAAACCCTAGGCTTCCACAAAAAAAACTTAGAAATAATACATGAATTTAATAAAGTAGTAGGATACAAAGCCAATACATAAATTTAAGTTGCATTTCTTTACACTAACAATAAACAGTTTGAAAAGGAGATCAAAACAGAACACCCCGTGGAGGTGACAATGGGCGCATAGCATGTTCACTAGTCCTGGCTCCACAAAACCTGGAGTTGACATTTATGGCCAGTTTGTTAACTAGCAAACGTTCCAGGTCTTTCAGCACCTCAGCCTGTGGTTGGGAAACGAGAAAGAAGTGTGAGATGATGGTGGGATGGTGTGCTTGGACCAGGCTGAGCAGGGCCTGAAATTTCTTTCTTTCTTGTTTACACTACTAATAATATTCTCATCACAAGAGTGAAACCTACATCGAGGTATTACTGAGCATAACTGAAATAAGCCTTCGCCCCAACTCTACTTTCATCTCCCACCCACTAAGGGAACCGCTACCCAAAACTGTGGGTGTATCTTTCCTTTCTTTCTCCCAGTTCCTCTTTGATCTTCAAGTCTCAGATCAAAAAGAGAAAATCCCCAATCCCAAATCCGATGGCAGTCCTCTGGATTTCCCAGTGCCCTGTGTCTAAATGTCAGAGCACCTTGCACATGGGCTGTGACTGGCTATTTGCCATCTGTTGAACCCATGGAGTGCAACCTCCCCTTGGCCAAGGCTGGGTTTTACTATATTTTATTGCCTCAGTGCTCGGCGCAGAGCCAGCAGGAAGGAGGCATTCCAACTGTCTTTCTGAGGGCCACTGGGTGGAGTGGCAGGCTGCCTGAATAAATTTTCTGCGTTTCTCAGGCCAGTTCATACTTAACGACGTTTAAAGAGCCCAGCCTGTAAGTAGGCGTGCAGTCAGGTCCTACAGACTCCTGTGGTCTGAGCGGAAGTTACCCTAAATGAGAAATTTATAAGGAATACACTGAAGCAATGCTGCCTGGTGGGAAAGGCTCTGGACTTGCGGGAAAGATGCAATGAAGTGGTGAGACTTAGTGTCACCTCTCCTAGCCTCAGTTCCTCCTCTGTAAAGAGGACAACAGTCATAATAATTAGATTCATAATATCTGCTCAGTTTAGGTGAAGAAACTTTGCAGAGTGGATCAGGAGCACAGTCTGCGCGGCGACCAACCCCTCGGTGCTCCCAAGGCCCGGGCTGTCTTTCCGCGGTGGCCCTGTGCAGGCAGGCTATGGCCCCTTTGTCCAGTCCGCTTCGCCTCTAGATGGGTCGGAACTGTGTGGAGTCCTGGTGTCCTGGAAATGAGCGCTCTGGCAGGGAGTGGGAGCGCTGTCCCGGCCTCCGGGTCCCTCGGGCTTCGCCGCCGTCTTGCTGCCGCCCTCCTGTGGCCGCTGCGAGGCGACCTCCGGCCGTCCTGCCGGCCCCCTCCCTCGGCCGGTGACATCACCGCATTCCCGTCCCAGCTCCTCCCGCCCGCACCGCAGTGACAGGCGAGCCGGGCCCGGTGGCGAAGAGGAAGTGCGGGCCCGCTGCGCCGAGCCAGTCCCCGCCGAGGTCGGCTCCCTGGGCACTCCGGTGACAGTGTCGCGACCGCCGGGCGCAGTGCGGAGCACGCGCCGGGCAGAGCCGAGCGCCAGGCGGACGCTCCAGGAGACACGCGGGGAAAATGGCTGATGACTTTGGCTTCTTCTCGTCGTCGGAGAGCGGGGCCCCCGAGGCTGCCGAGGAGGACCCGGCGGCTGCCTTCCTGGCCCAGCAGGAGAGTGAGATCGCGGGCATAGAGAATGACGAGGGCTTCGGGGCACCTGCCGGCGGCCAGGCGGCCCTCGCGCAGCCTGGACCCGCGAGTGGGGGTGAGTCAGCGCAGCGGTCTGGGAACTGGGGGGTCTGGGGCTCGCACCAGGGTACCGGGCCAGTGCAGACTGGGCCTCCAAGCCCCGCGGTAGAATGAAAAGGGCCTGCTCCCCACCAGCCAGAAGCAGGCCTGGGGCTGTGTGTGTATGTGGGGAGGACTGGGAAAGTGTGTGTGTTGGGGGGGGGGGTTCTTCTTAGAAATCCTCATCTGAGGCTCCGCCGGGAGCTGTGGATCTGGTGGCTCCGGGGACAAAAATTCGTCATGGTATTTCATCCCCAGGCCAGCTCCACCACTGCCGTCTGTGGAATCCAGCACAGCCCAGCCCTGAGTGTCTCCCCTGAGCCTCCGGGTGATCTGGCTGTCTCCTCTCACAGCTAAGCCCTGAAGGTGTGGGCAGAACAGCAGATCTCTCTGCCCTTCAGACTTAGCCCCCTCCTACAGCTAGGAAAGCAGGAGGCACTGGGTGCTCCAAGAACTCACAAACCTTCTCTGGGGACTACCTGCCATCCTGCAGTCACTGAGCTAGACACTTTACTTACATTTAATAACGTTACACGTGTTATTCAACCCATCTCAGAGACTGCAAAATAGAGGCTCAAAAAGCACAGTATTAAAACAACTAGTGAGTGGCACAGCTAAGACGATTTAGACCTGTTTCTGTCAGACTGTAAACCCTTTTCACCTAATCAGACTGTCTCCTATGTGCCTGGCTCTGAGTTAGACACTAGGGTGGGGGTCGGGTACAAAGGGCTTTAGTCAGGTATGGTCCTGCCCTCCCCAGTTTTCCAAAGGTGGTCTGGCGCTGTGTGGTTAACTTCGTACTCAGGTTTCTGAGCCTCGTCTTTGTGACAGCACATTTATAAATGGTGTCCCTGTTCTGGTTCTGGCATGAAAGAAAAATTTCTTAAAATATTTAGTAGCAAAGTAGATATCACTTTCGTGGGTGCATCCAAAACAGCCCTTGTTTCCTGTAAACGTTATTTTGGTGAGGATTTATGGGCCTGTTGGAATAAGTTGTAGCTTACAAATCTTTTTAAAGCATTTATAAATAAGGTTCGTTATAGTCATGTTTGATTCATTCAATGTTTAGTGAGCACATACTGTTTGATTCATTCAATGTAGTGAGCACATACTGTTTGCCAGGCCCACTGGAGATACAGACACGAATAAGGCAGTTTCTGGGAGGCTTGAAATGTCTCTGTAAGCCCCTTGCTATGAGAAATATAACAAGCCTTTTGTAACATGTAAGAACCTGGAGGCCCAGAGAGCTTGAGTATCTTGCCCAAAGTCACACAGCCGCGAGTGACAGACCTGGGACTTGGTCTGTGGCAGTCTCCTGGGATGTGATAAGTTGAGGGGAGAGTCTTTTGTGACCCAACCAAGCCAGCAGTAGAGGTCTGAAGCAGCAGCTCCTAGCAACTCAGCTCATTCCTCACACATTCCAGGAGATGCCTTCCCATGTTCCCTCACCAGTATTCATTTGTCCACACCTCCTCCTTGAGACCACCAGCTTCCCCAGCCTGGCTTGGCCTGGGGGATGCCCGGCTCAAAAGAGCCGATGTCACAGCCCCCTGAGAGAGAAGCAAGTAGAAGTCAGGCTGAGGGCAGCCAGAGGTGGCTGGGACTTGAGCAGGTTGTGGCCTCTCTCAAGACACTGCGACTCCAGGGGCTCACAGCCTGGATGGAGGTTCCCTCTCTGGCAGGGGTGGGGCACGGATTGGCCACATGCCGGAGGTGGCAGGGAGAGAAGCAGGGACGTAGCCCTCTGAGCGTCTCTTGGATTCACACCAGCCGCAGCTGCAAATGTTTGGCTGACCCCCTGAGTGGGTCAGGGGGTCTGGAATGGTGACTCAACTGGTGGCCAGGCAGAAAGGCATTGATCTTCCCTCCCAGGACTAGGTAGTGCTGAGCAAGCATTGCCCTCCAGCGGCGCTGAGTGCCAGAAGCTGGGATGGATGGGGAACATGTGCCTCGGCCTGCTGGGTGCTGGGCGGAAGCTGGCTTCTGCCACTGCCACCAGTCTGTACATCTGAGTCTTGTCTCTTAGACGATGCCCTTGCGCTGAGTGCCCTGACATTGGGCCCCAAGTGTCCCTGGGGAAAGAGGTATCTGGTGCAGGCCTGAGCCTGAGCCACACTGAGTCTCTCCTCTGGGGCTGGGGCTGGGGCCAGCCTGAACAATGAACACTGTTTCCATTCATCACCTTGGGTAGGACCCAGAAGGTTTACTTTTTCACACCCAAATTGCTGAGCGCTCAGCCGGGCACTGCCCCTGTCTTGCCTAGTCAGTTCCTGGCAAGCCTGTTTTCCCAGCTGGGCCCCAGTAAGCTCCCAGGAATGTTCTGGACCCTGTCTGCCCTGTTCAAAAGGGGTCAGGAATCTGAAGGAAGCAACATACAGGGGTTATGCCTGGGACTCGTATCTGCTGCGCTCCTGTTCTGCCAGCCTCTTACTGCAAACGTGTGATTACAAACATGCAATGGATGGATCAGAAATTACTGTGGGAACAGATACTTGTAATCCTGTAAGTGGGTGTGTGTGGGTTCTCAAAGAGGCTGAAACTTTATCTCCAGAGGAACGCTCATGGGACTGACAGACTGGGGCCAAGAGACTTTCTGAGGCCAGCATGAGCCTGAGCCTGGGGCTGGTCAGGGTGGAGTGGGGTGGTACAACTTCCGGTCCAGAGAGGTCAAGTGCACAGACCAGCATCTTATGAATGGACTCTGGTAATGTAAGGCCTTGGTGGAGAAGATGCCCCAGGAGAAGATGCTACCACTGAAACTCCATCAGCACATCTGATTTAGGGCCCCAGGCCACCCAGGCAAGCCCTCTCTGAAGAAGGAATGACTGTTGACATAGCTGGTCAGAATCACTGACTCTGAAAACAGAGTCAATTATAATTTATACCGACTTGATATTATTTCCATGGATTAAATGTCTCTCCCTTCAATCTCCAGACTGAAAACACTGTCGCTGCTGCTCACAGCTCTGTCTGGCTGGTAAAGAGATACTTGTCTCTCTGTGGTCGTCTCGTGTAGCCTCATGTGGCTTTTTGCTAGAAGGTACTGCAGTTTCTGAGAGGCCTCAGACAGGCTTTGCAGTTAACAGTGGGCCCCAAAAGAGCAATTTGACTTGCATTTAGCCCACATTTACTGCACTCATCCATTCTGTGCAGGAGCCCTCAGGAGCTGAATAGATTCCTGAGCCTGATAAGAAAGTACATGACTCCTGGGAGGTCACAAGTAATTGCATAAGAGGGTCAGGGATGCTGTATAGTATTTCGGAAATACACCAGAGGTAACACTTTTCATCAGTGCCTAAGGAAACAGGAGCAATAACGGAGGGCTTCCCAGAAGAGGTGACTTGTGAACTGGGCCTTGGAGAATGACTGGATCCAAAAGAGCACTCTTTAGAGTGGGAAGTTGGAAGAAAAGCATGGAGTTTGGAGTGGTGTGTTTGTAGAAGGAAGAAACCAGAACAGGGTTTACGGAAGGGACCAGTGGACAATGAGGAAGGAAAAATGGGTAGGACCAGGTTATAAAGATTCTCGAGTCTGTAGTCCAACATTTGATGTGCTCATTTGACAAATATTTATTGGGCCACTGTTATGTACCAGGCACAGGTGCTGGGCCCCAGCAGTGGACAAAACAAAGTCCCTGTCCTCATGCAGGAGTCCATTCAACTGGGGAAGACAGATAAATACATAACCAAATAAACATATCAGGCTGTGGTACACGCTATAGAGAAAATACTGCCAGGGAGGAGGGAGTGCCCGAGGGGTGAATGTTGGGGTGATCAGGAAAGGCTGATAGTAAGACAATGTTTGAGCAGAGGCTGAAGAAAGCAGCGCATGTGGAGATGGCGGGGGTGGGGTGAGGTGGGGTGGGGGGCCTTCCAGGCAGAGTGAACAGCACCTGCTGAGTCCCCGAGGCAGGAGCAGACCCTATTGGCCTCTATGGTCCACAGGAAGTAGATTTCTTTTTAGTTTGTTTTTATTATATTTTTAATCAGAGGAGTGACATCGGTAAGTGTATGTTTTACAAAATGTTAGCCCTGGAGTTGGTTTGAAAGAGGGTTGGGAGAGAGTGAAGCTGCAATCAGGGAGGCCTGTGGGTGGACAAAAACCAGTCACTCTTTCTTTAATGTATTTATTCATTTGTTTATTCAACAAATGGTTTCTGACTCTTACTAAGTGACAGGTACTATGCGGGCTTCTGGGAAGGACAGTGGTGAGGAGAAAGGACACAGGTGGGTTCCTCCAGGTGTTTGCCACTAGCAGGGCAGACAGACCAAGGCAGCTGTATGGGTGAGAGCTGGGGCTGGGGCCGGGCAGGGACCAGAAAGCAGAGGGCAACTTTGAGGGTCATTGTTGCAGCAGAAACTACAAGGATTTGTGACTAATCAGGTGTCAAGGACCAGGGGGAGTCCTGTTGAGAGCAAAATGAAATCCTTCTGGGAGGGGCGGAAGGAGAGAAAAACAGGCCAGGTGCTGCCAGCTGGGGGCTGCAGTTCCTGCTCTCCCAGGTGGAGCGGTTGCTCAAGGCACTGCAGGGACAGGCAGAGACGCGCAGGTCTCTCTTCCTTAGACCTCACAGACCCCGCCCGGAGCCCACAGCGCCTCAGCCTGCTCACCAGGCACAGGCTCTACAGACACTTGGGCCATTCCCAGCTGTAGCAGAGGGTAAATTCATTTCAGGTAGGTGAGGAGTTATTACTGACTGATGACCTTGAGCGATCACGTAGACTCTCTGTGCCTCAGTTTGAGAATCTGTAAAATAGGTTGATAATAACTCCATCATAAGGCTGTAGTGAAAATCAAATGTGATAAAAGCTGTGAGAAGGCATGGTGAACAATCAAGGACTGAGCCAAGTCACTCATGTATCCAGTATGTGTTGGGGGTGGGTCAGTACGCACATAGGCATATACAGGGGTTGGCTTCAGGTGCTAATGTAGGACAGTTCCAGGCTTGCTATAAGCCTAGCAATGAGTAACGCTGTCTCCTTGTTCTTTTTCCAGCTGGTCCTGAGGACATGGGGACCACGATCAATGGAGATGTGTTTCAGGTAAGCAAGATTCTGCCTTAGCAGTGGTGGGGACGGACACTGAGATCACAGGAACTTATTGCCCCATCATCAGTAGGATTAGGGCTTCCAGTCTTCTGTTCATTGTGCCTGATGCATTGGGATGGGAACATAGACGTTTTGACTTGTTTTTGGTCATGTAGGAGAAAGCGATGAAAAATAAGGGGGTGCCCGAAGGATTGATGGGCTGTGACCTCAGGCTGCCCGTGGTGATGTCCTACTTCTGGAGAGAGGGATAAAGTGGCCCACAGTGGCATGGACTGAAGGAAACACAGGGTCCTGCACGTGTTGGCCTTCCAGGCTGGACTTAGTGGCCATCTCTAACATATGAACATTTTAACTGGGCAGGCCTTTGACCCAGAGATTCCACTTCTCAGAATTTTCCCTAAAGAAATAACTGGACAAGGACACCTAGAGTCTTTGCAGAATGTATAATAGCAGACCAACTGAAAAACAACATAAGTGGCCAGCACTGGGGACCTGGGTTGTTAAACCGGAAACCTGTGCTGCTGTTAAAAAGAGCAGCCAGAGCTTTCTGCATTGACTTGAAAAGTTGCCTGCGATATACTAAGTGGAAAAGCAGCTTTCAGGATAATATGCACAATATGGTCCTACTCTTTGGTTTAGAAATATGTTTGCACAAAATATCTAAAAGGATATGTACCGACTGTTAACAGTGGTTAGCTCCGAGGTGGGGGTTGGGAAAGGATAAGAGAAGGGCTTTCACTTTCATTGTTTAAAAATTCTTTAAAGTAGTCCTATACCACACACACACACACACACACACACACACACACACACACACACACACACACCCCTAGAACACCTAGTAACGATATTTCTAGTTAGTTAAAGACTGCCTCTCTATGTACCCACCTAACCCTTCTCCCCTCATATATACATAAATTGGTTAAAAAATTCTTGACTGTTGAATAACTACATTGTATACCTAAAACGCACATAATACTGCATGTCAACTATAATTTTTAAAAAGTACTTAGACTTAGAGGACTTGGCCAGCAGATGGCATCCCCAGGATGAAACAAAACCTTCACTGGATGAGCCTTAATTTTCACAGGACTGGATCAAAGATCCTCGCCCCTGGGGCTGCAGCTGCCTCCCGTGGAGGAGCTGGCCTCCTGAATCCTGGTGAGAATAAACAATACTTTCTTATGTAAGAGAGATGGGCTGGTACCTTCTACAGGGAAACGGGCCAAGTCCCATTTCTGGAAAATTACTTAACTATCTGCAAGCTAGAAAAGTCAGCCTCTAGGGCATTAGGACTTCGTGTCTCCGTGGGCCTGAAAGCCCCAAATACTCAGCATTTCCTCCTGTTCAGTTTGGTATGTCATTGAGACCCTGGCTGCCCCTACCCTCCGGACACACTCAAAGGTCTGTGTCTTAAAGTGGACCTGGAGCTGGAGAAGGACCTGGAACTGCGGAAGTATCTGGAACACTATAAGGAGGATATTTTTCCTTTCCTATAGATTAAGATCCAAGGCCTTCTTCTCCCATACCCTCCGGCCAAGGCCTTTTGTGTGGTGGATCTGAGGAATCTTAGGTCTCCTCCCCAGTCTCGCTGGGAACTCTTACTCTCATTGGTGCCAGGTACATTTATTTGTAAATCGTTTCACATCTGGGGCATCCTAGAAACCTTATAGGAGGGGTCACAGATGAGGCCAGTCACTCAGAAGCCAGGTCCACCCAGACCTCCTGCCCCTGATCTGACACCTTTTGTATCACATCCTTGTTGCTGGAATGTGCAGGCCACAGTGGCCTGATGGCAGGTGGCAGGTGGCAGGTGGCAGGCCCCTGCAGACCTTCTTTAGAATTGAACATGGAGCAGGGTCTGGCTTGTGCTGCAGAAAGAAGAGAAGCCTTGCCTGCCCAACACTTTCAAGAGTTCAGGACAGAGGTTTTTTTGCTACTTTTTTTTTTTTTGGAGGCCTGTGGGCTACTAAGGGGTCTAGCCAGGAACCTGATCCCCAACAAGGCTTAAGGACAAGCCTGCCAGGGGCCAGAGTAGGAAGCCCCTTGAGCACTCCCTCCTCCTGCACAAATTCTCTCCCTTCCCCTGCCCGCCCCCATCATTCCCCTTTGAGCTACTTAGAGGAATCAACAGCTCAGCTTAGCTTAGCTTTAGCTGATCAACCCCAAAGCGGATGTGCCTCATCCTCCTGGCTGTGTCTGGAGTCATAGAACAGGCTCAGACAGCATGGCCCACACAGGTGCTCATGTGGTATCTAGCAGAGGGGTTCTGCAGGACAGGGATGCCAGGGAGCTGGAGCAAGATAAGCCTGTCCCTGACTGGAGCCTCCTGCCTTTTACTCCTGGCCATTCCTGACCCCCTCTCTCTCTAGCTTGGGAGGGGTTCAGAACATTCCTACAGCCGCTTGGTGAGTCCTCCTGGGGCTGCCAGCTCTCATGGCAGCTGACCCAATTTCCTCACTGAGACATTCAAGTGATTAAACAGGAGCATTGCTGTGGCCCCCACGCCCCGCCTCACTGCTCACCGGCAGAGGCAGGGCCAGGAAAACAAGTCCATAGTGGCTGGAGAAGAGGAATCAACAAACAGCTTCTCAGGACTTTGTCTGCTGGCAACATCACTCTGCGTTTCCTGGTCGTGGTGCAGTGTGGCTGACATGCGGCAACAGTGAGCCACATAGCCTGCCAGCCCTCTCGTATGCACACCTGCTACTGGTACAGGGTTGCGTGGCAATTGCTGCACATGGGCTCTGCTTCACACTCTGAGTGGGATGTTGCAATTCTCATTTAACAGGCGATGAAGCACAAGAAGCCCAGGGAAGGGATTCTCAAAGGTCCCACATCTGTGAGTGGCAGGAAAGGACTTAAATCCCAGTCCCTCTGATGCCGTTCCTGTGCCCTCCACACCACTTTGTAGGCAGCCACTCGCTCCTTCATTGAGTCAGCTAATGTTGTTCCCTGAGTGCCACATGGTGCTAGGGCAGTGGATATAGAGGCAAATCCAGTGTGTATTTGTCCTCAAGGAGCTCCCTTCTAACAGAGGACAGAGACCTGGGAGGAAGGGATGGTAGTACAGGATGGCAGGGGCTCAGGGACTGGGGTAGTATGAGGAGCTTAGAATCTGGTTTTTACTGTGTGTCAGGCACCACCCAAGAGCTTTACATGTAACAACTCATTTCACCCTCCCAACACCCCTACCTTGTAGGTTCTGTCATTGTCCCCATTTTACAGATGAGGAAGACGATGCACAGAGGGATTAAACTTGCTCTGGTGACACAGCTGAGAGGAGCTGGGACTTGAACCAGGCCTACGCACCAGGTGCTGCACTAAAGCCAGGGAGTGCCACAGAGAGGGGGTGCTGGAAGTGGTTTTGAGACTGCCCAAGGGGATTTGGGTGGTCCGGCCTGAGGAGACAGCATGTGTGAAGGCACAGAGGGTAAGGTAGTAGATCCCAGCTGACACAGCTTCCAGCCAGCACACATTAGTGGGCCTGGACACCGGCGGGAAGTGGTGGAGGAGGTGGACCCAGCTTAACCAGGGCCTGAGGCCTGGGGTACGGCCACCTCCGGGCACAATGTGCTAGGAACACACTGAGCGGTGCCTCTGGATGTGCAGCTGCTCAGGGATTCCAAGCGGCCCCTCAAGGCTGCTCCCCTACCCAGACTGGGGCAGGAACCAGCAGAAGAGTCTGGATGGAATCAGACAGCCTGGGCTTCATGTCTAGCTTTTCCTTGTTGGAGGAACTTGGTCCAGTCTTTGTCCTGAGCTGGATATCTCATTCGTAGAATGGGGATTAGAGGCCCTATCCTGCTGCCCCCACAGGTCTGTGGAGAAAAGCACTCTGCAGCATGAGAAACTTATTATAAATTCCTGATCTAGCCACTGAGTGAGCCCGGGGGCATGTGTATGGGTGAGAGGGAGAGATGAGGGATGGGGGATGGGTAGGGCTGTGGGAGGAAGGGGCAGAGGCTCTACTCCCAGGGAGGCAGACTTATCATGGAGGCAAAGAGTAGGCGCACAAATCGAAACAGAAATGACTTTGGTCCCTATTGGCTACTATGTAGCCAGTATGTTCACAGCCAGAAATTCAGTTAGAATCCTGGCTCTGCCAGTTCCTGGCTGGGTGACCTTGGGACTTTGGTGTTAGACTTTCCCTACCAATAAAACAAAGATAATAAAACCCATCATGTAGGGTTGTAAAGATCAAAGAGAACCATTTAATTGCAAGTTCCCTGCAAGTTCTAAAGCTTTATAAACTGGGAGTCTTCATTTTAGGGCAAGCTTTGTGGAGATGGTGGGCCCTAAAGGATGCACAGGATACGACTCCTGCCCAGAAGACTTTCCTTGCCCACCTCTCCTACCTTGTGTCCTCCACACTCAATGGCATCTCGGTATTCAGAGTTTCCCAAAGGCACCAGCCCCACATGGCCCTTATGCTACTGGCTCTTGGCCCAGAATGCTCTTCCCCGTCTTCTCCTGTCTTACTCTGCTCCCCAGTCTAGAATGGGTGTACCCTCACTTGTCCCCTCTCTTTACCTGACCCGTGTCACAACACATCCCCCAGCCATGGTCCTCATTTGTGAGGGACTCCCCCTGGCAAGCTCCCGGCTGATGGCCTGTCTGGTTCATCCCTGTCCCCAAGCCTGAACATGTTAATTCATTCAATAAATGTTCCTGAACTCCTCCTATAGCCAGGCCTTCCCTTTTCCCATGAAGAAGATAAAATGGCAGCTGGGTAAACACATACACACAAAAGTAACTGTAGTTGTCTGCAGACAGGACTTGTATAGGATTGGGCAGGGGTTCTGACAGCTGGGCCTCAGAGCTGGGTTATTTCCTGAAGTGGACGGAGTAGGGCTTACTCAACAGCAGTGCTCAATTTGTGTTCTCCAGATTCAAGCCCTGGAAAGGCCCCTCAGATGTCGTGAGACTTTCTAAACTCAAGAGTAGTGCTGTGCGGGAAAGGGAAATAAGCTCTGCTCAACTGCCCCACCCAAGGGTGGGCCTAGATCTGGATGCCAAGCTGCACCACCCTGCCCTGGGCCTGCCCTGCCCTGTCCCCAGACAGCCAGAGATGCTGTGTACTCCTTCTTTCTGGCTGCCAACATCCGTTGGCCAAACACTTTCTGACCTCCATCCACGCAGACACTGCTTACTGAGCACTGACCGTGTGCCCAGGACAGTGGTGGGTATGCTATACAGAGGGCATGTCAGACGCAACTGTGTGGGGAGAAACATTAACACCAGGATTCATGGCAGTTTTGATGAGCGCTTGCAGGAGGAGCACACAGAACAATGAAAGGAAGGAACAGGAATTTGGAGGCTATAAGTGAGATCCTGGCCTGTCTACTGGGAGCTTGGGGTCCAGCAGGAGATGCTTAGTAGAAGGTGAAGGCTGTGACAGAGCACAGAAGGGAAGGGCTGCGAAATCTGCTTAGGATTGGGAACTATCCCAGAGCTGGTGACTTTTGAGCTGGAAGCTCGTAGGATGGAATAAGATTTCATCAGCTGGAGAAGGGAGGGGAGACAATTGTAGGCTGAGAGCGAAGGCAGGCCGCAGAATCGTGTAGGATGTGTGCACACAGGAGTGTGGAGTGCGTGCAGAGCACCAGAGGGGTGGGAAATGGGGCTGGATCCCATGCAGAAGGTCTCTGGCTTAGCGAGACCAAAGGGAAGCCACATCCTTACTGGCTTGAACTCTCAACCCTAACACTAGAGTCCCTGGCTCTGGCAGGTGGTGTGGAGAAGTGGCCAGAGCCTATGCTGGGAGTCAAGAGGCCTGGACTCTGGCCCTGGCTCTGCACTACATCATGCCATCTATCTTGGCCTCAGTTTCCTCACTATAAAATGGGAATGAATAATAAGAATTCTAGCTACTATCATTGAATTGTCATTCCACACCAGGCACTTTTTATGCGTCTTGTTAATATGGTTGCACCAAAGTCTCACAACAGCTCTTAGAAGTAGTTTTATTATTATTCCATTTCAGATGAGAAAACTGAGGCCCAGTAGGGTTAAGCAACTTGCATGGGCTATATGCATATCCAGTAAGTGGTAGAGGTGGGGTTTGAACTCAGACACTCTGGCTAAGAAGTCCAAGTTCTTTACTACAATCCTAGCCACAGCCTTCCTGCCTATCTCAGGGCTGCTTGTTCACTCAGCGAATATTTATTGAGTATCTGCTACGTGCCAGGCACTGTGCTGGGCGCTGAGGACACAGCAGTGAACAGGACAGACAAAGTCCCCATCATCACAAAAATGAGATTCTAATGGAGAGGACAGACAATGGACAAGTAAACATACTATAAAGTGAGATAATTTTTAACTGTGTGTTACTGGGTAAATAAAACTGTAATAGAGTGACTTTAATGATAGTAACACAACGGACTCACCGTGTGCCAAGAAGCATTAGAAGTTCTTTACATTTTTTAAAACTCATTTCATCCTTATTATCAACCCTAAGGAGTGGGTACTCTTATTTAGCCCACTTTATGGGGAGGAAAGTGAGGCACAGAGAGTTGAGGAACTTGCCCAGGGTCACACAGGGGGAAGGGTTGCTGTGGCAGCAAGTGCAAAAGAGAGAGTGGGAGTGAGGTTGTTTGAAATGTGAGGTGTTCTGGTCCTTGGCGGAGACAGGGAGCAGCTAGATGGGCTGATGCACGGCTATGTATTTGTGTCTTAGGAAGCTAATGGCCCAGCTGACGGCTATGCTGCCATTGCACAGGCCGACCGGCTGACGCAGGAACCCGAGAGCATCCGCAAATGGAGAGAGGAGCAGAGGAAACGGCTGCAGGAGCTGGGTGAGGACAGGGCTGAGGCTGGGGTCCTTCGTGTCCCGGGCTCCCAGCTGGGTTGGCTGTTTGGGACATGGTGGGGGGTGGGGAAGCCTCAGGGCATATGGGTCTCCCACTGCCTTAACGTGGGAATTGTGTGGGGATGGGGCCTGAGGGGGAGGAGTAGCAGCCAGGTCGGACCTCCAGTCCTTACTGGAAAGCTGCCATTCATTCTTCTGTGGGGGTCACAGATGCTGCCTCCAAGGTGACAGAACAGGAGTGGCGGGAGAAGGCCAAGAAGGACCTGGAGGAGTGGAACCAGCGCCAGAGTGAACAAGTTGAAAAGAACAAGATCAACAACCGGTGAGAGGAGCTATGGGGACACCAGGGGGGTTGTGGAGACAGGAGGAGGCTATGGGAATAGTGGGAGGAGCTATGGTATATGGTAGTGTCTTGAAAACGGGTGATTTGGTAGAAAGAACATGAAGGAGAAGCTGAAACGCCCAGGGCTGCTCCTCTTGGTTGCCTGTGGAGATCAGAGCCCTGAACTCCAAAGAGCTGGTGCACTTCACCTTGTCACCACAACAGAGAAAAACAAGGACCCCGGGATGTGAGCCAGACTGTACTGGGGCCCAGTGGGCAACAGCTAGGCCTGGGCCCTCTGTAGCCATGGTTAGTGTCACAGAGTGCACAAGCCTGGCTCAGAGTGAAGGGTACTGGGTACTGGATTCTGTTGCTTGTAGAAATAACAGCGCTCTGACCCAGAGTTGCTACAGCATTAAAGGAAATTAGTAGCCTATATAATTATAACTGAAAAGCCAGGGGTAGGATGGCAGGCATAGTGGACTCAGGGGCTGAAACAAAGTCAGTTGGCACCCACTTTTACTGTATCTCAGCTCTTCTTTCCTCTATGGTGCCTTCATTCTTGGGTGCACGCTCCTAGGATGGGGGTGAAGGTGGCCACCAGCAGCTCCAGGGTTCTGCTCTATTCTCTTGAAAATAAAATAGCCTTTGCTCCCAATAGCTCTAGCATAAGTCTTTGACCTGACCCTCATTGGTCAGGCATGGGTTAGGACCAGTGACTGTCCCAGGGGTGGGGGGACTCTCTGATGGACCCATCCTGGGCCATAGTCCCATTATCTGGGTTGTGCATAGGGTCAGTCCCATCCAAACCACAGGGACTGAAGTGGGGGCAGCCTGATCTTGCAAAGGACAATCAGGGTATCCTGGAAGAAGGGGGATGAATGCTGGGCAGTCAAAAACAGCAGATGCCACCAAAAAACACCTTCATGGAAATGGTCTCAGAGTATTTCTGAGATGCTACACAGGAGTCCTGCCTTTGAGGCTATGCTCTTCAAGGTACCAGGCCTGCCAGGAAGGAAAAGTCCAGCTCTAGAAAGCCACCACACTTCTATTCAAAAAGCTGCTGCATGCCAGACTCTAGGCTGGGTACCAGAAGACAGAGATGAGAAGGACCCAGTCTGTATCCTCAAAGAACCCAGAGGAGAGAAACATTCCTGTCCAGCTGAACTCAACAGTAGGGCCCTCTGCAGGGAGGCTGTGGAAGGGACCTGTGTGACTGGGGGACTGGGCTTTGGAGGACGAGTAGGGGTTTATTAGGAGAAAGAGGGAGGGGGAAGGGAAATCTAGACCAGGGAAAAGAATGATATGAAAGGACATTGTGTCTTGGGCAACAGGGAGTCAGGGAGTGGCGAGAGAGAGATCACCTGTTTAGGGCCTTGAATGACAGGGTTGGGCAGACAGGGGTGGTGGGGAGCCACTGAAAGTTTGTGAACAGGAGGAGAAATGTTTTAGAAAAGGTACTCAGGTGGGTGGTGGAGGATCCCCACTCTGGGCTCTGGATCATTTGTTGCTGAGCCGTCTGGAACTGTGCTTCCTAACACCTCTCCAACTGGAGGTACTAACGCTGTCTCTTTTTCTCTTTAACCTCTTCCTGTCTGTCTGTCTGTCTGTCTTGTCATCCTGTTTTCCCCCACCTAACCCCTTTCCCTCAAGGATTGCTGACAAAGCATTCTACCAGCAGCCAGATGCTGATATCATCGGCTACGTGTACGTGGGTCTCCTTTGCTCCTCTGTCTGGGGGCGCTGGAGAGGGAGAGGTCCCTGTGTGTGGCTGGAAGTTTCTTGAGTCATCTGCCTGCGGGGTTTAAGAGTGTGGCAGTGGGGGCGATGACCAGAGTGGGAGGTGAATCCCCAGCGTAGTGCAGTACCTTCATCCCTCCAGCAAATGCTGACTGAGGTCTATTCTTCAGGAGGCACCTTTGCTAAATCCAGGAAGAGAAAAGAGAAGAATGTACTGGCCATCTCTGGGGGGAGGAGCGAATGACAAACCAGCCTCTTGGGTGTGAGAGGTGGGGTGAAGAGGTGTCTGTTGGACAAAGCAAACAGAGTGCCAGTACAAACTCATCCCTTCTGCTGCGCCCAAATGGACTCTTCCTTCTTAGAGCACCCCCCACCCCCTGCCTCAAGTTTGATCGCGACCCCTACTCTGCTCAGACCACCACTGGGCTCTCTCATGTGTTCCTGGTTTGGGGTCTACTTGGTACTGTGACTAATCCAGACAAGAAATGGCAGAGGTTCCCTCTCATGTCACCCTGATTGGTTGACAGCAACACCTAGGGGTATGGGGATTATGAAGCTGAAGGGAAAAAATGCAGTAAGGAGTGTGTGAGGTCACTCAGGTGTGCAAGTGACAAGTATGTGCTGTTCCTAAGATGGGCACACCCTCGGCAGGCCTCCGATGCTGTCTGGTTAGCCCTCCTCTCTCAGAGCCAGGACACCCTGGAGCCACAGCCTGCCGTCTTTCCTTCCGCCCAACTCCTGACACTCCAGTTCTTACGGGTACTTTCCCTTGCCAGATAGGAATAAGCAGCATACCATTTGTCCCCCGAGTTGCTATGGTCAGGAACATGTGACAAGAGGAACCTAGAAGGACACACCAAGCCCTTGGAGCCATGCACTTCTGGGGGAGCTGAGGCAGGCTTCAGAGATTCGGGACTATCAGTTGGACCTTAAGGGGGAGGTGGACCCCTGGCGGGGTGAGAAGAGGGGATGGGCATTGAAGGGGTGAGAGTTGGCTGAGGCGAAGGTGTCATGGGAGACCCCCAGCTGCCTGTGTCTGCAGCTGTGGAGGTGGAAATGGGAGGAGGTCAGCTTGGGGCCAGCTGCAAAATGCCTGCTGTGCCAGCCTAAGAAGGTCGGACTTATCCAGAAGGCAGTGGGAAGCCACAGAAGGTTTCGAGCAGGAGAGTGGAGCCAGCGCTTCCCAGACTTTCACATGCCTGTGAATCACCAGGGTCTTGTTCATATGGCGATTCTGATTCAGTGGGACTGAGATGAGGCCACGATTCCACAATTCCAACAAGCTCTGTGGTGATGCTTGTGCTGCGGGATCACGCACTACACTCTGAGCTGTTAGGTTAGCAGGAGCCTCTTGACTGGCAAGGACAGCTCCTAGGAAAGCTTCCCTCAGCCCCACAGGCCATACAATGCCACACAGCATGCTACATCTTCCCAAGCCTGCAAACATCTGTCACTCACAGATTCTCAGGCCAGACAGATGAGCAAGGTGCAGGCTCTGATCCTTACTTTACAGGTGAAGAAGGAGCACACAGTATGAAAGCAAGCTCACTAGGGAGGGCCAGGACACCTGATCCAGGGCCACTTCATCCTTGGCACCACACATGGGGATTGCCTGGAGAGTTCCCCGCAGTCAGCAAGGGCCTGGCCCTGATGAGAGGCAAAGGGGGCTTTGAAGGAGAAAGGGGCGTTCCAGGGCACCTCACTGGTCAAACGGGACACAGACTCAGACCTCCCCACCTAAGAATGCTTTAATGTCTCTTAATGATGCCCACATTTAGGTTTTGTCTACTAAATTGTATTTACTATACTTTGTCTCTCCAATCTTCCTTCATCAGTGGCTTCTATAACTGTCTGCCAGAACTTCTGATGACAAAGCTACCCATTTTTCCCTAACTTGATTCCAAAGAAAAGAAAAGCCTTGAATGGAGCAAGCAGTCCAGAGGCTGTGGCTCCACAGAGAACAGTCACTCTGGGCTAAAAACTGCAGTGCCGGCAAACGTGCTTAGGCTATGGTGGAGTCTGTCCCCATCGCTGCTCCACCGATGCAAATTAGCACATGGAGGGCTTTGAAAGTCTGCCTTTAAAGATCTTCCTTAACTGTTTTCTTTACATATTTGACCACAACTCTTTTCTGGAGACACTTACAGGGTACACAGAACACTGAGGCAATGATGAGCCAGGCACTCGAATGAGTTAGGTGGTTAGTCAAGCCCTGTCTCTGCCAAGTTTTTGGAAACACTGAAAATAGCTGAGGTGCCATGTTAGTTCCCCCATGGGCCTCTAGGTGTCAGGAGCCCAGGCCGGAAATCTCCATGGAGGTAATGACCAGAGAGTGCCTAGGCTGGGAGATGGGAGGGCTACTCTAACTTGGGAGGCAAGGGAAGACTTCTGTGAAGGGGTAAGGTCTGCGCTCAGTCCTGAATGACAAAAAGCAGCAAGACATGAGTAGGTCTGGGGAAGAGCATTCCAGGAAGAGGTGACGACAAGTGCAGAGGCCCTGAGGCAGGACCAAACCAGGCTTCCTCTGATGCCAAGGCTGTTCCTGGGGGCCTGAGGTCAGAGGAAACAGGGCTGGGGAGGTGACCGCTGGACCAAGCAGCCCAGAGAAGGCTGGGCAAAGCCGCCTGGCTCAGTGGGGGCAGAGGGTCATTGACGCAGGGGAAGACAGATCTGAGACCTCTGCCTATCTCCACCTGCAGGGCATCCGAGGAGGCTTTTGTGAAAGAATCCAAGGAGGACACCCCGGGCACAGAGTGGGAGAAGGTGGCCCAGCTGTGCGACTTCAACCCCAAGAGCAGCAAGCAGTGCAAAGACGTGTCCCGCCTGCGTTCGGTGCTCATGTCCCTGAAGCAGACGCCGCTGTCCCGCTAGGTGCCTGCCACAAGCATGGCCACAGAGTGGGTCGGGCACCTGCTTTGGGAAGGAGGTAATGCCTCCAGCAGCTGCTCCTTCTCCACACAGCCTGCTCCATTCGACCCTGTCTCCCAGGGCTGGGAGTGGGACCTGCACCCATCTCACCTCCGTTCCCTCCTGGCCCTACGGCCCAGCACCTCACACCTCAGTCCACAAAATTGTGACTGTCTTTCTGATGTATTTTTGTCCTTGGCTTAAAGGGTGTGTTGTTAACTCTTTTACACTTATTTATCATCATTCTCATTTCTCTGGAAGCCCCAGCTGGAGTCAGGGCTCAGTTTGTGCTTAGATCTCTCCCAGCTTTGGCCTTGAGACAAGGCGAGGCTATTCCCCTGTAAACCCAGGGACTCCCAGCTGGAAGTGGGTGTCCCAAGCCCTCTGTGTCCGCTGCCTGCACCCCCAAGGAGGAAAGACAACCTCTCACAGAATGTTTTTGCAACCTTGATCCTTCCTGATCCTTGAACAAGCCTGTGAGATAGGGATTCTGTCACACAGCCTCAGACACCAAGGCTCCCAGAGGGTAAGTGGGAGGGAAGAGGCAAGACCAGCGGTTCTCAGTGGAGGCTCTGTCTAAGCCTGGAGAGAGGCTGGTGAAGGTAGCCTGTGTCAGACCCCCTTCCTTGGGATCCGCCGGGCCCCTCGGGGTGGTGCACCCACTGCAGTCCCTCATTCAGCTGTGCCCCTCTGTGGATTGGGGATAAATGTCCAGTGACCACACCTCTTCCCCTTCTGGCCGAGGTTGCAAACTGGCTACATTCAAAATATTGTGACCTGCATAGTGCTTAAAAAGATCTGAGTAATTGCCAACCATATTAGTTTCCTAGGGCTATTGTAACAAAGTACCACAGTGTCTGGGTTAGAACAGAAATTTATTGTCTCATCATTTTGGAGGTCAGAAGTCTGAATTCAGGGTGTCAGCAGGGCATGGTCCCTCTGAAAGCACTTGGGAGGGATCAGTTGCAGTCTTCGAGCTTCTGGCAGCCTTCGGGGTTCTTTGGCTTGTAGATGCATCACTACATCCTGAGTTCATCTTCACATCACCTGTCCTTTATACATATCTGTCTCTGACAAAATTTCCCCTTTTAATAAGGACACCAGTCATATTGGTTTAGGGTTCACCTAAATGATCTCATTTTAACTTGAGTATCTCTGTAAAGATGCAAATAAGGTCACATCTGAGGTACTGGGTTAGGATTTCAACCTATTTTTTTTTGTGGGGACACAAATGCCTACAGTTAAAAAGCAGTGACTGTCTTTAGAAGTGCCATAGTCCTTACCACTTCATAGCTGTTCTTTGAATCTCAAGGCCAAGGTCACCACAATGTACTGTTCTACGTTCAGTCTTTGCCCTACATCTGAGAGATCATAATGGGGGCAAAAAACTTAGCTGGCCCTGGTCATACACTCCTCCATTTAGAACTCCAGACTGTGTTATGGTGCTCAAAAGTGTATGTATCTTCTTCAGGCCCTGTTTGGCAGCTTGCAGCTGGTGCTGAAACTGACAGTCACACGTAGAACGAATCTGGGTCTCAATACTTTAGCGCTATCACAGACCAGGAACACCTGTTGGGAGGCTTTACATGAACGTGAAAGTCATGGGTTACCTGTTTTCTAGAGTTTGCTAAGGTCTCAGGCCTCCTTTTTTCCTTAACCCTAAGACACTAGGTACACAAACCACTAACGAGCTTTGGGACTATGCTCTGTTACACCACACTACTTCTGTGAGCCTGTTTTCTGTTCTGTGAGATGCACCAAGAACCAAGCAGAGATGGTCTAGATCAGTGGAATCTTAAGTGTCCTCAGGAAGGAGTGGGGAGAGGAGCATGGCCCTCTGACAGGGCCATGGCAGGCCTCATCTGAAAGAAATTTCTACTGAAAGTTTGAAATTTGTTGGGAAGATCCATGTTTTTCCTCAAATAGTTGCACCCTAGGGAATCTAGTTTTAACTGGTACCCCAGGTGCAGGAAAGTTAGGAATCATTAGATGATATGATTTCTAATCGTCCTTTCCATCTTTAGATTGTCTCCTAAAACCAAAAACCAAGAACTTTGGGGATGAGACAGAATGAATTCATCAAACTACAAGTGGATCAGAGTTTATTAAGTAGGGAGTAGAGAATGTGTGGCACAAATAAACCTATGCAACACTCCAACCGAACCGAACCTGAGATTCCTGAAAAAAATCTGTCGGTTAGCAATTGGCCGCTTCCATCCCCACTGACACGGGGGTTTGTCAGGGGAGATGAGGGAATACTTCCCGTGCAGGACCGGTGGTTACGCCTGGGACTCGTAATGATATCCGCGAAGCTTTCAAGGCCAGGCCGCGCAGGCTTACGGTCGAGACTTCAGAGCGGACGCAGCCAGACCCACCAAGATGGCTACGATCGTGAAGCCCTGGGCGGCGATCCGGGTGCGCATCATGAGCTGGGAACGCTGGCTCTGACCCCGGTGGAAGCAATAGAGGCCGTAGGTAAGGGCGGCCGCCGTGCTCAGGCAGCCTGAGGAGGGGACAAAGCAGGTGGGGAGTGGCATGTCCAGCCCCTGAGACGTCTCTCCCCGCTTAAGGCTTCCCTCCTCGGTCAAAATCTCTGAACGGCAGCAGGGGATGGAGGGAACGAGGTGGGGTAAGATGGTCCCGGGAGGGGACTCGGACTTACATAGTCCTGGTCACTGAATCCCACCCTGCTCCTGCTTTAATCAAGTTCAAGCCACATCGCCCCGGCCCCTCTTCGGCATATTTCTGGTCCAGTCTCATTTCGGTCCCTCCTGGCGTCTCCGTCCTTCCCTATTTCATTCCTCCCGACATCTCTGTCCTTTCGGCCTACAGTTCCTTCAGTACCCGCTTACCTAGAGGTACCATTGGGTTCTCGCGGGTCTTGCGAAGGAACTTTTCCTTGAAACTTTCCGTAGTGCTGTAGACACTGGGGCTAATGCCCTCAACGACGGGGGGTTGTGATGGTTCAAAGGGTGTCCCCGGAGTCACAGGGCCAGGAGTCGTCATGTCTCCGCTACCAGCAGTAAGGGAAAATGGGGACCTTAAACTACGCCTTCTGATTACGTCACGAAAGGGGGCGGAGAAAACGAATTTGCTAAGCATTGTACGCAGGCGCCACAGCTCATTGCATTCTGGGAGTCGTAGTAATCAGCAGTGTAAATCTATGGGGACGACTACATTTTCCAGAAAGCCTGTCAAAAGCCATGCGCATTCTCGCCGGAAGGAGTTTGCTACACGAGGTCGTGGGAGTGAGAGCACCGACTCTGAGTTACCCGTGTGGTGTTCAGCGCGATGCCCAAGGCCAAGGGAAAGACCCGGAGGCAGAAGTTCGGTTACAATGTTAACCGAAAGCGTCTTAACCGTAATGCTAGACGGAAGGCAGCGCCGCGAATCGAATGGTGAGGGGGGCCGGAGTTCAGGAGGCTGGGGGCCCGGGCCGGGTTGGCCGGCCAGATGACAGTTCCGTGATCTCCCTCTTTGCCCGTAGCTCCCACATTCGACATGCCTGGGACCACGCCAAATCAGTGCGGCAGAACCTGGCTGAGATGGGGTTGGCAATGGACCCCAACAAGGCGGTGCCCCTCCGTAAGAGAAAGGTATTGATATGACAGAGTCCCGGTCCTTGCCCCCGCAGTATTGAGCTGGGTTTCAGAACTTGATCCTGCCCATTACCTCCCTCATGGGTTTGCGATCTCCCCACAGCCCACTCGGCCAGTCTGCACTCACTATGGTTGAGGGTCCCTTTTAGAACTACCTCATATTCTCTCCCTAGCACACATTGGACTGGGGTTCCCTTTTCCTTCTCAACTCTTTTTTTTCCCTCTGAAATTAACCTGTTTAGGTCCTTTAGTAACTCAATAGTATTTTTCAGAATTTATTTTTTTCTGCCTGTAGCTTTCCTAAGAAGGACTCCCCAGAGTTTGAGATCTTTGCTTAATATTCTTTATACTTCCCCCCAGTCATCCAGTCACCTCAGGCATCCAATCTTGAGGCTTCCTTGGTGCTAGTTTCCCTGGAATAAGTCATTTTCTGGACCACTCTTTCAAAAATAGCACCCTTTCTCACTCAGTAAATTCTTCTAGTTTTGTTTTCATTCATAGCACTTGTAAATACTTGATGGTAATTTATATATTTTTTGTTCATCTGTTGTTTGTGCCTCATTCCCTAAACAATCCTCTTGGGGACAACGACTTTATGTTTTGTTCAGTACTAAATCTCTTGTACTTGGGATGTGACTGTGACCAGTGTTCAGTAAATAGTTAACCTACTGAGTGAGCTCGTTGATTGAACTTGTCCTTAAATTCACACTTGATTTTAGGCAAGTTTCTTTTTATCCCTTTATGCCAGAGGGAAATGGTAGTACTGTTTCTAGAA
>NW_011888855.1:1725611-1728922 GCF_000151845.1 Pteropus vampyrus
TTTTCTGGACCACTCTTTCAAAAATAGCACCCTTTCTCACTCAGTAAATTCTTCTAGTTTTGTTTTCATTCATAGCACTTGTAAATACTTGCTGGTAATTTATATATTTATTTGTTCATCTGTTGTTTGTGCCTCATTCCCTAAACAATCCCCTTGGGGACAACGACTTTATGTTTTGTTCAGTACTAAATCTCTTGTACTTGGGATGTGACTGTAACTAGTATTCAGTAAATAGTTAACCTACTGAGTGAGCTTGTTGATTGAACTTGTCCTTAAATTCACACTTGATTTTAGGCAAGTTTCTTTTTATCCCTTTATGCCAGAGGGAAATGGTAGTACTGTTTCTAGAACAGATATAAAGCTGCGGCCAAACTCTGTCAGGTTATGCCTCTTCATAGAAAAGATAACCGAAGTCTTCCCCTCATTGTCAATTATGGAGCGCTTTCATGTGAGTTGTTTCATTCGATTATCACCCAAGAGGCGAGGCAGGCAAGGGGCATTATGGCAATTTCATAGATAGGCACAGAAAGAGAAATTGCTTGTTTGAGTCTCTTGGGAACCACGAAGCCTCCAGGGCATTGGATCTTCTTATCATCTATTCCTGCCTGACCTCCTATCAGGATCCTTATGGGTAATGCAGTTGTGTTGGGATGGGCAGGAGCTTCTAGAATTTTTCCTCATCCAGGATCCTTCCTTTGCCTACTGGTCTCATTGACTCTGTTTGCTGCAGGTCAAGGCCATGGAGGTGGACGCAGTGGAGAGGCCTCAGGAACTTGTGCGGAAACCCTATGTGCTAAACGGTGGGTGCTGGCCACATTTCCGCTAGGTCACCATCCTACACTGTTAGGGCTGGAAAGAGTCCTCACAGGTCTTCATTTTATACTTGGAGAATGCAAGGTTGAGAGGGAAGAAGTGAGCAGGTCCAGGGTTCACAGTTAGGACTGTGTCCCCAGTTGGGACAGTTTCAGTCTAATGACTACACTCAAGTTTAGTGAGGTCAGAGGTGTTCAAGTCCCTAGAGGATGGAAAAGAAACAGTTAAGTCTCAGGCATTAAAGCTATAGTGACTATTAAAGCAGAAGAGTAAATTCTTTAGGGAAGCAGGAATGCTCTAGAATTCTCCACACATCTTTTTTCTGATCTGAGATTTTTTTTTTTTTTTTTTTAATTTTTATGAGTTTATTGGAGCCAAACCGACAACATTGTTGGGAAGCAAGATCTCAAATGCTTCCCTGTCTGAGATTTTTACCTCCTGAAGGCAAAAATGATTTGAATAGCTGGACATTTGATATAGAATCCCTTGAGTTCTTGTCTTTCATGTATCAGTGATTCTTATAAGAATTACTATATTGGGTTGTGTACACGAAACCATGTACTTATTATAGGCAAAGCTAATTTTAAAAAGTTTTAATTCTTTTAAAAATTTTTAGGGGGTGGCTCCATAGTGTAGTGGTTAGTACATCTGTTTTACATGCAGAAGGTTCTGGGTTCGTGCCCCAGGTGGAGCCGCGGACCATACCCCAGGTGCGCGCCACAAGCACTTGGGAGGGGGAGGCCTTCAGAGATCCAGTTCTTAAAAAGGGAAATGGCAACATCCATGGGTCAGAGGTGGAAGCGAGGGAGGAGAGGGAATTAAAGAGGGGGAAAAAATTTTTATTGTGGTAAAAAACAGATTACATAAAATTTACTACCCTAATCATTTTTAAATCTATAGTTTGGTAGTGTTCAGCATATTCACATTGTCATGCAGCAGATCTCTAGAACTCTGGCACCTTCAGAACCCAAACTATCCACATTAAACAACAGCTTTCCATTTCCCCCTCTTAAACCCTGGCAACCAAGGCAAAGATAATTTTGACTATAAGCAATTTTAGCACTTAACTCCTGGAGAAGATTTGACCACCTTGTTTCCGTGAACTAGTTTTCTTCGTAGATGAGAAATAGGGAATTTTTGCCTAGCTATTTTAAAAGCGAAGCCATTATTGGCTTCATATCTTGACTTTTTCCCTCACATGGAGCATAGAGGGCCCTGGGCTCGGCCTTAGGCCCTAGTTGCTATAGCTCTCATTTATTTCCATATCTTGTATTGTTGTAATACTTCAAGAAAAGAGGTTCTGAGAGTTTTAGAGCTGGAAGGGAGCCCTGTCCTGTGGGCAGGCAACATTTCTTCATCTCTGTCCCCAGGACCTGGCACTAAGTAAAGATTATTAGTTTGGTGCTTTACTTTTTAACTCATCTGAGGCTCAAAGAGGTGACGTGCCTTTCAGGTAGTTGCCATACTGATAGAAGATTGTGCATAGGCAGAGCGTGGGATCCAAGGGTCTGGAGAAGAAGGTTCTATTACTGAATATGGGGATGGAGAGACAGAGCCCATTAGATGGCTGGTGTAGCATCTCTTGTGGCTCGGGATTTGGTGAAGAGGTGACTAGGCAGCTCAAATAGTGTAGGAAGCAACACCTCATTCCTTGTCTTTGGTTTCTCTCACCTTAGACCTGGAGGCAGAAGCCAGCCTCCCAGAAAAGAAAGGAAATACGCTGTCTCGGGACCTCATAGACTATGTACGCTACATGGTGGAGAACCATGGGGAGGACTACAAGGTGAGTGGCTCTGGCTTGCCAGGAAGAAACACTGGGCCCACTGCAAAGGCACCCTGGACAGTTCGTGATCTGATCTCCTCGCCTAGGGCCTATTTCCTGAAACTGAGTCGAAACAGTGGGAAGAAAGACTCTAGGAAATGGATCCCACTGACAGAATGCTTATAGATGGGATAGACTGGGTGGCTATCTGATGGATATGTTGTTTCCCTTGCATGGTATTTTTAAAGAACTTGAACAAGTTGCCATTTTAATCATGGGCGGTTTCAAATAAAAGTCCATATTTTTTGCTTCTCTTAAAAATCAAAAGATCTGGGTATACTTGATGACCGTGCCCAGATGGCAGTAGTCGGCTATGGATGGAGCATGAGCTGCTCCGCTGGCCTCAGCTCCTGCCTAGTCCCTGAGGCCATCTGCACCCATTTCTCCAAATATACAGTGGCTTTTGAAGTGAGGAATCTGAGCCTCTGGGATAAGAAGTGGCTTGCCTACCACTGGCAGAGCTAGGATTTCAACATTCGCTTGTCCAGTCCTCAAGTGGCCCTTCTCTCTTCTTAGGCAATGGCCCGGGATGAGAAGAATTACTATCAAGACACCCCGAAACAGATTCGGAATAAGATCAACGTCTATAAGCGTTTTTACCCAGCGGAATGGCAAGCCTTTGTTGATTCTTTGCAGAAAAATAAGATGGAGGTTGAATGACTGGTTTACATCTGCC
>NW_011888855.1:1728972-1761633 GCF_000151845.1 Pteropus vampyrus
TTTTTGCCTAGCTATTTTAAAAGCGAAGCCATTATTGGCTTCATATCTTGACTTTTTCCCTCACATGGAGCATAGAGGGCCCTGGGCTCGGCCTTAGGCCCTAGTTGCTATAGCTCTCATTTATTTCCATATCTTGTATTGTTGTAATACTTCAAGAAAAGAGGTTCTGAGAGTTTTAGAGCTGGAAGGGAGCCCTGTCCTGTGGGCAGGCAACATTTCTTCATCTCTGTCCCCAGGACCTGGCACTAAGTAAAGATTATTAGTTTGGTGCTTTACTTTTTAACTCATCTGAGGCTCAAAGAGGTGACGTGCCTTTCAGGTAGTTGCCATACTGATAGAAGATTGTGCATAGGCAGAGCCTGGGATCCAAGGGTCTGGAGAAGAAGGTTCTATTACTGAATATGGGGATGGAGAGACAGAGCCCATTAGATGGCTGGTGTAGCATCTCTTGTGGCTCGGGATTTGGTGAAGAGGTGACTAGGCAGCTCAAATAGTGTAGGAAGCAACACCTCATTCCTTGTCTTTGGTTTCTCTCACCTTAGACCTGGAGGCAGAAGCCAGCCTCCCAGAAAAGAAAGGAAATACGCTGTCTCGGGACCTCATAGACTATGTACGCTACATGGTGGAGAACCATGGGGAGGACTACAAGGTGAGTGGCTCTGGCTTGCCAGGAAGAAACACTGGGCCCACTGCAAAGGCACCCTGGACAGTTCGTGATCTGATCTCCTCGCCTAGGGCCTATTTCCTGAAACTGAGTCGAAACAGTGGGAAGAAAGACTCTAGGAAATGGATCCCACTGACAGAATGCTTATAGATGGGATAGACTGGGTGGCTATCTGATGGATATGTTGTTTCCCTTGCATGGTATTTTTAAAGAACTTGAACAAGTTGCCATTTTAATCATGGGCGGTTTCAAATAAAAGTCCATATTTTTTGCTTCTCTTAAAAATCAAAAGATCTGGGTATACTTGATGACCGTGCCCAGATGGCAGTAGTCGGCTATGGATGGAGCATGAGCTGCTCCGCTGGCCTCAGCTCCTGCCTGGTCCCTGAGGCCATCTGCACCCATTTCTCCAAATATACAGTGGCTTTTGAAGTGAGGAATCTGAGCCTCTGGGATAGGAAGTGGCTTGCCTACCACTGGCAGAGCTAGGATTTCAACATTCGCTTGTCCAGTCCTCAAGTGGCCCTTCTCTCTTCTTAGGCAATGGCCCGGGATGAGAAGAATTACTATCAAGACACCCCGAAACAGATTCGGAATAAGATCAACGTCTATAAGCGTTTTTACCCAGCGGAATGGCAAGCCTTTGTTGATTCTTTGCAGAAAAATAAGATGGAGGTTGAATGACTGGTTTACATCTGCCCAGGCTGAGGCTTCCTTCTGGACCCGAGAAGCTGGAACCAGGGTTTAAGGCAAAGAAGGGTGTGTGGCTACAAATGAGGCTAGCCAAACCCCATGGAATCAAAAGGTTTTCTTCTTTCTCACTCCCATCTCTGGGGAAGGAACTGCCTCCCAGAGACTCCAATTTCTTCTGGAGGCTCCGGGAAAAGCCAGAACCTGCTGTTTTCACAGTTGATGGTTTGTTTGAATATACTCTGTACAGAATAAAATAAGGCTCTTTTACTTCTCTGATGATTTTGTGTTTGCCCCTCCCAGCTAAGCACTGCAGCCACCCCTATAAGAACCTACTCAGCCAGGGCAGGGAGGCACATCATGTGCCACATTCATGTGCCCTCCTAGGCATAGCCTCTTCCCCCTTCCCCTTTCCTGGTTCCCTGGCCCTGCCTTGGTTTCCCACACAGTAGTCCCATTAATCCTTCTACAGAAATCTGCCAGGAACCCTGGGCTTCTTGGAGGGGGCCTGCCTTGCCATTACTAGCCCCACTCCTAGGCTGGGGGTTGTTGGACTGGTTCTCCACACCCTAGCCTGAGGCTGGCTGTGGCTTAACTGATAGAGGTTGAGCAGCTGGCTCCTGGTCTGCGTTCTACCTGCCCTCAATGCTCATCTTCAGGTTGCTTGATGATCTTCAGGTGTTGGCCTTGGCCTGAAGGGAACCCGAGGGCCCCAAACCTGCTTTCTCAGACTGGTGGATTGCTGAATACCACCCTAATGTATGTCAAGCCCTGGGCTACACATTGCATGGCCATTCTCTGGGGCCAGGCCTGTAAGGAGGAGGTGATGACTGTTCCATAGCAGGATCACAAGCAGGGTGTAGGGTGGTCACTTGGCATTTGAGACTTTGTCCTCAGCTATAAATAATACAGAAATCTTCTTATTCCTAAGATTTCTCCTGGAAGCACGTAAAGTTCTTTCATCACTGCTCTTGAAAAGGAGGGTGTAGTGTTTTCACATGGATCGTTTTGCATAAAACCCTATAGGGTATGTGGTTTTATCATCATCTTACAGGTAAGGAAACAGGCTTGAGAGATGTTAATGGGGGTTTTGAGGTCAGGTCTTTACAACAGCTAATACTAGGCTTTCACATGTTGTCCTCCCCGTTGGCTCCTGAAGGAGTCCATCTATCCCACATCATCACAACAGGCTGGGAGAGTCCCAGAAGCCCCTCCCGTATCAGACCCAGCCTAGACTCCAGCAGTGACTGGCCACTAAGCATGGCGAGCACAGCCTTTTGGGTCTAGTCTGCAAAAGAACTGCGGGCCTTTGTTATTTGGCCTCATAATTTTGGTCCTTCAGAGCAGCATCCCAAATTCAGGCCTTTGACTAGGCTGGCCCCTTTCCTTATTTCGTTACCCAGTTAAGTTGCTAATTTTTGGAAGCCTTTCCTACCACTGTCCCCCGTCCCTCAGGCTTTGTAAGTGTCCTGTAGTGCCTGTGCCCCAGACTTCTGTAGCAATAGTTATCACAGTCATAACTGCCTTTTAATCTGCTTGACATCCTCAACTGGGCAAGTGTGGGGACCTTGCCTGGTTGTCCTCGGACCCCGGCCCCATGCAGTTGTTCAGGGAAGGCTTGTGCCGTGGCTGACAGCATAGGCCCTTCGGACAGGCCAGAAGGGTGAGATTTTCATCAGCACCTCTCTGCAGAGGACCAGGAGGGTGTGGCAGACTGACTTCATCCCGTACCCAGTCCTTACAGCTGGTTCCATGGAGTCAGTGCAAACTGGTTTGGTTGGTTTGATTATAACCAAAAGCAAAGCCTTCAATGGAGCAAGCAGTCCAGAGGCTGTGGATCCACAGAGAACAGTCACTCTGGGCTAAAAACTGCAGTGCCGGCAAACGTGCTTAGGCTATGGTGGAGTCTGTCCCCATCGCTGCTCCACCGATGCAAATTAGCACATGAAGGGCTTTGAAAGTCTGCCTTTAAAGATCTTCCTTAACTGTTTTCTTTACATATTTGACCACAACTCTTTTCTGGGGACACTTATAGGGTGCACAGAACACTGAGGCAATGATGAGCCAGGCACTCGAATGAGTTAGGTGGTTAGTCAAGCCCTGTCTCTGCCAAGTTTTTGGAAACACTGAAAATAGCTGAGGTGCCATGTTAGTTCCCCCATGGGCCTCTAGGTGTCAGGAGCCCAGGCCGGAAATCTCCATGGAGGTAATGACCAGAGAGTGCCTAGGCTGGGAGATGGGAGGGCTACTCTAACTTGGGAGGCAAGGGAAGACTTCTGGGAAGGGGTAAGGTCTGCGCTCAGTCCTGAATGACAAAAAGCAGCAAGACATGAGTAGGTCTGGGGAAGAGCATTCCAGGAAGAGGTGACGACAAGTGCAGAGGCCCTGAGGCAGGACCAAACCAGGCTTCCTCTGATGCCAACGCTGTTCCTGGGGCCTGAGGTCAGAGGAAACAGGGCTGGGGAGGTGACCGCTGGACCAAGCAGCCCAGAGAAGGCTGGGCAAAGCCGCCTGGCTCAGTGGGGGCAGAGGGTCATTGACGCAGGGGAAGACAGATCTGAGACCTCTGCCTATCTCCACCTGCAGGGCATCCGAGGAGGCTTTTGTGAAAGAATCCAAGGAGGACACCCCGGGCACAGAGTGGGAGAAGGTGGCCCAGCTGTGCGACTTCAACCCCAAGAGCAGCAAGCAGTGCAAAGACGTGTCCCGCCTGCGTTCGGTGCTCATGTCCCTGAAGCAGACGCCGCTGTCCCGCTAGGTGCCTGCCACAAGCATGGCCACAGAGTGGGTCGGGCACCTGCTTTGGGAAGGAGGTAATGCCTCCAGCAGCTGCTCCTTCTCCACACAGCCTGGTCCATTTGACCCTGTCTCCCAGGGCTGGGAGTGGGACCTGCACCCATCTCACCTCCGTTCCCTCCCTCAGAGAGGTAGAGCACCTGCTTTGGGCAGGAGGGAAATGCCTCCAGCAGCTGCTCCTTCTCCACACAGCCTGGTCCATTTGACCCTGTCTCCCAGGGCTGGGAGTGGGACCTGCACCCATCTCACCTCCGTTCCCTCCTGGCCCTACGGCCCAGCACCTCACACCTCAGTCTACAAAATTGTGACTGTTTTTCTGATGTATTTTTGTCCTTGGCTTAAAGGGTGTGTTGTTAACTCTTTTACACTTATTTATCATCATTCTCATTTCTCTGGAAGCCCCAGCTGGAGTCAGGGCTCAGTTTGTGCTCAGATCTCTCCCAGCTTTGGCCTTGAGACAAGGCGAGGCTATTCCCCTGTAAACCCAGGGACTCCCAGCTGGAACTGGGTGTCCCAAGCCCTCTGTGTCCGCTGCCTGCACCCCCAAGGAGGAAAGACAACCTCTCACAGAATGTTGATCCTTGAACAAGCCTGTGAGATAGGGATTCTGTCACACAGCCTCAGACACCAAGGCTCCCAGAGGGTAAGTGGGAGGGAAGAGGCAAGACCAGCAGTTCTCAGTGGAGGCTCTGTCTAAGCCTGGAGAGAGGCTGGTGAAGGTAGCCTGTGTCAGACCCCCTTCCTTGGGATCGGCCGGGTCCCTCGGTGTGGTGTGCCCACTGCGGTCCCTCATTCAGCTGTGCCCCTCTGTGGATTGGGGATAAATGTCCAGTGACCACACCTCTTCCCCTTCTGGCCAAGGTTGCAAACTGGCTACATTCAAAATATTGTGACCTGCATAGTGCTTAAAAAGATCTGAGTAATTGCCAACCATATTAGTTTCCTAGGGCTGTTGTAACAAAGTACCACAGTGTCTGGGTTAGAACAGAAATTTATTGTCTCACCGTTTCGGAGGTTAGAAGTCTGAATTCAGGGTGTCAGCAGGGCATGGTCCCTCTGAAGTCACTTGGGAAGGATCTGTTGCAGTCTTCGAGCTTCTGGCAGCCTTCGGGGTTCTTTGGCTTGTAGATGTATCACTACATCCTGAGTTCATCTTCATATCACCTTTATGCGTATCTGTCTCTGACAAAATTTCCCCTTTTAATAAGGACACCAGTCATATTGGTTTAGGGTTCACCTTAATGATCTCATTTTAACTTGAGTACCTCTGTAAAGATGCAAATAAGGTCACATCTGAGGTACTGGGTTAGGATTTCAACCTATTTTTTTTTTTGTGGGGACACAAATGCCTACAGTTAAAAAGCAGTGACTGTCTTTAGAAGTGCCATAGTCCTTACCACTTCATAGCTGTTCTTTGAATCTTGAGGCCAAGGTCACCACAATGTACTGTTCTATGTTCAGTCTTTGCTTTACAGCTGAGAGACCATGGTGGGGGCAAGAAATTTAGCTGAGTCTGGTCATACAGCCCTCTGTTTAAAACTCCAAACTGTCAGGGGGCTCAAGAAATGGGTGTGTCTTCATTTTTTTTGGCAGCTTGTAGCTGGTGTTGAAATTGACAGACACAGATGGAAGGAGTCTGGGTCTGAACCAACACTTTAGAGCTGATTACAGACTAGGAATTCCTAGTCTGTATGAATGCAAAAGTCAATAGTTGCCTCTCTTCCAGTTTGCTAAGGTCCCAGGCCTCCTTTTTCCCTTACACAAATCACTGACAAGCTTTGGGATTATGCTCCTTCCGTGATACCAGACTGCTCTGAGCCTGTTTCCTGTCTGTAAAATGCACCGAGTACCAAGTGGAGATGGTCTAGTTCAGTGGAGTTTTAAGTGCTCTCAGATGGGAATGAGGGGAGAACAGAGTACAATAGAAGGCAGAAACTTCTGCTGACAGGACCTTTGCAGGCGCCATCTAAAGGAAGGTTTTCCTACTGAAAATTGGAAATTGTTGGAAAGATCTTTCCCCCCCCCAAAATAGTATCACTCCAGAGAATCTCCACTTTTACAGGTGCCCCAGTTGCAGGAAAGTTGGGCAATCATGAGACAATATGATTGCTAATAGTCCCTTTAATCTTTAGCTTATTTCTCCAAAAACCAAGAGCCTTGGGGATAAGACAATGAATTCAAACTACAAGTGAATCAGAGTTTACTGAGTAGGGAGTGGCTAAGGCGTGGCACAAATAGATATATGCAACACTCCAACTGAACTGAATCTGAGATTCTTGAAAAACATCTGTTGCTTAGTCAAGTGGCCACTTCCATCTCCACTGTTTGGAGGGTGGGAGGGGTGGCTTGTTAGGGGATATGAGGGAAAACGTCCTGTGGCAGGACCAGTTGTTACTCCTGGGGGTGGGAATGACGCTGCGAAGCTTTCAAGGCCAGGCTGTGCAGGCTTATGGTGGAGACTTACAGAGAGGGTGCAGCAGGACGCAGCAAGGTAGCTGCAATCGTGAAGCCCTGGGCAACGAAAGGTGCTCATCATGAGCTGGGAACGCTGGCTCTGACCCTGGTCAAAGCAGTAGAGGCCGTAGGTAGGGGCGGGAGCCGTGCTCAGGCAGCTTGAGGAGAGAACAAGGCAGGTCGGTCACCCGGAGGCCCACTCCACTGTGGGCCTTCCTTTCCCATGGTTAAGACTTTAACAATAGCTGGCGATGTTGGTGTGAGGCCGAGGTGTAGGTTGAGGCAGGGTTCTAGAGTTTAAAGCTGCATCATCCCAGGCCCTTAATCTCATCCCTTCTGCTCCAATAAGGTTCACTCATCGCCCGGGCCCCTCGCCACATCTTCAGTTCAGTGTCATTCAGGTCCCCCTGGCGTCCCCGTTCCTACTCTATTTCATTCTACGTGTCATCACTTCCTCTCGGTCTACAGTTCCTTACAGTACCTGCTTACCACCTATGGGTACCATTGGGTTCTTGCGAGTTTTGCGCAAGACATTTTCCTTGCCGGTTCCCGGAGTGCTGTAGACACCCGTACTTTTTCCCTTCCAGGGCCTCTTGGACCAGCCCACGCCATCACACCTGAGTAACGGGGCATTCTGTTCCATTTGCCCTCCATCTCAGCTTTGTTCTGGCCTAGCTCAAGGCATCTGCAGAAGCAGACGGAAAACTGGACTCTTGAGGTCCAGCCTCAGGATGATGCAGCTGCAGAAAAAAATGACCGAATGGGTCACCTCCAGACAGAACACTGGGTCTTTCCTTGGCTTACAGGGTCTATCTCCAGCCATTTCTCTACGATCTTCCTTGCCTCCTCCCCCTTTCCCGAGCTGAGAGGGACCACAAGAAGGGAGCGTAGAAGAAAACCTCATTCTGCCTGCCAAGTTCAGGTCAGGGGTGGCCTCTCCCCGTGCTGGACTACCTCCAACAAGTCCATCGGGTGCTCACCTCCCCCGAGCAACAGCCTAACGTCCCTCCCGCACCTCCCCCGAGCCTCGGTCGGAGAGGAGACTTAGGGCGAAGGGAGCCAGAATCAAAGACATCACCGGCCGGCCGCAGCATCCCGGCCGGCGTCCCCGCCTACGCGGGCGCGGTTTAAAAGGACAGGAGGGTCCTCCAGGGCTAGACCGCCCCTCCCCGTTCCCGCCCAGGCCGCACCCACTTGGGGGCGGCGCGCCGGGGCCTATTTCTCCCGCGGCGGGATTAGCAGCCTTAAGCGGGGGCGGGACTGCGTGTAGCAGGTCCGGGGCTATCAAGGCTTCGCTGGGGGTCACGGGCCAGGGCTGCTGGACGCAGGCCGCCGAGGTCAGGTAAGTGCAGGAGAGCAGTGGAACGGCCCCGGGAGGCGCGCGCGGCGGGCACGACGAGTGCGGCACGGTTCAGGCGTGGGGAGGCCTCTGCGGCGCGATGGTCCCGTGGAACGACAGAGGGCGGCTCCGTGCGCCTCGGGTTCCCCGGTTCTCCACCATCGCCCGGTCCCAGCCGCAGCCCTCTAACCTCCGGCGCTGCCTGTCGGAGCTGGGGAGCAATGGGAAGCAAAGGGCTAGCGGCGCGGAAATTGGCCCTTGGCGCTCGCCGTAGTACGGCCTAGGAGGCGGGTGCTCGGTGTCGGGGCACAGTGACAAAAGGAGGGAAGCGGAGGGCTGTTCGAGACCGGGGAGATAGAGCGTGGGGTTGGGACATCGTCATCCCGGAGGAGGCCCTGGTCAGCCTGGCATCTCCGGGCCTCCACGCAGGCACCTGGCTCGCCTAGCCCGGCGCAGAGAGCGAAGGTAGCGGCGACCACAGCGCCCCCTCTGGCCCGGCGGCGCCGCCTCAGGGTCCGGGCGGCTGGGCGGGGCGGCCGCGCGCGGCGGGCGGCGGGGCCGTTTGCCCGAGTGCGGGTACTGCATAGGCTCGGGCCTGTCCTCCTGGGCCCGGGGTCTCCACGGAAGCCAGGCTTGGGTCCTCAGCCGTCTTAAAGCTGCTCCCCGACAAGAGGAATGGGATGTTTTCACTCCTTAGGTCCCCCCGGCCGGAAAGGGGAGCCTGGCCCCTCGGGGCCCCAGAAAGTGGAAGAGTTGACAAATCCGGTGAAAAGGGGGTCTGAGCCTTTAAGAAGTTTGGGCACGACCAGAAGTTTGTTAGGCAGAGAGAGGCCATGATCCTGAGATTTGGGTTCCTGGGGATGGGGTTGGGGATGGGGATGTGGGGCCTTCGGTTTGGAGGAGGGAGTGACCTGAAAAAGGGAGCAGTAGTCAGGTTTGACAGAATTACTCCCTTAAGCCCAAGGAGTGGGACGTCTGGTGGACTGTGCTGTAAGAGAAGAGCTGTGGGTGTTCTCTCTACATTGGAGAAGTGCTGTTGGTGTCCTGAGAGAGGGGCCTGAAGGGCCTTTGTGGTGTCGGGGTGTCCCCATCACTGGGGCAGAAGTGTGAGCTGCAAGACAGTGTAGCCGGTAGGGCAAGACTTTTGAAAGGCCTGCAGAAGAGTTATTGGTGTGTCTGTTGAAGAACGAAGACAATAGTCAGGAAACTGCCTCTCAAGGCAGAATGAAATTAGATATGTGCAAGGAGGATGGGCAAAAGCAATTTCCCCAGGTTTTCTAGACACTTTCCTGAGGGTTCTCAAAATTGAAACCAAGTTTCCCCCTCTATTTTTCAGCTTGAAACAGGCAGTTCTCCAAGTGTGGTCAGCAGCCTGTTTCCCACTCACTGAAATGCTTTTTAGAGCATTTATTAATTCAATCAAGGAATATTTTTTGTGTGCCTACTGTGTGCCACCTGCAAACAATTTACAGCTTCATGGGCTCCTAACTGAACTATGGTCTCTGGGAGATATGTTTGAGAATTCACGTGGTGGATTTGATGGGTTTAATTTGTTTGGCACCTGGTGATTTAATGCATATTGAAGTTTGAGAACCAATCACCTAGGGCAGAGGTGGCCAAACCATAATCAGCTGACCAAATCCAGCCTAATGCCTGTTTTTATATAGCCCATAAACTAAGAGTGGTTTTTACACTTTTAAATGGTTGGGGAAAAAAAATCAGAAGAAGAGTAATGACATGACATAAGAGAATTATATGAAATGCAAATTTCAGTTCCATAAATAAAGTTTTATTGGATCACAGCTACCCTCCTTCATTTATATGTTGTCTGTGGCTGTTCTTGCTACAATAGAGCTGAGTAGTTGTGACAGACCGTATGGCCACAAAGCCTAAAATATCTGGCTCTTTACAGAGAAAGTTTGCCTGCTGGGTGCTGGCCTAGGGAAAGAAGGAAACATGGTAGGAAAGGAAAGCATCTTTCCAGAACAATCATGATTAGAAATTAGTAGATAAAATTTATTTAGGTGAATTTTATTGTTAAAAAAGCAAAGGGAATAGTATATTCTGGATTAATGCAAAAGTATTTAGATGAGCAGAGGCGTTTAGGTAGGATTTTCATAGATATTGTGAGCCTGTGCCCTAAATAAGTGGGCTAACCTATATGTTTCTTTTCAAAGGCTAGATGAACTCATGGACCTGATACTTTTCTTTTGAGAAACAAATTATATTGAAAGAAAAATGGCATTTGTTGCAACACAAGGGGCCACAGTGGTTGACCAAACCACTCTGATGAAAAAATACCTTCAGTTTGTGGCAGCTCTCACAGATGTAAATACCCGTGAGTTGATCCTTTTTGTTATTAAGAACTACTTTAGTGTGACTCTTTCATCTCTGTTTAAATGCTTTGTACGTTGACATAAATAGTAACATTAACTCTTATCCTAATTTTCCCTTTCTCTGCCTTGTGGAGAAGCAAAGTGATGAGCATTACTGGCTGGAGCCCCAAAGAGGCACGTGTGTGTGTGTGTGTGTGTCTGTGTCTGTGTCTCTGTCCTTGTCTATGAATGCACACATATGTCTGGGAGTACGAATGTGTGTGACTGGTTGTAGGGAACTAGTTATGTGCCTTCTGTTGGACCATGACAGTCAAACTGATAAGATCTGATTGCTTCTCTTATTAAATCCAGTAATTTTAGGAACATTCTTAACATAATTTCGATTACCTGATGATTTGTTTTGCCATTTACAGCTGATGAAACAAAGTTAAAAATGATGCAAGAAGTTAGTGAAAATTTTGAGGTATGAGCTTTATTTATATTTTATATTTTTCATTTTGAGTTAAATATTCTCATGGACTTTCCTATTGCTTCTGTTAATCTTTACTAGAAACTCAGAAAACATCTCTTATTGTAATTGTATATTAAAATTGAAATTTGAAAATTTGTACACAGTGTTGTTCAACTTCTTCATACTAGTGATTATTATTTGGTTTTGGTTGGGTAACTTTTTTCATTTTTAATGCGGTAGCTCTTCAGGCATATCCTGTTAGGATGTATTCAAACATTTGCTGTGAACTTATGTTCAGGCAGTAGATGGTATGTTACTATGGAAAGAGAGCTGGATGTCAGTTTTGGCTCTATTATAACTTCTGTGGCCTTAATCAAGCAATTCCTCTCTTCTGGGCCTCACAAACAACAATTTTATATTGTCCCTTAGGTCCCTTGGGCTCTGTTTATTTTTCAGTTTTTTTCTTTGTTCTTTAGACTGAGTAATTTCTATTGATTTGTTTTCAGGTTCACCAACTATTTTTCTGTCATCTCCAGTCTGCTGGAATGTTATTTTTAAATTAGTTTATTTGTATCTTTTTTTTTTTTTGTATTTTAAAATTTCAGTTATTGTAGTTTTGGTTCTAGAATTTCCATTTGGTTCTTTACAGATTTCTCTGCACATTCCCTGTCTTCATTTATTAAGACCATATTTTCCTTTTATTTTTTGAGCATATTTATAATGACTGCTTTAAAGTCTGTCTGCTAAATACAACATTCGGGTACTATACAGGTTGAATTCTGTTGACTATAGGTCACATTGTCCTGCTTCTTTGAATGTCTAGTTGTTTTTGGCTGTATACTGGAAATTGTGTGTGCAGTGTAGGGACTGTATATCTTGTTATCTCCCTTTGAAGAGTGTTGATATTTTTATTGTAGTTGGCAGTTACTTGCCGGCTAATCTCACTTAACTTGTGTAGCCTTGGTTTTATGCTATGGTAGGGAGGATCTGTGGGTAGCCCAAGAAGTTTCCTCAAAGCTTGAAGTTAGACTGACTGTGTTGGAACGGGTCTAGAAGAGACCTTACTCTAGAAAATGGTCCTTCTTCAGCTGGACATCTGGGGTGTTATAGAAGTGTTAAGAAGGTAGAGACTGTGGCTGGGCTAGACCCCCAACAACTTCTGACATTGCTTGATCTCATATCTCGTATCATCTCTAGCCCCAAAGCCTCCACTTTCTGGTAAGTCTTAGGTAGCCTTATGCTGCCTTACCTGTATGTGCAACCCAGCCTTCAGTCAAGGCCTTTGGGAAACATGGGAGACCATTTCCATTCCCATTCTGTAGTTTATTTTTCCAGCCACTTCAGCTGCCCCCAACTCTGGTGTTTACTCTGTAGCTCAGCAGGACCTCCATGCTCTCCTTGAGTCCCAGCCCGCTGAGCCCCAGTTGGGCAGTTGGACCTAGGCAGAGAGCCATGGTGATCATGGGGCTCACCTTGTGAATGTCCCTTCTCTTGGTCCTATGCTGCCTCCTGTTTGGCAGCTGAAAGATGTTCTCTCGTGTTTTGTCTAGCTTTATAGTGAGTATGGTGCCAGTTAGCCTCAGAAGGCAGAAGAGAAAAGTCATATTTCTTATTTTTAATATGGGGTTGATAAAACCTTTCTCACAGAGTTAATTAAGATAAAATATTTCCTAGCCTCTGGCATGGTCACTTGAATTAGTAAACATTAAATAAATGCTAGTAGAATTGAATCAGATACCCTACTATCTGTAGTAATAGATACCATTTGAATTTGGTGTTCTTTTTTTTTTTCCCCCCAGTATATGTGCCGCCAAAGCGAGCATAGGTTTTTTTGTTTGTTCGTTTTTTGTTATTTTAATGTTTTCAAGGACTTGCTGTTTTAAACCGAGCTGGAAAAAACATCCTGAGATATTTAGAGATTGAGCTAAAGAGTTTTGACTTCTGCCCAAGTTGCTAATATAAGTTGTTAAAAAAAAAAAAAACCCCAAAAACTAAAAAGGTGGGAGGTAGAACAGGATACACCTGCATTATGTATTTTATTGGAAGAACTGTTAGGAGAGACCCAGAGCCCTGGCAGGTTTATTTGAGAGGCTGAAATCACAGGGTGCAAATGAACCTGTAGGAACAAGCACATTGGCCAGGCCTCTGAATGTGGTCGTGGAGCTCTCTGGATCAAGTGTCTGACCCCTTTCGATCCCATTTAGTGTCTGACAGCAAGTTAGCTCCTGGCTTTTCTCGCAGATGTATTGATTAAATTAACAGAAGTAAGTGTTAGTCAAGCAATTTATTTGGGCTTTTCCAAACAGTGATTTGAAACCTGTATGACATAGTCGTCTGAATTTAAGGTAAATGTCTAAGTCCTTCAAAGAATTAAATACTGGAATGACCATTAGTAGGTAATTCTAAATTACTAGCACTACTTTTCCCGAAAAAAATATTTAAGTGAAGTGAGTGAAATTAAAAAAAAGAAACAATTCCCAATGATTTTAGGAGTCTTAGAAAATCATTTCACTAACCACTTTGAGGTAAGATTCTAGGTTACATAAGGAAACCTTCAAGTTAGAAATCACATGAAAAGTTCATATGGATCAAAAAGCTGGGGGATGAGTTAAAATGGCAGAAGTCTACGGCCATGCCACCCTGAAATTGCCCAATCTCATCTGATCTTGGAAGCTAAGCAGGGTTGGGCTTGGTTAGTACTTGGATGGGAGACCACCTAGGAATACCAGGTGCTATGGGCGTTTTAAAAAAAAATACTGGCAGAATAACCGGGCAAGTTGTTGAATGAGTCTTTTTTACAGAAGAAATTTGATACTCAAAATTTTTAATAAGAGTTAATTTGAGCCAAATTGACAAATTTGCTAGGGGAGCAAGATCTCAAATGCTCTCTGACACATGGGTGTTTTGAAGGCTATGGACTCAGTGGTCGATATGGGCATCTGAGCAGATGAGCTTGATTTCTTGATAACCTTGATAATGTTCCAGTATGAAGCTTTTCTCTCTTCCTTGAATGTGGGTGCTTCATAAAAACTCTTAAGCTTTGGGGTTGAAGGGTGACCAACACAGTTCTTGTCCCCAATGAATTCACAGTCTATTTGGGGAGGCCGTGGAGGTACTGCACAACTCCTAGGGTTGCCTCCCACACAGTGTTCAATGCAAATAGAGCTCCTAGAATCGTACACTAGATTGGCCCTGGGGGAGCTAATGCTGAGGTGCCCAATCCAAGAATTGTACTTTGTTTTTGCCCCTTTGGCAGCACCACACTCTTATCTGTTTTTCGGGGTTTTTTTTTTGCCTGTTTTCTCTCTCTCTTTTTTTATAGACTACTCTTCTGAGATTACCTTATGTAATAGACAACCCCAAATATTTATCTTCAGCCCAGATCAGTGTCTTGAGCTCCATATGCTTAGATTTCACTGCCTAGGTGGCTCGTCTCATGGGCTTGTTCCAAAGTTTAACTCCTTTCTCTTATACCCCCATTCCTGCCATCCTGCTTGCTCTCTTTAGTGCCTTTTACATTCAAGCTTTCTCATAATCTTGTGCCTTTGCACATGCTTTTCTTAGAACTTTCTTCTTTTCTACTTTTCACATGGTTAACTCCTGGCCTTTAAGGTTTTAGTCTAACACCACTTCTTTAGGAAGGCAGTCTCTGCCATTGGTTCCGTTCACAAATTATGTCCCATTGTTAGATGTTCCCTTAGTTGCCAGCACTTCTTCCATTATAATTCTGCACTGTTAGTTCTTGATATTTATCTTCCTCACCACACACTGCTGCTTTCCCCATCTCTGAGGGCATGAATTATGTACTTTCTTCATTTTTTCGCTATTGTACATATGCTATAGGAGCTCAATATACATTTGTTGAAATAGCAAGTGAGACCTAAAAAGGGGGAAAAAGACTTAGGTGTTAGGTACACTTAATTTGAATGTATTTCCAAAATTTAATGATCTGACATTCAGTAAATTTTTTTTTTTTTTACTTCTCTGAGCCCCTTTCATCTGTGGAATGGGTATAATACTTAGCTTAGGGTTGTAGTGAGGCCAGAGAATAAAAGGCATATAGCACAGTGTTTGGCACATAGATGCTCTGTAAATAATGACAATATTGAGCTTTTACCATAGACAGTGTTGTAAGCTTTACATATATTAACCCATGTCATCTTTACGTAATTCCCTAAGGCAGGAAATATCCTCTCTTAACAGATGAGGACACTGAGGCACAGAGGTTAAGCAGCTGTTTAGAATTCTAAGTGGGATCCAGAAACTGCACTAGTAGCCATTTTTACTATACTATCTCCAAACTATAGTTTTGTTTCCTATTTTCCTCTTAAAAATCAGTGCTAAATCAGGGATAAATAATATATTAGATTTGATTATAATCTAATTCATTTAGACCTAATTAGTAAATTAGATTTTTAGATTGAGATTAGTAAATTAGATTTTTAGTTTGTTTAGGCTCTTTATTTTCCACATGGAGAAATGCAGTCCTAGAAGCTAAATGACTTTTCAGAGGTCTTAGAGTGTGGCAGAGCCAGCCTAGAACTGGATCCAAGTTCACCATTTTACACAGCATTAGAATTTCTAGTTTTAACAGTAAATTTTATCATTTACTTCTCTTGAATTGGATTTCAGTAGCAATAGTCATCCCAGTTTATTTAAAACTACATTATCACTAAAGCATCTAAAAGTTCGAAAAATTACTTTTGGCTCTTCTAAAATATTTTATATTCTTTTGAGGTTATTATGCTACTATGTGAATTTGAAATGAAAATATGTACACAAACTTAATGGGATTTTCTTTTATTTTTATGTAATTAGAATGTAACATCATCTCCTCAGTATTCTACATTCCTGGAACATATCATCCCTCGATTTCTCACATTTCTCCAAGATGGAGAAGTTCAATTTCTTCAGGAGAAACCAGCTCAGGTAATCTGTTTACAAATATCAATGAGAAAAAAATGTCATGTAGTAGGATTGCAAGTATTTATAAATTATGACAACTCAAAAAACTTACAGTTCCATTTAAAAATGAGAAAGGTTTGTCACATAAGGATAACTTTTTCTAAGGCCATTACCTCCTTAGTTAACTGTTTTGGTTTCATTTTGTTGAGGCCATCTCTTTTTACAATTTAAATTAATTCACATTTGCTGACTGTGTATGCTATTTATTATAAACGAATTAGAATATATATAGAAGAAGGAATAATAGTTTAATGACCCTCCCCATACCTATTGTCCAACTCTTATTAATTGCAATTTTTAAAGTTCACAGCCAGTTTTGTTTTACCTGTCCCCACACACTTTTCATTTCTTACCCACCTTGATTATTTTCAAACAGTCCCATATCATTTTTTCTATAAATATTTCAGCATGTATCTCTTAAAAATAACTTAAAAATTACCATAATACAAGTGAAAGTGTATTGCTAAGTAAAGCATTTTTATGTTGTACTAGTTTAAGATGTATATATTTGATCTACCTTTTAGTCGTCAGCTTCATAGACAGAATCATGAAAGCTTAGTTTATGATAGAATTAGTCCTTGGGCCCATGATAATTGGAGAGGGCATTATGGGAGCTGAACTGAAATTATGAAGGGAGATCTCAAATGAAGTTATTTGTGTTTTGCTCTTAAATCCACTCCACATTTACACACAGATGTCCTTTCTGCTGGAAATCAGTTGTGAAAGGAAAAATTTGGCTTATTTGATTTGGTACACAGTAGTAGAAATACAGAAAGTAATGGTTTGCAGTACAGGCTTTGGATTATCTTGAAATAACTGACAGGACTGTTTCTAAAATGGGATCCATCCTGTAGTATGGTGGTTATCAGTGCTAGGTGCAGATAGCTGCGTGACACTTTTAGAATGCAAAAGAATTACTTTGGAACTCTTGGAAGGGTTTTGTATTTACATTTTTTATTTTTCTTCACCAGCAACTGCGGAAGCTAGTTCTTGAAATAATTCATAGAATACCAACCAATGAACATCTTCGTCCTCATACAAAAAATGTTCTATCAGTGATGTTTCGCTTTTTAGAGGTAACCTTTGAGAATTCTTGTTATTTAGCGATATTCAAAACTTTCAATGAATTTCTTATCGTAAAATACAGTGTTATATAAACTTTCAATAAAGTTTTGAGTCACATGAGTAAAAATTCTTAATGTCCATTTTTCTCCATTTTGCCAACCAAATTACAAAGATTATTAATTGAAGATTTTTTTTTTTTTTTTTTTTGAGTCACTGATGGATTGATTAGATATAGTGGAAATCTTTGAAAATAAGTTGGGGGGGTGGTCTACAAATTCAGAGTAGAGGGTTCTTTGGCTTTGTGTTTTCTAGTTTGTGTGTCAAGCACAGTAGATGCTCATAATGAGTATCTTTTAAGAGTAATTTGTAAACATTACGTGGGCTGGTATAGATGCTCATATTCTTGGGGCTAATTTATCTGGTACCTGTTAAATTGACCTCTAAAATTGTTTTCTTGCTGTTCTCAGTCTTGATGTGTTTAGATTTCTGTTGTGTTTCTGGGCCCCTAGGAAAGATGAGCTTTGGAGGGGAGAGAGTTGGATTCAGATCCTGGCTCCACCATGTATTAGCTGTGTCATGTTAGCGATGTGGCTTACCTTCTCTGAGCCTCAGCTTTCTTGTAGGTACAGTGTGCATGGCACCTCCCAAATCAGGGTGTGTGTGACATGTTTAGCACAGGCCTAGTACATGGTGGGTGCTTAGTAATTGTTTATTCTTTTGTCAATACTTTCAAGCAATGGAAAGTATCAGTTGAGCCGTTAATCGTAAGTTCATGGTGTGACTCATCATAAATGCCAGTTGACTCATTTGTCAGTGTTACTCATCAGAGCTCACTGGTTGGATGCCCTTCAGATGGTCCACCAGAGATCACAAAAGCTTCCTGTCTGGGACAGCTGTGTTCTGTGGGTTAATGAATTTTTTAACGAATCAAACCTAAGTTGGTTGATGGAAGGTGTGTATGCAGAAAAATGCTTAAAAAAATAGTCTTTAATTTTTATATTAAAGTAAGTCTTCAGAATTATAACTCTTAAATCCTTTTTTTTTTAACAGACGGAAAATGAAGAAAATGTTCTTATTTGTCTAAGAATAATTATTGAGCTGCACAAACAATTCAGGCCACCTATCACACAAGAAGTAAGTGTTTATCCTAATAGAATTTATAAAGTGTACTGACACATTCCTTCTACTATGTAAATTTTACTCTCTCTTAGAGTTGACGGAACACATGATGCTTTCAAGTGTAGAAAATACAGCCTGAGTCGGGGGGTAATTGTTTATGGGTTTAACAGTTACCTTGTTTATTTTGAATGTGTATATGAATATTTAACTGAATTTGTTTAGCAGTTGATATGTGTTAACCAACCAAACAGGCAGGGTTCTGTTTGAGTGGTTCTGGTATTGACATTTGATGTGCCAGAGGTTCCAATCATTTTCTGTTATACGGGGGTTAAGATGTGGGTTCTGAAGTCAGAACTGCGTTTGAACCTCAGTTCTGCAATTCAGTAGCTTTGTGACACTGGGTAAACTTGTCTTTTAGAGCCTTTTCTGTGAAATGGGGACAATCACAGTATAACCTCAAAGATTGCTTGAAGAATTATAATATAAAAGTGAGAGTTCTTAGCACAGTGATTGGCACCTACAGAGTAAGCATTAAATATTCTGTTAGCAATAATTAATTAATACAGTATCTTCTCTGATGATCACCTTAGTAAATGGCTGTTGTAGAGAATTTGGAAATTAGAAGCAGAGCGATGAAATAGAATTCTTTACGTCTTAAAAACATTGATTTTCTTTCTTTTTTCAAACCTTATGTGTATATTTCCTATATAATTGCAATAATACTGTAGATAACATTGTATTTCCTGATGGTTTCTGTTCACATTCATTTTATATATGTATTTTCTCAGTCATAAAAGTTCTTTATAAAGTTAATTTTAAATGAATGTATAATATTCTTACATATGGATGGCCTTATATTAGGATATTTAAATTATTTCAAAAATTTTTATTTTATGACTATTACCGAATATTTGTTTATAGTTCACATCACTTCATAGACTGGGTTTGTTGAAACAGAATTACCAGGTCAAAGGTGTTAATATTTTAATGTGCCTAATATACGTCGTTAAACTGCTTTCTGAAGGATTTCAGTAGTTTATGCTTTTTTCATAGCACCTGAGAGTCTCCCTCTCGTTGCATCCTCTCCAGCATGGTGTAGTATTACTTTCGAAAGGCAAAAAGTGGCATTTATTTTAATTTTTATTCCTTTGCTCTTCCTGAGTTAGAAAGATTGTTTTCTGTTTGTCAGTCTTTTGTATTTCTTTTTTTTTGTTCACATTTATTGCCTGTTTGTATTTTCAGTCTGACATTTTTTTACCTGTTCCATGAATTCTTGTATATTAAGATTATTAGTGTTTTTCTTATTGTATTTTCTGTTTATAAGTATCTTGTACTTTTTTTTTTTTAGATTCATCATTTTTTGGATTTTGTAAAACAGATTTACAAGGAGCTTCCAAAAGTAGTGGTATGTTTTAAATATTATTTGAATTTATTATTTATATTTATTTGTTACTTCCTTAATCTAAAGAGACTTCGGAGCACTTGAGTTGAATGCTAATTTTAGAATGGGGAATGTTTAGTCACAGTCAAAATCAAAATCTAGGTTGATAAATCAGCTATTTAAAATTCTGGTTTCACTGCTTATATTAAAGATTTTATTTTTGATATAAAAGCAATATATTGTAGAAATTTTGCAAAAATTATAATTCTCTCACTTGTAAGCAGTCTTTGACACTGTTTTGTTTTGTGTTTCACGTAGTACTTTTTAAAGATGGCCGTGCTCACCGTCATGAAGCCTTTTTTTGGGGGGTAGTATATACTTTCAGCATTTTTCTGTATCATTAAAATTCTTTTTTGTATTGAAAGAACTCTTTCCAAGCAGTGCCGACAGTGTAAATAAGTGTGTGTGGAATAGAAGAGGAACGTCTCTTCTCCCTTTTAGTCTACTTGTTAGAAGTTGCTGCTGTTACTGCTTGGAACATCTTTTAAGACTCTTTCCGGCAGTCATAATTCTTAGTGGCCTCCGTAATTTCTGTCATGTGCATGTACCTTGACCATCTTCCTGTTGTTGGTATTGCCAATTTTAAATTCTTTACCATCACTAATAATGTTTGGTAAATATCATTGTGCATGAATTTATGTGTCAGTTTTTATTTTAAAGATTCTTTTATGTTTAATTTTTTAAATGAATGTATGGTAAAATTGACTGTTTTGGTGTTTTAAGGATTTTGTTTATAGTGTATAAAACAATTACATTCCGAGTTACCAAGTCGTGTCACCTACCATTTCAGTCAGAGCTTTTCATAAGAAGCTGTCCTGGTGAATGTGAAGTTCACATTCCATTGAGAACGAAGGCCGAGAGTGAGGTCCTGGTCTTTAAAAATGTCCTCTGTGTTTTGCCTCCATTTCTATCTTTGATCTCTTATTTAGAAGACTGGAAAGTGAATTTGGGGGGTGGGGGCCATTCTCCCCACTTCACTTAGCATGCATGTCATCTTTTCTCAATCAGGAAGAAGTTGCAGAAAATACTAGGACAAGTTTTTGTTTTCTGCTCTTGGAGGTGGAGAATGTTGTCTCTGTCGTGTTGTCTTCGTGATCTTAGATAAAAAGTGCCCTGAGTACTGTGGGATTGGTACAGCATAAACACATAGCCAGTTGGTGTTTTCCATCATGTGTCAGGTGTGTTTTATTAAGAAATATTGTGTTTGACTTTAGGGAACATGATTTCTGTTCTTTTTATGTAGAACCGCTACTTTGAGAACCCTCAGGTGATCCCTGAGAACACAGTCCCTCCCCCAGAGATGGTTGGTATGATCACAACCATTGCTGTGAAGGTCAATCCTGAGCGTGAGGACAGCGAGACAAGAACAGTAAGTTTTTTCAGTTTTGTTTTGTTTTTACTCATATCTCCTGTACTTGGTAGAGGAAAAAATGAGATACCAACTTTTTTTTTTTTTTTGAGGCAATACCGACTTTTTAGACCACTTAAGCTTTTTTATTTTTTCTTACACATTTGGAGGTATTTAAGATTAACAAATGGGTGTGCATAAGGAAGCATCACCGATTCTGCTGTGCAGCCTCAAGGTGGCGCAAGTGAACTGCTCACCCTTCATGCAGAGATATACAGATAAAATTATAGTTGAAATCCAGAATCACCTGTTGGAAGGAGCAGCTGACCAGGGTGGGGGCCTTTGTTCCGTCAGCTTGACATTAATGAAGTCCCTTTAAACAACATAAACTGTAGTTCAGTGCCTGAGAGCATGGGCTCTGACAACAGAAGCTCTGGGACGATGTTCTAGCCCTACCACTTGGATTTTCTGGCTATAGGACAGTTCATAAATCTTTGTTCTAGCCTTAATTTTTTCCCTCAATATCTGAAAAACTTGTGAAATTTTGTAACGGAAGTATTGGTGTTTTCTGCAGATAATGTATTTGTAGTATCTGCCATATAAATAACATTAATGAACTTTTACTATATTTTTATGACTGAATTAAGAATAGCGTCTATATTTGTTTTATTGAAATGGTTTTGCAGAAAGTTTTAATTTGTGCTAGGATAAACAAGAAACTGCATTTTGAATAAAGATTTCATTTCTTTGTTCTTCTTGAATTAGAAACTTATTTTCTGTTTATCCATCTTTAGTTTTGCTTGTCCATTGCCCATTTGTATTTCGAGTCTGACATTTTCCTTACCTGTTTTATGAATTATCTATTAAGACCATTAATTTTTTCCTGTATTTATTGTAAAAATTTCTCTTTATAGGTATCTTTGGAAAAAAATGAGTAAATTTGTACTTGTTTTGATATAAGTAAAATAATAGATATTAATTTAAAGTCTTCTCAGATGATTTGAATCTTTCAGTTTTGACAAATTTTCTTGAAGTTTTTTTTTTACTATAGGCGATTACGTTGGAAAATATAAAAACCTCTCTATTAAATGATAGTTTTATGTACTTTTTTTTCAAGGTAGTCTGGATCTTTCACTCCAGATATTTACAAAGACGTGTTAGTATTCTCTTTATTTCAGTGGGGTGATGCTCAATAGCACGGTACTGACTGGGGCTATTTTAAGTGCCGCAGTGGTGACCAAAGTCCTGTTTGTTTCTCTTAATAGCATTCCATCATTCCAAGAGGATCTCTTTCTCTGAAAGTGTTGGCAGAATTGCCCATCATTGTTGTTTTAATGTATCAGGTATGTGTATTAGTTTCTTGGGTTTGGGGCTTCTTATTTTATGACAGAGTTCACATCTACTTATCTGTGGCAAATAGATGAGTATGATACACATGTGCTAACTAATGCGATGATTCCTGTAGTTTCTTTGATATGCCAAATTATTTTACTGTAGCAGAATGTAAAAGCATGAAAATCTGATGTGTTTGCTTTTAGCTCTACAAACTGAATATCCACAATGTTGTTGCTGAATTTGTGCCCTTGATCATGAATACCATTGCAATTCAGGTATCTGCGCAAGCCAGGTGAGAGTTCTCTGGACAGCGATGTAGCTGATTGTCACAGTGCTTTAATTCTAAGTGAAAACGCTGTTGTCACTTGTAGGACCTGAAAAATTTTAAGTAATAAAATTTTGGTAAAATTACATTTTTGTTTAATTTTTTAAACTTGTATTTCAATGATAATTGTAACAGTTATTCTAGTTCCATATTTTGAAAAGATGAGCTAACACCTTGATTTTTGATGTCTTCTAAATGTAGAACTGTCATTAGATGTTGCTGTACTCGTAGCTATGGGATCGCCAAGCCTTTCTTATTTTCAGGCCTTTGTTCTTGCCGTTCCTTTCAGCATGAGTGCTAGAATGTTCTTTACTCCATTCCTTGATCATTGACTAGGGGAACTGTATTCATCCTTTGAACTTTCCCAGTGAAGCTTTTTTTTCAAACTTTACAGCATCCCTCTTAAGACCTTTATCACTTACTTTCTTGACTTGTAGCCTATCTGGCTGAGTCATTTGAGGGCAGGATCTGAGGGGTAAATCAGCTCCAACAACCCTGTGGCCGTAGCACGGGGTCTTTCACTGAGCAGTAGGTCCCCTTATGCTGTTGGCTGGATGAAAGGCTTTGTGGGATGCACATTGAAATTGCTGTGGAATGGCTCGGAGACCTGTTTGCTTTATGCCTCTAAACCCTTTATGTCGTTTGGAACTGCGTAAAAGTGTAGAGTATTTTTTGTTGCCGCTATGTTGTTCTGGTCTGTGTAGAAATCAAACTTTGGGGCTCAGTAATTATTATAGACTTTTAATTAATATTAACTTTATCTAAAGAGTTTAGAGCTAATATGTAAATTTTATTCTCTTTCAGGCAACACAAGCTTTACAACAAGGAGTTGTATGCTGATTTTATTGCTGCTCAGATTAAAACGTTGTCATTTTTAGCTTATATCATCAGAATTTACCAGGTAAGTTCATTGACTTTTGTTTTAAGTTAGGTTTACTGACATGTAATTTATATGCAATTAAGTTCATCTTTTGTAGGTAAACAGGTCTATGAATTGATAAATTATGTAGTTGGTAACCACCAACATCAAGTATAGAACATTTTCATCACCTTCCCGCCAATTCCCTTTTATACATTTATAGTTGACTTCCTCCTCCCACCGTCAGACCCTGGCAAACACTGAAAATGGAACATTTGATTTAAAAAATTTGAATTAGGTGCCCCTTAATATTTTAGTCAGCTTGAGTTATGATGGTGAATTGCCTTCCTAAAACACCTCACAAGGCGATTGTGATTATAGCTTATTCTCAGTTGATTATAGGTGCCTCTGGTGTCATTCAGAAATTGCATTAATGGGATGACTAAGTAAAGAATATTTTAAAAATTTCAATATTTACTTCTTCCTTTTCCCTAATAAAGAAGTAGTACATATTCATTATTAAAAGTTGGGAAGATTTAGAAAAATACAAAGAAGACATCCATAATCCAATTATGTAAAAGAAACTACGATTTATGCTGCCACCCATCCTTCCAGTGTGCAATATGTGCACACACAAATGCTTAAAACTTTTTGTATAATAATTGTTTATTAGGCCTATTTTCTTAGTGTCCTTTGAGCCAAACTTAATCTTATTGAATTTTTAAAGATGTTTATCAAATTAAGGTTTTTCCATAACACCTATCAGTCAATCTAACCGTGTTGTTTTCCTCTTATTTTTCAGGAGTTGGTGACTAAGTACTCTCAGCAGATGGTAAAAGGAATGTTGCAGTTACTTTCAAATTGCCCGGCGGAGACTGCACACCTCAGAAAGGAGCTTCTGATCGCTGCGAAGCACATCCTCACGACAGAGCTAAGGAACCGTATGTCTGTCTTGTCTGGCATGAGTCCTGTCCACGTCTTTGGGGGTGGGACTGTGCTGACATCCCATTTATTTGTTGTGGTACATTAAGAGTTTATTAAGGGAACCCACCTATGAAGCATGTCTGTTGTCCTGGGTAGCGGCAAGATGACGTAGATGTCCTCCGCCTGACATGCCATTGTTGTGTGGAGTCTTTTGCTCGCCCCACTGCTCAAGTATTTTAGGCTTCACTTGTCCTTTACTGCTGTCTTGGGTTTATTTCCCCATCTTTCTCTGCCTCTCTACCTCCCCCTGTCCCTGCCTCCCACCAGTGTTCTCCCTTTCTCTTCTCAACAATCTCATTATTTGATAATTTCCTTAGCATAGCTTATGTTTTGTATCCCTTGGTACTTTTCTGCCTTTTGACTATATATCTTTTTAAATTGTAAATAACCGTTTGCTTTCTGATTTATAATTTTAATACTTTAAAAAAAAATTTATCTTTTTTTATTATAGTGACATTGGTTAACGAAATCTAGTAAGTTTCAGATGTACAATTCAACAGTAAGGCATATATTATTGCATTGTGTGTTCACTGCCTATAATTAGATTTCTTTCTGTCACCATATATTTGACCCTTTATACTCCACCTACCTTCCCTCTCCTCTCTCTAATTTTAATACTTTTTATATTAGGTATGTCCAAACTGTTAGATTGAAGTTACATCCTGATCGTTTTGAGATAATAATCATTTCCCTCAGTAATTTTTCAATATTAAATGTTTGTAAATCAGAGCATATGTAAACCTGATTTTGGGCTTCCTTAATAGTTTTTAAGTATGAAAAGAAGGGTATAGTTTGAGTGCTTACACTTGAATTAAGTTGAGCTCACGTATTTTTAAATGTAAATTGTAGTGTTTCTTGTATGCAGATATAGCTGAAAGCAAGTTATACTTAAAACTTTTTTTTTGAAATGTAACACATATAGCAAAGTGCACAAAAGAAATGTATAATTTCGCCAAAAATTACAGAGCAAACATGAGTGTGAGCATCACCCAGGTGGAGAACTTGAGCACTGCTGGTGCTCACAGCCCCACTTGCCTCCAGTGCTGACGGCCATTGCACTTGCCCGGTGATGGCCACCTTTGCTGTTTATGGCTTTTCCTGTGTGTTCATCTCTGAACAATGTCAAAATAGAAGAGTTTTATAAGGAACATTTTAAATTCACTGAAGTGACTGGGTTGTGCCTTGAGTACCATCCTCAAATTAACTTTGCATCTTCCTGCCATTCGAGTAATAAGGACTTTTGAGGGGCGTTTGGGGAACTGTGTAGCAGGAGCTTCCTTGTTGAAGTGCTGACAGATTAAAAACCATTCTCATGCTTTCCATTCCACACAACTAGGTCCTCTTTTGAGGTCGTAAGGCTTGGTTTCCGTCTTGTTCAAACTTGCTCCACAGGGATCAGTGGGAGCTCTCCAGGGGAACTCTCCAGAGGTCGGTCATGTTAGACTTGTTAAATTAAGCTTTTAGGTTACTTCGTTTTGAAGGCCGTTGTGGTTTCTGGACTTAAATAGATCACAGCATCACATCTCAAAAATGTTTATGTTGAAAGAAACATCTAAAGAATCATGTTAAATGATTATAAAATATAAAGATTATATTTTTATATTTTATAGTTATAGTTAAAACTTGTAGTTAAAACTTTTATATCCACAAGCATTTCACATAGCCTTACTTTTTCGACATCTCAGATGATATCAAATGTTAACTCGTTTGCTTTAATTCTGAAGAGCAGTCATTTGATAAAACCTGATGGTTTAACAGAGTTGCCGTTGTCCTAAAGATTCTGATTCTCTGTTGTGGAGGGACATGACAGTGCTGTACAACTTCATTTCTTATCCCTTCTCCTTGAATATTTACTCATCCCCTAGCCAGCCCTCCAGCATTTGGTGTCTGAGCCCTTTGCATCTTTCCTTCTGTGTGTCCTTCCTCTTGGCCACCTCACTGAGGATAGTCCAGGCGTGTTCCCTCCTCTGACCTCCGAGGGACTGCTTGTTGCTTCTCTCATTTGGCACTTCTCCCTTGGCTGCCCTGCTTTGGGAGTTAACCAGAGATGTGCCTTATGTCTTTCCAGTGTACACATTTCTTTTCTATCTTTGACCCTCAGTAGCTGTTTGCTGGTAAAGATTGTACTTTATTTGACTTACTGAAGCTTCCATAATGTCAGGCTTGTTTCAGAATCTAAACGTCCTTTGGATGTTTGTGGCCAGAGTTTCCCGAGGGGTGTATGGAATAGAGGCCTAGAAAATGTAGATTGCCACTCTGTCTGTACATCCTCAGAAATGTGAATTGTCCCTGAGGGGAGACCAGCTTTTTCTACTCCTGTTAGATCTTCAGGCTGCAGGGGAGAGAGAGGAGGTTTGGTGATGGTTCCGTCTACAGGACTAGAGGGACAGAGGAGGCTCCGTGAGTTTCTAGTCAATTTCATCCGGGGACTTGGGACCCCTAACCTGGGACTTGTGCCAATGAGAACACTAAAATTCCCTAGACATTTATAATTTATATGGAGAAGTATCCTAATTTCTCTATAATGACTAACCATAAAATGTTTAAGAGTGACTTCAGGGCAGTGGATAAAGGGGCGTTTAGGAAATACTGACCCCTTCTACAGATGGGTTTTAGGTGGATGGCAGCAGCTTTTGAGGATGATGGACTGTGACTCCTGTGAAATATTGGGGGCGGGTTCCCTGCTAGGGAACATGAAGCTCACTTTTTCTTAGTTTATTCTGATGTTGAATGTGATCTGACTACATTTTTGTCAGCAGATGGCTTATCAAAGCCAGTGTCTTTGACTAAAACATGGTATAAGTTGCTTTTCTTCTCTCCTTTGCTTTTGACTAAAACATGGTATAAGTTGCTTTTCTCCTTTTCAGATCTGGAGTGCTAATTGACTACAGATTGGCTACTGTGAAAGTATTGTTAAATAACTTAATCTATAATTGGTCTAGTTGGTGATATGTGTAATGGGTGTTTGTATTCTAGAGTTCATTCCTTGCATGGACAAGCTGTTTGATGAATCCATACTCATTGGTTCAGGATATACTGCTCGAGAGACTCTCAGGTATGAGATTAAACCCATGATATCTGGTCGATTAAATGCGAAGGGCAGCGATTCCTGGCACTTTATCTTATGAGCTATATTATGAGTATTTCAGCAAACATCGGCTGTTGGGCCCTCACTCCCATTGGATTTAGAATTGCAGAAATTTTCGGAAATGCCGTAGGTTGCTGTTTGTGCCTTAGCTTAAAGGGAAGAATCAGTAATTTTGATTTTAGCTGTAGGTAAAACTATCTGACTAGCATTAGCATTTTTTTTCTTTCTATATAAGTGAATCTCTTTATTATAAAGTAATATTTTGATAATCTTCCAAGAAGAAAGAAGGAAAGAAAACCTTTTGGTTTTGCACAAGGAGCTCAAGTAACATGGATGCTACTTTGATATATTTCCTTCTAGCTTTTATTTCTTCCTATGCATTTTACAGTGCATAAGGTAAATGTAGTTGTGATCATGCATATTATTTCTCAAGGAGAAAATTAAGTCGTTTTTTACAATGAATCAACATTAGGTAATGAATGTTTTGAAAAATATGCAGAATACTTTGAATATGATATAGACTGTTTACTGTGTTTGCTATATAAAAATTATAAAATAGTAAGACATTCTTTATAACTTGGAGTTGAGCTTCCCTGAAGTTGGACCTTAGATCATGTCACTCCTTGAAACTCTCCAATGGCTTTCTGTTGTCCTTAAAGAAAAACCCAGACTCTTGACTGAGGCAGCCACATCGGCTTCTTAGTTCCTTGGCTACTCTAGACAGTTCTCACTTGGGGCTCTTGTTGTTCCTATTTTCTTCATCTGGAAATTTCTCTGGCTTTTGCTCTATAGCCCCTATTTGTCCTTATAGCCTCAGAAGCAGTGTCACCTCAAAGGGGCATTGCTAGGTATTCTATCTAAGAGTGATTCCCCCACTGGTCTCTCTCACGGTGCTGTTTCCCCATCTCCCACAGCACTAATCACATTATTTCACGTTAAGAAGTAATCAGGTTATTTCTTAACGTGTGTGTGTCCCCTCTTGTAAATAAGCTTCCTGAGGGCAGAAGCTCTGTTACTTTGGTCACTGTAGTATCCTGCTGTCTAGCCCAGTCAGTGTCTGGCACCTGGCAGGTATCCAAACATTTAGTGAAAATTACTTGATAGCCGAGGCATTTTTATTATATCCCTGTAAAATCGTTCTAGTATATCAATTATTGACACATACTGTTTATCTCTGAGCAACAAAACCTAGTCAGTGCATGATTGAGCTGGTAATTATTTCTGTTCATGTTAACTTCATGTGCCAGTGTTACTGTGACATGCATGACCTTGGAAAGTAAAGATATAAGCACCAAGATAGACTTCTAATCGTGTCACTAGGGAAACTGGAACCATATAAAATGTGCCCCTGACATGCCATTCCACAACACCAGTGGTGGTGTTCCTGGGCAGAGAATGGTCGAAACAGCGGCCTGCAGATGCGGCCCTTTGGGGATGTTGAGACGCGCACTAGCAGAGCTCTCTGCCCGCAGGCCCCTCGCCTATAGCACCTTGGCCGACCTGGTGCATCACGTCCGTCAGCACCTGCCCCTCAGCGACCTCTCCCTCGCCGTCCAGCTCTTCGCCAAGAACATCGATGACGAGTCCCTGCCCAGCAGCATCCAGACCATGTCTTGCAAGCTCCTGCTGAACCTGGTGGACTGCATCCGCTCCAAGAGTGAGCAGGAGAGCGGCAACGGGAGGGATGTCCTGATGCGGATGCTGGAGGTACTGGCTGTCCTGAGAGGCCCCGCAAGCTGCTAAACTTGTACCTGTGCCGTACTGGCAAGTTTGTAGGGCTGCCGTGTTGCCAAGTGAACCCAGGCCTTAGACCACCTGGGTTCAAACCCCTGCTCCCCCATTAACTAGCCAAGTGTCCTTGGCGGGATGCTTAACTTCTCTGTGCCAGTTTCCTCATCTTCTAACTAGGGATAATCACAGTGTCTGCTTCAGGGGGTTGTTGTGGAGACAAGTAAAACCATGCATGAGACCTCTTAGTACAGTTCCCAGCAAGCCCCTGGGGCACCGTATAGCAAAGTGCCCAGTTAGCTGTGACCATCTCTGCACAGGTTCCCAGTTGGGTTGTAGGTAAGGGATAAAGTGTGATCCTGCAGCCAGTGGGCTGTAGTGTGGACCGTGGAGCAGTCCTGAGTCAGATTCCGGCCTTGCTTTTCAGGCCAGTCACCCAGCTATCCTGAGCGGATTCTTCACAGGGGTGGTGGAGATAGTCATACATCTGTAGTTACTGGAGGGAGAAAAACAGCGCACTTATTTATATGAAGCAGAATTATTTCGGCACATGGTTTCAGGGAGATTGTCTTGTCCTGTCTTCTCTGCAAAGGTTGTTGGCCTGTGGAAGAGCAATGATTTTTGTCTTTCCCCTCCACTTTCTCTTCCTATTAGGTTTTTGTTCTCAAATTCCACACCATTGCTCGGTACCAGCTCTCTGCCATTTTTAAGAAGTGCAAGCCTCAGTCAGAACTTGGAGCCGTGGAAGCAGCCCTGCCCGGGGTGCCCGCTGCCCACGCAGCTCCAGGCCCTGCCCCCTCCCCAGCCCCTGTTCCCACCCCAGCCCCGCCCCCACCCCCTCCCCCCACTCCCGCCACCCCTGTGACCCCAGCCCCTGTACCTCCCTTTGAGAAGCAAGGAGAAAAGGACAAGGAGGACAAGCAAACATTCCAAGTCACAGATTGCCGAAGTTTGGTAAAAACTTTGGTCTGTGGCGTCAAGACAATCACGTGGGGTATAACGTCATGTAAAGCACCCGGTGGTAATTCTGCTCTTGAATTTTTTCAACAAAAGTTGTTTTTCACAGTGGGTTTTATTTGTATAAACTTACTATACCGTCTCTTTTCCAGAAGCTCAGTTCATTCCCAACAAGCAGTTACAGCCCAAAGAAACTCAGATTTACATAAAACTTGTGAAGTATGCAATGCAGGCTTTGGATATTTATCAGGTAAGGAAGTGCCCGCAAATCAATCTGAGTATAGAAATTACCTCTTAGAGTCAGAGATGCTAGTGATGGAACGGATCTTGAGACATCTGCCATTTTGGATGGTATGCAGTATTCATATAGTCCCCACGTTTGCTTTTGTTCTGTAGCATAGCACATGGCATTTATGGTGAGAATTCTTGTCACTGTGTGTATTTTGTTGGGGAGATGGTATAAAATGGAGTGCAATAGAAACAAGATTTAAGTTTACTAAATTTGTTCCTTTTTGGAAGAGCTAACAGTTGTTAAAAAAATTATTTTCCAAAATTAAGCTAAGAATATAGAATTTAAAAGATTTTAGGGGGGCATTATCTAATTCAAGTGCTCTGTTTTAAATAAACTGATCTGCTTTGGTAATGGAATATATTCAGAGATGTTCTGTTTTAATGCCCACTTTTTTTTTTTTTCTGTGCTAGGTCCAGATAGCAGGAAATGGGCAAACATACATCCGAGTGGCAAACTGCCAGACAGTAAGAATGAAGGAAGAGAAGGAGGTATTGGAACACTTCGCTGGCGTATTCACAATGATGAATCCCTTAACATTTAAAGAAATCTTTCAAACTACAGTCCCTTACATGGTGGAAAGAATCTCAAAGAATTATGCTCTTCAGGTATAAAACTCCTTTCTTAAATGCTTTCAACATTAACTATAAAATTCTTTGTTTATGTGTTGAATTCTTGGTATTTTATTTTGAAGATTTTCTAAATAATATGTGTAAGGATGTACTTGAGCAAAATTTAGAGAAATATTAGGCCAAGACATTAAAATTGTTTTTCAGAAGATCAAGATGCTTTGGACCAGTTTCTTTCATTGGTAGAAATTGAATATGCGTTAGATGTAGGCACTTGGTATTTCATGGTAAGGATAAAATACTAGATTAAATACATGAATTGGACTGTTCCACTCAAGGCTCAGTGAATCTATTTCATTTTTTTCCTTTGGTGGACAATTAATTTCGTAGAGTCTAATACAGCTTTGATTTTGTATTTTTGGAAAGTTCATTACTTTCTTTTAAAGCTGCTTTGAGGAAGGGATGATTTTTGTCACATTTTTTTTTTTGTGTTGACAGATTGTTGCCAATTCATTCTTGGCGAATCCTACTACCTCTGCTCTGTTTGCTACAATCCTGGTAGAATATCTCCTTGACCGCCTGCCAGAAATGGGCTCCAACGTGGAGCTCTCCAACCTATACCTCAAGCTCTTTAAGCTGGTCTTTGGGTCAGTCTCCCTCTTTGCAGCTGAAAATGAACAAATGCTGAAGGTAAAGTTCTTTCAGACCCAAGTAGTGCTTTGTTTCAGCGCTTGTTGTTGAATTCCTGTTTTCACATTTTTTCTTTTTTCTTTTGCCAACGCAATTTTATTTATTTATTTTTTATTGAAGAAATGATTTAATTTTATTTCCCCTTGTCTACCTCTCCCTACTCCCCTCCCTCCTTCCTTTGGTAACCACTAGTCCATTGTCCATGTCCATGAGTCTCTGTTTGTCCTGTTCATTTGTTGCTTTTAAGTTTATAGCCCACATATAAGTAATGTCATGTGACTTTCAACTTTTTCTCTCTGGCTTATTTCGCTTAGTAGGATTATTTCAAGGTCCATCCATGTTGTTGCAAATGGCATTATTTCATCTCTTATGGCTAAGTAATATTCCATTGTATATATGTACCACAACTTCTTTATCCAATCACCTATCGTAGGACACTTAGATTGCTTCCATGTCCTGGCCACTGTGAATAATGCTACTATGAACATTGGTTTGCAAATATCTTTTCTGATATGAGTTTTCAAGTCTTTGGGGTAAATACCCAGTAGAGGGATTAATGGATCATATGGTATATCAATTCTTAGTTTTTTGAGGAACCTCCATACTGTTTTCTGTAGTGGCCATACCAATTTGCAGTCCCACCAGCAGTGTATGAAGGTTCTTATTTCTCCACATCCTTTCCAACATTTGTTATTACTTGTCCTGCTGATTATAGCTCTTCTAACAGGTGTGAGATGGTATCCCATTATGGTTTTGATTTGTATTTCTCTAATAGCTAGCAATGTTGAGCATCTTTTCATATATTTGTTGGCCATTTGTATGTCCTAGGGAGAAGTGTCTGTTCAGGTCCTCTGCCCATTTTTTGATTGGATTGTTTGTTTGTTTTTTTGTTGTTACTGAGTGCTTTGTATATTTTGGATATTAGGCCTTTATTGGAGGCGTTGCTTGCAAATATATTTTCCCATTCAAATGGTTGTCTCTTTACCTTGTTGACAGTTTCTTTTGCTGAGCAGAAGCCTTTTAGTTTGATGTAGTCCCATTCATTTATTTTTTGTTTTTACTTCCCTTGCCTTTGAGGTCAAATTCATAAAATCCTCTTTAAGTCCAAGGTCCTTGAGTTTAGTTTCTATGTTTTCTTCTATGCATTTTATTGTTTCAGGTCTTATATT
>NW_011888855.1:1762008-1819130 GCF_000151845.1 Pteropus vampyrus
TGTTCGGGGTCTTTTGTGCTTCCATACAAATCTGATGATTTTTTGTTGCATTGCTTTAAAAAATGCCGATGGGATTTTGATGGGGATTGCATTAAATCTGTATAATGCTTTTGGTAAAATGGTCATTATAACTACGTTGATTCTTCCAATCCAAGAACACGGAATATCTTTCCATTTCTTTATATATTCTTCAATTTCTTTTAAAAGTGTCTTATAGTTTTCATTATACAGGTCCTTCACATGTTTGGTTAGATTTATTCCTAGGTATTGTATTCTTTTTGTTGCAATTGCAAAAGGAATTATTTTTTCCACTTCTTTTTCTGACACTTCACTATAATAGTATAGGAACACTATGGATTTTTGCACGTTGATTTTTGTATCCAGAAACTTTACTGTATTTGTTTATTGTTTCTAGTAGTGTTCCTGTGGAGTCTTTAGAGTTTTCTATGTAGAGAATCCTGTCATCTGCAAATGGTGACAATTTGACTTCTTCATTTCTTATTTGGATGCCTTTTACATCTTTCTCTTGCCTGATTGCACTCACTAAGACCTTCAATGTTATATTGAATAACAGTGGTGATAGTGGACAGCCCTGCCTTGTTCCTGATCTTGGAAGGTTTTTAGTTTTTCACCATTAATTAGAATGTTGGCTGAGGGTTTGTCATATATAGCCTTTATTATATTAAGATATTTTCCTTCTATACCAATTTCGTTAAGTGTTTTGATCATAAATGGGTGCTATATCTTGTCGAAGGCTTTTTCTGTATTTATTGATACGATCATATGATTCTTATTTTTGAATTTGTTTATGCGATGCATCACGTTAATTGATTTGTGTATGTTGAACCATCCCTGTGCCCCTAGGATGAAGCCCACTTGATCGTGACGTGTAATCTTTTTAATATGTTGCTGTATTTGGTTCACTAATATCTTTTTTAGGATTTTTGCATCTGTGTTCATGAGAGAGATTGGTGTGCAGTTTTCTTTTTTTGTGTTATCTTTACCAGGTTTTCATATCAGAGTAATATTGCCCTCATAAAATGAGTTGGGAAGTATTGTCTCCTCTTCGATTTTTTGGAAGAGTTTGAGGAGAATAGGTATTAAATCTTTGAATGTTTGGTAGAATTCACTGGTGAAGCCATCTGGTCTTGGACTTTTACTTTTTGGTAGATTTTTGATGATTGTTTCATTTTCCATATTGCTGATCAATCTACTTAGATTTTCTAGTTCTTGATTCAGTCTAGGAAGATTGTATTGTTCTAAGTACGGGTCCATTTCTTCTAGATTATTAAATTTGGTGTTATATACTTTTTCATAGTACTCTTGTATCATCCTTTGTATTTCTGTGATGTCAGTCGTAATTTCCCCTCTTTCATCCCTGATTTCGTTTATTTGTGTCCTTTCTCTTTATCCTTTAGTGAGTCTAGCCAGAGGTTTGTCAATTTTATCAGCCTTCTCAAAGAACTAGCTCTTCGTTGCATTTATTTTTTCTATTGTTTTTTTGGTTTTCAGTTTCATTTATCTCTGCTCTAATTTTGATTATTTCTTCCATTCTGCTGACTTTAGGGTTCACTTGTTCTTCTTTTTCTATTTTTTAAAGATGAAGCGTTAGGTTGTTCTTGTTTTTGGAGGTAGGCCTGTAATGAAATGAACTTTCCTCTTATGACTGCTTTTACCATGTCCCGAAAGTTTTGATATGTTGTACTATCATATCATTTGTTTCTGTGTTTCTCTTGATCTCTCTTTTTTATTTTTTCTCTGATCCAGGTATTCTTCAGAAGCATGTTGTTTAGTCTCCATGTATTTGTGGTTCTTCCTGCTTTCTTTTTACAGTTGATCTCTAGTTTCAAAGCATTATGATCAGAGAATATGGTTGATATGATTTCAACCCTCTTAAATTTGTTGAGGCTATCTCTGTGTCCCAGTATGTGGTTGATTCAGGGAATGTTCCATGTGCACTAGAGAAGAATGTATAAGTAGCTGTTTTGAGATGGAAGACTCTGTAAATATCAATTATGTCCAGTTGGTCTGATGCGTCATTTAAGGATGTTATTTCCTTATTGATTTTCTGTTTGGGTGATCTGTCTATATCTGACAGTGGGGTATTTAGGTCCCCTACTACGATAGTGTTTTGGTCTGTTTCTCCCTTTAGTTCTGTTAGTATTTGCTTTACGTATTTCAGGGCTCCCTGATTGGGAGCATAGATATTAATAAGTGTTATGTCTTCTTGGTGTAAGATTCCCTTTACCATTATGAAGTGTCCCTCAGTATCTTTCTTTACCATTTTTATTTTGAAGTCTATTTCATTCGATATCAGTACCACTACTCCCACTTTTCTCTGAATGCCATTTGCTTGAAATATCAGTTTCCACCCTTTCACTTTGAGTCTGTATTTGTCTTTGGAACTGAGATGTGTCTACTGGAGGCAGCATATGGTTAGGTTTTGTGTTTGATCCATTCTGCAACTCTGCGCCTTTTTTATTGGTGAGTTCAGTCCATTTACATTTAGTGTGAATATTGAAGTATGAGGTCTTCTTATAGCCATTTTATCTTTTGCTTTCTGCTAGTTTGGTGTTTCCATTGCTTCCTTATCCCTGTGTTTGTATTCTTTATTTTGGTTGACTTTTGTGGGTTTTCCCTCTGGTCCTTCTTGTTTTATGTTACATACTTCGGTTCTGAATCCTTGGCGTGTGGTTACCATTACAAATATGTAAAAGATGGTTATATATATACAGTCGTCCCTTTTCTTTTGCGTGTGCCTTATCTCTGTTCCCCTTTGTGAATTTGGATCTTTGAATTTTCCTCTTTTTAGTCATTGTTGTCTCACTTTGTCCTTATGTATGCTGAACATTCAATACTATCTTGCTACAGCAAATCTCTTGTTATTTTTAAGCTTATAATGCCCTGTTCTTAGTAAGGGTTGCACTCCTTTGCTTCTGTCAGCCTGCTAGTCACCTTACTTCCAATTATGTTTTTTTTTTTTTTTTTTTTTTTGGTCATTTTGTTTTAGGTGAGCCTGACCCCTTTCAGTATTTCCTGTAGTGCAGGCCTTATAGTGGAGAATTCCCTCAATTTTTGTATGTCTGGAAAGGTCTTTATTTTTCCTTTGTAACCAAAGGAGAGTTTAGCTGGATACATTATTCTAGGCTGGTAGTTCCTTTCACTTAATAGTTTGAATATTTGATTTCACTCCTTTCTGGCTCATAAGGTTTGTGCTGAGAGTCCTATGATAATCTAATGGGTTTTCCTTTATACATTACTGTCTTTTCCCTGGCTGCCCTGAGAATTCTGTCTTTGTCGTTGATTTTTGGTAATTTTAATACAGTGTGTCTTGATGAAGGCCTTTTTGAGTTGAGATAATTGGGTGTTCTGTTGACTTCTTGAATTCCAAGCTCCAGCTCATTCCTTAGATATGGGAAATTCTCATCCACTATTTGTCTGATAATGCTTTTCTAATCCCTGCTCCTTTTTCTCCCTTCGAGAATTCTCATTCTTATGTTTCCTCTCCTGATGATATCAACTAGTTCTTGTATTTGTTTCATTATTTTTCATTCTTCGGTTTCTCTCTTCTTCCTTCTGATTTATTTCTAGATTTCTGTCTTCGATATCACTGATCCTTTCCTCCATTTAGTCCACTCTATTTACTCTATTTCCCAAGCTTGTTATTTTATTTTTCAACTCTTTGCAGTGTGTTCTTTATCTCCAGAAGGTCTGTTCGGTTCTTTTTGAGGGTTTTAATCTCTTTGCTAAAGAACTCATTCTGCTCATCTAGTTGATTTTTCAGTTCCTGAAACTGTTGATATGACTCCTTTTGGAACTCACTGAGTTTTTTCAGCAGTACCATCCTGAATTCTCGGTCATTTAAGTCACATATTTCAATGTCTGTAAGCTTATTTTCTGGAGATTTTTCTCTTTCTTTCTGAGATGCTTTGTCACCTTAGTTGTTTATGGTGTTCAATGGACTATGTCTCCTCCTGGGCATTAATAGAAGTGTATTCTGCTCCCCGCCTCCCCAGAAAGAAGATTTATTATATAAAGGTCTCTGTTTAGTATGTTGCAAAGAAGGCATTTTTCTTTTGGTTTCTAGTAGGTGGTCTCTAAGCCTCTTGGATCCCTTCTTTGTATAAAGCCTTAATCCTTTTTTTTTTTCTTATAGATGTTTAATCGTGCTCACTATTCTCGATCTCATTACCTGTCAGTATTAGCGACAGTTTCCGTAGCATTTGCTCAGATTCCCCTGGGGCTCTGTGTTGTTCAGTCTCAGAAGATATGTGAGAGGGGCCCTCTGGGTTTGGGGTTGGAAGCTGTGGCTCAGCCTCGGTTTTGTAACTGTGGCTGCTAAAAATCAGCTGTTGTTTCTCTGCCGTCCCTGCTTCTCTGCTTTGTGCCCTGATGACTGGGCCTTGCTGCCAGCCATGGAGAGCTCACTGCTTTTCCAGTCAGGGCTCTTCAGGGAACTCGCCACTCCTCCTCTCTCTTCCCTCCTGTGGGGGGCTCTGGCGGCTGCAAGAGGTAGCTTCTTTATTTCTCCCAGTCCACCACCCGACATCTAGGGTTCTGACTGTGGTAGCTCTTATGTGCAGATCCCACACTCAGACGTGCTGGGTATTTTTTTGTTGGGTTTTATATGTTCAGCTTATTGTGGCTTCAAGGGGAGAAATCTGGGGATGTTTCTCACCCTGCCATGTTTCTGATGTCATTCCCTATTTTTACTTTTTAATTAATAAATAAGAAAGTATTTGCAACAAATAAGGGCGAAGTGTGAAAAACATTTCATGTATTTCTAAGCAGAGCTCAATTTATCTGCTAATTTAAAACGGAAACTTCAGAACTCTTACAGTAGGCAGTGGGTTTAGTGTTCCCACCACTAATTTTTTAAAAAATTCAATTCCTTTTTTGGATTAAATAGGTGAAATTAGGAGAACATCGTCCTTATTTTAAAAATTGAGTGATGTGGAAGGATATAGAAGGAAAAAAATGTCTTTAGTTACCTCTCAAATCTGATGAGCTATGTCAGCCGTCTTCCTCCTTAACTTTGTTTCTTCTGTGTGTCCATAGTCTCTGTGGCAGTACATAAACTTTCCATTTCAGGGCTATTTATTTTGTCTACTTTAAATTAAATATTTTAACCATTTTGTGTTTCTTAATTATGATTGTGTTGAAGGACTGTGTCTCCTATGTTTTTATAGGTGACTGATCCTATAAAATTTGATCCATCAGTTATTTGATTCTAGAAAATGGCTAAAAACCTACTCTTGGTTATATCACCCATTAAAAGTGGCAGATGACAGAACAAAAACCTTATAAACATTTATTTCCATTTATGGTAAAATACTTTAATTCCTATAGAAAATTGAATATTATCACCAGTTGAGTTTGAAGAGAGATGTTTCACATGAGGGAGATTTCGAAGATGTAAACAAGATCCTTTTTTTTTTTTTTTAATAAAGTACAGAAGGTGATAAAAAGCAACAGAATCTGCTTTTATGTGATGGTTTCCTCAGCTTTTTTCAGTTATACAGTAATCAGTTATTAATAACCCTAAAATTACTTAGTGTTAATATGAAAGGAACATACTTAACTTTTTAAAAATAAAAAGTATTTAAGTGTAATTGATGTCCACATAACTTGGTGTCTGAAATCAGTTTGTACCAATATTAGATACATCTGTATAGAACAACAAAAACAGTGAAACCTAATGGTCATATATTCAAGAAAAATATTCAGACAACAAATTCATAGAACTTTTTGTCAAGAGAAAAGATATACAGTGATTTATTCTGCAGAATAAGTATATCATGCCATATACAATAATAAGTTTGGAACTATATCAATGACTATACCAACAGTTTATGTACTTTAAATACTTTAAATACACCTGCAAAAAAATGACATCTTAAACCTGTCAATGTCAGAACCAGGATTTGAAGTATAAGATAAAAAGCTAGTCTGGTTTAAAATGTCATTATAAGCTAATAAAGTGCTTTTTATTAAAGAAATATCTTTTTTCGACCAAAACTTCCAAAACCTTATAATCTTAAATGTCTTTTGAGGCTTTTGCATATATCATATTTTATTGATAGTGGAGTTTCATTCCTTTAGGTTACTTTTTGTATTTAAATTGTTATAGGAAATAGGCTACATTCATCTTGTTTATTTGGTCTTATGAAGGAATGGCTGTATTTGTAAGAACTGCAGAGCTGGCAGACTTAGTATCTGCTTCAGTGTCATCTTTTCAACATCATATAAGCACATAGTAAGATAGGAACGTATTAAATGTTTCTCTCAGAAGCAAACTGGTGGAAACCAACATACATATTTTAAGAGAATTAATATGAGTCAAAAGTCGGAAAGTTCTTGTTTTGTTTTACCTTTTGTAATAAATTTATCTTCCATTTCTGTCTGGTTGCAGTGGACGTTTAGCACAATTCTGGAGGGCGTAGACCCTTCTCACGTAGAGCCTCCTAACCTGCCTTCTCTCCCACTGCAGCCCCACTTGCACAAGATTGTGAACAGCTCAATGGAACTCGCACAGACTGCCAAAGAGCCCTATAACTACTTCCTGTTGCTTCGGGCCCTGTTCCGCTCCATTGGGGGAGGTAGCCATGATCTCCTGTATCAGGAATTTTTGCCTCTCCTTCCAAACCTCCTGCAAGGTCAGAGCAATGATTTTGTTTGCTTTTTAGTCTTGTTTGTGTGCCTGAGTCTGGCTGCCCTTGGTTGCTGGGGTTCATCCTCTGCACCCAGTGAAGGTCATGGTGAGTGGGGATATATGTGCATGTCCCCCTGAGAGAGAGAGAGAGTGTGCGTGCCTGTCCCCATGTCCCGCTCTCTTTAATGGCAGTGAGACTTTGAAGGGAAGCCCCCTGTTCAGGGCTGGGCTCTCCTTTCCTACTCAGAGTTGAGTTAGAGTTGGAAGGTTTTAGTTACCCCAGTTTTTATATTATTTTTATAGCATTTGGTAAGCAAGTCTAGCAAGAAAGTTGTTTCTAATGGCTTTGTGAGATCAGGAATCCTTCGATTTGAAAGAGAATTGGACCAAGAAGGGAAAAAGCAAGTTAGAAAGCTGGCTTAAAAGTTTGTTTTTGTTTAGTTGCTAATTTGCACAACCAGAATCCTATAATGCCTGTATACTTAGCTATGCTTTCAAGATACAGAGTGAAGGGGGATCTTGAGTCTATTGAATGTTTATGGGTGTGAAGTGATTAGAAACACTATTGTAGGACTCTTTTCTTCGGGGGGAGGGGAGGGTTAAGAGTGAGCTCTTGGCATCTTGGCAAGGAATTTAATCGTCTGTATTTTTGCAAATTCTTTAAAGAGAAGCCATTTGCAATATAGTACATCCTGGAGACAACTGGGAAATATTTGGATATATTGAATGTAGCGTGGCCATAAGTCTACTGGGCAGAGTGCTTAAGATGGCCCATAATCAGGCTCCATTGTCCGGGTTTAACCCCATCTCCAGTCATTCCTTAGCCTGAACCTCTGCTCTGATCACGCTGGTCTCCTGTGTGCTCTCTCCTGTCCCCAAGCTCATCTCCCACCTAGTTTTGTTCAGGTGGGTCCCCTTCTGGGAACTTAACCTTTCCCTCACGTTGTCCTCCTGCTGTGTGATGCCTTCCCTGATGACTCCTCTTTCCTGAGCTCTCTTTGGCCTGTATTACCTGGGACCCACCATGTGTTGGGTCCACTGCTGTGTGCTTTTCTTTTTGGCTCGTCTGTAAGTGCTCTGTGAGTTGGTCCTGATCTGACTCGTCTCAGCTTGGAAGGAGCTCAGTGAATACCTGGTCACCCTCATGAAGAGTGAGGAGAAGGTTCCTCTATAAAAAACAAAAACAAAAGTAGAGTTTTAGAAAAATGTTTATTTTAGGGTATAGACATCAACTGGTCTAGAAACTTGAAAAAAGATGTAAGATTGTAAACCTCAAACTCGAGATGAACACATCATATCATAAAGTGTCTTTAGATTGGGCTTATTAATAGTATAACACAATTTTTAAAAGATTGAAGTATACTATTTATATTACAGGGCATAATATTATGATTATAGGCAGCCGTCTATTGTCATGAGAAATACAGCATACAGGAGTGGGGATCATAGATGCAGTTACAGAACAGATTTAGTGAAGGCAGGTTATAAGGCACGGTCGATCTTCCTGTCCTCACGTTGATGTTTACAATGAGAGGTATACTAGTTATTTTGTACAGTTAACTTTGGCTTGTGTCCAGGAGGTACCTTCCCCCTCTGACGGCCTTACATCCCGTTGTTAGGGTTGAACATGCTGCAGAGCGGCCTGCATAAGCAGCATATGAAGGACCTCTTTGTGGAGCTGTGTCTCACGGTGCCTGTACGGCTGAGCTCTCTCTTGCCCTATCTACCCATGTTGATGGATCCCCTGGTGTCTGCCCTCAATGGCTCTCAGACACTGGTCAGCCAGGGCCTGAGGACTCTAGAGTTGTGCGTGGACAACCTGCAGCCCGATTTCCTGTACGACCACATTCAGCCAGTCCGCGCAGAGCTCATGCAGGTGAGTTCGGTTCTCATCGGCGCCAGCAGAGGGCGTCAGGTGCTCACGTAACTAGTTTTTACTGAGGATTTTAGGCTAGAGATGAGCTCTCTTGCTCAGTGGGCGGGGTGCTCTGCTGGATGAAGTGGTGTGGCTTTCAACTTACTTTGTGAAGAGATATGAAGAAATACTGTAAGTATTGGGTGGATGTTTGTTTTGCAATATTGCCCCCTTTTTCAGAGGGCTTTTACAAGTGTTATGTTTTCATGAAGTTGATGACTTAAAAAATAAAAAGGCAGGTGTTGTGGCTGCTCTCGCTTTCAGGGAGATCCATTATCTACAGAAGATCTTAAGTTACACAGAAAAGAGATGCAGATTCCTAAGGAAGAAGATATAGCTCTTTGAAACATTTTATATTTTTTGTTCAGTAGAATTCATATGTCAGATATCAGGTTTTTCCTTCATGTTTTGCCGCTGTTACTGATTCGTAGGATGGTAGGCAATCATTAGAGGTTTAGGCTGCCTGTTACTCACATGCCCCTTTAGTGTATTTGACCTCAAGCAGGGGTCAACTTGCTAGCTTTCTGTGATGGAGACTCAGGAATTCCTAAAGGACAGGAGTCTCTGGACACAGTAGATCGGAAACGGCAGCTTGGAAGACCTGACCTAAGTGTGGGTAGGCAGCAGGGAGGGGTTCTCAGGCCTCCTGCCATTCCATGGGGCAGACAGCCCTAGAGCGAGACAGGTTCCAGGCTGCTACTTGGTTTTGGAGGCATAGTAACCCATCCATGAGACAGGTGTCACAAGCTGTCTCTCTCCAGCCCTATCAGCCAGCTGTGTCCACATCCATGTGTGAGCACTGTGATGTGTGAGCACTGTGAAATGTGAAGTGCTCATTCCGGTGCTGCCGCCTCCTGGGGAGTTGAGCCAGAGTCCCTTCTGAAGATACATGAGGATTGGGTAGTCCAGGTGCAGGGGGTAGAGGCGAGGGGGTTTGGACAGCACCTCCCAGTCGTTGTTAAGGGCAAGCTTCTTCGGACCTATAGAAATGTGGGAGAAATTGGAATTTTGTTTTAGAAAAAAGTACCAAGATTTTCTGTTGACTGTTACTAGACACTAATATTGGGCATTGTTACAGAAGGTAACTTAAGAAAATAGACTTAAATAGCTATGGTAATTTTCAAGACATGATAATTTTGCTAAGAAAATGTGGGAAAATTGAGTTTTTGGGAATAGTTGAGTACTCGTGTTCCTTTTACTAATTGTAAGTACAAGGTACACATTTATTCCCATAATGCGGGTCCCTACATGATCCATATTTTCCCTCTTTGCCATCCTTTCTAATGTGAGATTTGAAATGTAGGTGGTAATTTCTGGATCATGTTTATAAGTTAGAAAGCCTACTAATAGAAGTAAAAACCTGAGGACTCACCATCTAACTCCAGAATGAGAACTTTACCAGTGAGTTGCTTTTCTCTCCTTCCAGCTCCTGATTCCATTTTGTAAAAATGCCAAAACAATATATTGCTTATTTTTTTCCTTTTGAGCTCTTTTAGTATTTGTAATATGCTGCCATTTGTATATTAGGAGCATGAAAGAACACATATGTATGCATGCAGTTTTATAAAAACGTTACTAATGTACGTTACTACAAGACTAATGACATTGGTTTCTGCCAAGGGGAACTTGTGTGTTTGGGGGACAGAGATGGAAGGAAGAATTTTCACTGTGTGGTCTCTTATAATTTTTGATTTCTGAACCATGTGGATGCATTACCTTGAAAGGATTTTAATGAAAACATGTTGATTTTTAGGCTTTGTGGCGCACTTTACGCAATCCTGCTGACAGCATTTCTCATGTGGCCTATCGGGTACTGGGTAAATTTGGTGGCAGTAACAGGAAGATGTTAAAGGAATCCCAGAAGCTGCACTACGTTGTGACCGAAGTTCAAGGCCCCAGTATTACAGTGGAGTTTTCCGATTGTAAAGCATCTCTTCAGCTCCCAATGGAGAAGGTAAATTTGGAAGTCTCTGGGAGCTTCCTAAAGATACTATAAATTTCATCTTAGGAAAGTTAATTTCTATTTGAAAATTTGAATAAAACATACTTTTCTGGGAGGGGCCAGCTTGATGGGCAAGGGGGCTTTCATATTGCCAGAGGGGTGCTGTCCTTGAGACTTTGGAACCTTGAGTTCCATCTTTCCTGAGGGAGCAGGAGGAGGCATTTGGCCCTGGAACTTAGTCTGTTTTGATGCCCAGTGGGCTTTAATTCAGTGTCATTTAGAAACCAGTTCCGTTCTCGTCTCTCATCCCCGTCAGTCTGTACCTGGTTTTCTCCTCTCCTCTGTCTGTCCAAACAGCTCCCGCTGTCTTTCCTGGCTCCTCAGCCAACTGCAGGAAGCTCTTTGGTTTCTCTTCACATGCCCTTTAGAACTCGTTTACGTTGTGTAAAAAAATGTAAAAAAACATGAATGTCAGCTGTACTTAAAAAAAAAAAAATACCCCCCCAAATCGAACAAACTGTCCCCAACATCATGCAGTGTCCTGCAACTACTTTTGCTTTATTCTTATAGAAAGCTTCCCTCTTCACCATATTGACCCTCCTGAGTCCTTTGTCACACGCGTTATTCTACTTAATTGTAATCTACATGGTTGCATTTGGACTTTTCCTCCTTATTGTACAACCAGCCTTTTCTCCACCTTATAGCCTTTGTTACCATGTCTTTTCATAACATTTTCTAGTTGTTGTATATTGGGTACTTTTAAAAGGGTATTATAGTGACATTTTGTGTGTTTTGAGTGACTCGGCCGTTTCAGTAAGCCATTGTCAGCTGGGGTTCCCAAGCTCCTCACAGATCTGGTCTTAAACCAGCATTCTATGACCTGGAATGACTCAAAGCCCTCCCTTCGCTCAGGCTAACCCTGTTCTGTTGCCTCATGTTGTAGAACTCGGCATGTTTACCTTTCTGTATAAGAAATTTACCCACATACTGAGTTCTGTCATTTTTTGTTAAATTTATTGCGATAACATTGGTTAATAATGTTATCTAAATTTTAGGTATACAACTTTATAGTACGTCTGTGTGTTCTACTGTGTGCTTACCACCTGAAGTCTAGTCTCCTTCCCTCACCATGCATTTGAACCCTTTTACCTTCCTTGTCTTCCCTCCACCCATCTCCCCGCTGGTAACCAACATTCTCTTGTCTGTATCTATGAGTTTGTTTTATTGTTTGTTCATTCATTGCTTTTTGTTTTATACATATGAGTGAAATCATATGATTTTCCATCTGACTTATTCCGTTTAGCATGATACTCTCAAGATCCATCCATGTTGTCACAAATGGCAATATTTTATCTTTTTTATGGCTGAGTAGTATTCCATTATATGAACCACATATCCTTTATCCATTCATCTGTCGGAGGACACTTAGGTTGTTTCCATGTCTTGGCTATTGTGAATAATGCTGTTATGAACATTGGGGTGCATATATCTTTATGAATAAGTGTTTTCAAGTATTTCAGATAGATACCCAGAAGAGGGATTCTGGGTCATATGGTAGCTCTATTCTTAGTTTTTTGAGGAACCTCCATACTGTTTTCCATAGTGGCTGTATCAGTTTACATTCCCACCAGCAGTGTATGAGGGTTCCTTTTTCTCCACATCCTCTCCAGCACTTGTTATTTCTTGTCTTATAATAAATTCTAACAGGTGATATTTCATTGTGGTTTTGATTTTTATTTCCCTTATTACTTGTGATGTTGAGCATTTTTTTCATATATCTGTTGGCCATCTGTATATCTTCTTTGGAAAAGTGTCTATTCAGGTCCTCTGCCCATTTTTTAATTAGATTTTTTTTTTTTTTAATTGAGTTGTATGAGTTTAGTTTTTGGATATTAGCCCCTTTTCAGAGGTATTGTTTATAAATATCTTCGCCCATTTGGTTGGTTGCCTTTCTGTTTTGTCAGTGGTTTCTTTTGCTGGACAGAAGCTTTTTAGTTTGATGTAGTCTTATTCATTTATTTTTGTTTTTACTTCCTTTGCCTTTGGGTCAAGTTCACAAAACCCCTCTGAGACCAAGGTCTGTAAGTTTAATGCCTGGGTTTTCTTCTATGTATTTTATTGTTTGAGGTCTTATAGTCAAGTCTTTAATCCATTTTGAGTTAATTATTTTTGACTTAATTTTTATGTGTGGTGTCAGCAGTCTAGTTTCATTCTTTTGCATGTGACTCCAGTTTTCCCAACACCATTTGTTGAACAGACTTTCCTTTCTCCATTGTATGTTTTTGGCACCTTTGTTGAAAATTAGTTGTCCATATATGTGTGGGTTTATTTCTGAGCTTTCAAGTCTGTTCCATTGGTCTGTATGTCTGTTTTTCTGTCAATACCATACGGTGTAGCATTTTAATATAGTTTGAAGTCAGGGAGTAAGATATATCTGGCTTTGTTTTTTTTTTCAGCATTGCTTTGAGTATTTGGGATCTTTTGTGGTTCCATTACAAATTTAGGATTTTTTGTTCTAAGTCTGTGAAAAATGCCATTGGTATTTGGGGAGTGCATTAAATCTCTATATTGCTTTAGGGTAATATGGCCATTTTTAACAATGTTAATTCTTCCAATCCATGAACATGCACTATCTTTGTTCTTTGTCTTCAGTTTCTTTCAACAATGTCTTATAGTTTTCAGAGTATAGGTCCTTTATTTCCTTTAAGCTTATTTCTAGGTATTTTGTTCTTTTTTGTTGTTTTGGTTGTAAATGGGATTATCCTCATTTCTCTGACATTTTGTTATTAGTATATAGGAATGCCACAGATTTTTGTATATTAATTTATATCCTGCAACTTTACTGTATTTATTTCTAATAGTTTTTTGTGGCGTCTTTAGGGTTTTCGTATATATAATCATCTGCAAATAGTGGCAGTGTTATTTCTTCCCAATTTGGATGCCTTTTATTTCCTTTTCTTGCCTGATTGCTGTAAGACTTCCAGTACTATTTTGAATAGCAGTGGTGAGAGCGGGCATCTTTGTCTTGTTCTTGATCTTAGAGGAAAAGCTTTCAATTTTTCACTTTTGAATATGATCTTAGCTGAGGGTTTGTCATATATGGCCTTTCTTGTGTTGAGGTACTTCTATACCCATTTTTATTGAGGTTTTTTTTTTTTTTAATCAAAATGCTGATATGTATCACATTGATTTGCAGATGTCGAACCATCCTTGCATACCTGGAATGAACCCCACTTGATTGTGATGTATTATCCTTTTAATTCTGTGATTTTTTTTTTTTTTTTAAACTAGACTTTACTAAACATTTGGTAAGAAGGGTACTTTTTATGGGTAAATGTCACTCAGGAATTGTTTTCTATCATCTGTCAGTCCACCTGTCCCCCCACTTCATCAAGCAGATGCCAACCCTCCCTGGCCCTACCCCTTGGATCAGTGTTGCCCCCTCTAAACCTCAGGGGTGAGGTGTAATCTCAGCCTCTCACTCAAACGTTTATCAAAATATTTGCCAAATAAACACTACTTTTATCTTAAGAGAATACCGACAACTAAAATTCTTTTTGTCTTTACGTGTTATAGTGAACATCTTGTGTTTGTAGCCTGTTCTCACATATTAAGCAGTTTCACTAAGTTAGGATTCTGTTTGCTTCAGCTCCGTCAATAGCAAGGTTGGTATTAGTAGTGAAAACTAAGGCATCTGACTTTTAGTTGACCTTTGCATAGACGAAGCAGAGCAAGAAAACCCCTTTAGAACTTGTTTTTCCTCAAAGCATCTAAAGCATGAGAGAAACCAGATTTTGAAGATATGCTTCCACAGCCTTATGGAGACTTCACGGTGCTGGTGATGCTCCTTTCCGGCAGCAGCGTCCTCGGGCCGCAGCTCACCCTGCGGAGCTGAAGGAATTGACTAAGCGAAGGGAACGAACAGGGTGGCCAGGTCGATTGCTAGTGAATTTCCATGAAAACAGTCTCGCTTTTGGCATACTTTATAGTCTTTTATTCTTTTTCGCAGGTGATTGGCTCATAGGTTACATTGATTCTTAAAAATAAAATTTTAAGAATTGTCGCCATATGATTTATTACCTATTGCTGGCTAGATTAGAGGCAGTAGGAGAAACGACAGCTCTGCCATGCCCTAGAAGGACTCAGACGTGCAGCTGGGGTAATGTGGGGAGGAGCCAGGTCACACTTGCGTGGCCATGTATGCCGCATCCCCTGGCCGGGTCTGGAGGGCAAGGGCCTCTGTTCCTGTCGGTTCTCTCTCTGGCTCTTCACACAGAGCCTGGATAAATCTTTAATCTTTTGACACATTAGTTCTTTGATACATATGTACATAATTATCATTAAGGTTAATATCTTAGCTCTTAAAGGGTTCACATTATCTTTTTGTGTGATTGCGCCTCCCCTGCCTTCCTGGTCAACCTCATTGAAATGAAAAGGATAAATTGCCTATGCAGCTATGTAGGTTTTCAGAAAAAGTGACATAAACTTTTTCTTCTTTTAAAGAAGGAATTTAATAAAAGCTTAAGGAAACCATCTTTTAGTTTTGAACTTTGACACAGGAAAGTCTGTGGTCTGTAGAAAGTTCATTATTCTCACGAAGACCTTGGTAAGTGTGTTGATGATTTAGTATCTAGTTTAATCCAGCAAATCCGCCACAAGGGGCCTTCTGAGCTCACTTAATTTCTGGAATCTCCCATTGGCTATTTAAGACAAAATTAGCAAACTCCATTTTATATTTTAATTTGAATCGTGCAGTTCCTTATTTCATACTTCCACTGCCTTTAGGCGGGAAGTTTTGTGTGGTGAATACCTGTTAGCCTGAGTGGGCCCGCTGTGCTCACTTCAAGAGAAAATACTTCAAGGTTAAGATTCTTTTGGGTACTGCAGATGCTTTCAGTGAAAGCTTGTCAAAATCATGTAATTCAGTACAAACTATTGTGTTTGTGTTCTTTGTTGTAGGCCATTGAAACCGCTCTGGACTGCCTAAAAAGTGCCAACACTGAGCCCTACTACCGTCGGCAGGCGTGGGAAGTGATCAAGTGCTTCCTGGTGGCAATGATGAGCCTAGAGGACAATAAACATGCTCTCTACCAGCTCCTTGCACACCCTAAGTATGTTGGTAATTTAATTCTCTGTGATTGGTTCTATCTTGTTTCAGGAATTAGGGATAAAGAGGATCTCGCAGATTTCTTAATGTTATGAGCATATTCGTTCAAGTCAGGAAAATGATGTTATTTGCCTAGTAATGTTGCTCTTGGCTTTTAGAGAAAAAGGAACGGAGAACTTGGGTGCTTGAGAATTAGAATTGATCTCAGTCATGATCTGCCTTTGTTATTGCCTCTTTACTAGCTCGGAAGTTTTGAGAACCAAGGGTCATGCCCTTTTCTGTCCCTTTCGCTCACCATTATCCACAGCACCTGTTACATGATACGCATTCAGTGGATCTTTTGTTTTTCCTGTCCATAGTGATATTTTCTTTCTCTAAGTATTTGTCATGTGATATTTGTATTTTTTCTTTTACAATGAAAGGTTGTCATCAATGGTTGCCCTAGGGGTGGGAGAGGGAATTGACTTTTGGGGGTGACGTTATAAAATTGGATTGTGGCGATGATTGCACAACTGTGTAAATTTAACTGAAACTCATGAACTTTGTAATTAAAATGAGTGAATTCTATGGCATATAAATTATTCTTCAGTAAAGCTGTAAATAATCATTAGAACAGTGTCAAAAATTGAGCTAAATACTTGTTTTAAAAATGCGAAAAATATAGGAAAATAAAGATCAGAAGAAATAAAAGAGAAGAACATACAATAGAATGGTTCAGTAAATCCAAAAGTTGATTATTTGAAAGAGTAATAAAATGGAAAAGCCCCTGGCAAGGGTAAAGAAGAGAGTAGAGTTTCTTTTCTTTCTCAGCGGGAAGAGGAAAAGGCACAGATAACCAGTATCATAAATAAAAAGGCATTGGCACTCCCGATGTTTTTAACATTAAAAAAGCAGTTACAAGCAACTACTTTGCTCAATAAATTAGAGAATTTCAATGAAGTAGATAAATTCATAGAAAAATAGGATAATTATTTGGTTTTTCTTTTTTTTTTAATATTGATATTTTTGGAAAATACACACAAGTTACTTTGTAGAATATCCCTAGTGTGGATTTGTGTCTTCATGATTCTATTCAGACTATGCATGTCTAGTAGAAACCCCCCAGAAGTCACATCAGGGACTGTTTGATTGTGGCTTGTCCCATTGGCGAGAATGTTGTCAGTCCTGTCTTCATTGTCAGGTTCTTTTACTATTTGTAATTTATAAATAATTGGTGGGGAGATAGGTTGAAACAATGTAAACATTTTGTTTCTCACTGAAGTTTTATCTGCTGGTTACAGTATTTATTGATGATTCTTCCCTGATTCTAGTATTGATATGATGATTATAAAATGGTGGTTTTCTTTCTTTTTAACAACTTTATTGAGGTATACTTTTATCTAAAATCCATCTACTTCAAGTGTACAATTTAATGATTTCTTAGGAACTTAGCGTTGCAAATATAAATCAGATTTAGAACATTTTTATCTCCCTAGTAACATCCTTCATTGCCTGTTTACGGTTAATCTCCATTCCTAGTCCCAGGCAACCATTAATCTACTTCCTGTCTTTGTAAATCTGCCTTTTCTGGATATGTAATATTTAATGTGGATGGAACCATACAATGTGTGGTCTCTTGTGTCTGGCTTCTCTAAACTGGTACAGTGCTTTTGAGACTCATTTATGATGGATGGTTTGTCAGTCATTTGCTCCTTTTTATTCCTGGGTAGTATTCCATTGTATGGATATACCTCCAGTTTCTACCTCCAGTTTCCCTTTTTTGTAAAGTAAGGAAGAGATTTTCTTTCTCCTTTAATATTTGTGTATAGCAGTATAGGCTCATGGATTCTTATTTGATAGATAACAATCCATTACTTGGATGGCCAGATTGTCCAGATTTAGTCAGTGAGAGCCCCTGCAGGCTGACTTCTGTGTTATTTTGACATGTCCCCATGGAGTACTTCCTTTCTAGCTCAACAAGACATTTCAGGCCTACCTTGTGCCTTCTCTCCCCCTGCCTTGGAATCACTATCTCTTGTGAGAGGGAAGAGGGGTCCTTAAATGAGTAGGGGCTAAGGTTTCTCTGCTGGGTGTGCCCAGGGATACTGGAGTGTCATTGTTTCTAAGTCTTTCAGTTTGAAATTATTGATGAACAAAAGTTCATGATTTTACTGTGGTCGAATTGATATATTTTTCCTTTTGCAGTGTTTTTTATATCATTTGTAAGAAATCGTTTTCCTGCTACATCCTAGTCATGAAGATACTCTTTTAAGAGCTGTATAGTTTGTCCTTCACATTTTGATTTTTTCTTTTTTACATTTTGATCTTTAACCTCTTTAAAATTGATTCTCGTGAATGGTGTGGAGTAGGGCGTCTGCTTTTATTTTTTTGCCTTCTGGATATCCAGGATCCATTTATTATGAAGACAGTGCTTTCTCCGTCTCTGCATTTCTTTTTTCTGATCTCATAGCTTGAGTACCCTTTGATTTGTGTCCAAGACTGCATGCCAGCTTTAAGGAACTAATTACATTCTAGTGGGGGACAAGACAACAAGCAGAAAGAAACAAATGTATAATATTTCAGGTAGTGATAAGGTGCTATTAAATATATCAAGTTAAGGGAATAGGGTGTGAAAAGGGCAATTTGAAAAATAGAGTGGTCAGAGAAGTTCTCTCAGAGTAGGTGACAATGAACAGTGATCACGGTGCAGTTTGAGGGAGAAAATTGTGAGAACCTCCAGAGGAACTTTGGAGAACACAAGCTCAGAGGCCTCCTGATGGGCGGGCACAGCAGGGGACCAGTGATGCTGGGCTTCTCATGCTCATGGGAGAGGTGGGTGGGACAGGGCTGAATAGGGCCTCTCGGGAGCTGGATGAAGACTTTAGATTTTGCTTGATGTGGATGAAAGGATCTGGCTTTGACTGCAGATTTTCTTGGCTTTAAGCCAAATGCGCCACTTACTGGGTTGTTGGGAACATTGGAGAAGAGCAGATTAGGGGGATCCTGGGACTCAAATGTCTGTTTTGGGCACCTTGACCACAGTGGCCTATAAGGAGCATTGCCATGACTGGAGAAGAGTGGAGAAGAGCCGAGAAGACCCGAGAAGACTCAAGTGTGGAGTGGGGGGCAGCCTGACCTCTCTTTACTATCTAAAGATGTTGCATGTGGGAATGAGAGGTCTCCATGTATTTTATTAGCTTCAGAGGCAGAACCAGAGAGTCAGAAAAATTAGAGGCAATTTTTTGTCATAGAAAGAACTTTCTGTTATATGGAGCTGTTCAAGTTTCAAAGAAACTAGAAATTTTTAAAATATTGATGATGATTTTTATCTTTGTGTTTGATATGTGTTTTCCTGACTTGCCCTTCTTGTGTTTTAGTTAATCTCATATATTTGGTTACACATGCTTTATCAATGAGATCCATAGCCCTGTTTGATTCTGTACCTGTGGCACAGTGTTCAATGTATAATGGATGTATAGCTGCCTTTAAGTAACAGCATTTTCATCCCTATTTGATCATTGATGGAGTTACTTCTTAGAATTTGGCTTACTCAACTATAAAAGATCAAAATTAAACATCAACTTAAAATAAAAAATTGTAAAGATACTGAATTGGCTGTCATTTTATAATTTACCTCTGATTCATTGACTTTGCTCACATCAGGTAGAGCATATTTGGTGTCTCTTGAACCATTGGTTATAAATGTTCACGATGAAACCCATCATGTTTGATTCCAGGTATTGCTGAAATTAAAGAAGATAAATTAACTCACTCAGGCCTATTTGAACGAGGAAAGTGGGCAGGTTGAAAATAAGTAATAGTGGAATCATCAACTGAAGACCTCAGTGTTGTGATGATTTCATTTTGTCTTTCAGCTTTACAGAAAAGACCATACCTAATGTCATCATATCACATCGCTACAAAGCACAAGACACTCCAGCTCGGAAGACGTTTGAGCAGGCTCTGACAGGGGCGTTCATGTCTGCTGTTATTAAAGATCTCCGGCCCAGTGCCCTGCCCTTTGTAGCCAGCTTGATTCGCCACTACACGATGGTGGCTGTTGCCCAGCAGTGCGGTGAGTGGAGCAGAGGAAGTGGTTGTTTGACTTTTGTAGGGAGCTTCAAAAACTTGGTTAGGACCTTGTGGCGTTTCAAAGAAGTTGAGTTTGGCTGATTGGGTTTTGGCCTTTGTTTTCTAATTTTCCACCTAATTATGTTGAATAGGTAATTGGTATTTCAGTGAAGGGTACTGTATTATGAAAATTGTTACCAAGTGTTATCTATGAAATACACTCGATATTTTTTGGCTCTTTTGTTTTTCATGATAAAGGGGGCCGAATACTCTTGGGTGCTCAGGGTGTAAAACGGACAGTTTGTAGTCACACTTGTAGTTTTCCAACATCACCTCTCTGCTCTGTCACCTCCTCTCTGTTCTTTAGCCACCTCCTCAAGGTCCCCTTCGCAGTGCTTATCTCTTCTCCTAGGAAGGTCACCCGCCTCTGCTACAGGCATTGTCAGGCCCTGGGTGGTGAAAGACCAATTTTGTCTGTCTCTGGTTTTATTTCTAATCCATTGCAGACTGGTGCTTTTGTAAGAGACAGAATGTCACGGCACTGCCTGGTGCTATACGTTTCTGAAACATTTTTAAGTAAACTCCAAATGTTTGAAACATCTGCCAGACCAGCATCGTCAGTGGCCAAAGCAGTAGCACTGCTCTCGTGTGTTTCCTCAACGTCCCCCACCGTCATAATCCCCAAAAAGCTTTCTCTGAGCCTTGCAGAATACATAGAACTTTCCCCTTTCTAACTCTTTTTGGCGAGAACAGTCAGTACCATCCAGTTTCACACTTAGGTTGTTTCTGTGTGTTACCTCTGTATTAACATTAACTTCCCAGCATATCTGTGAGTTTCTTGATAACTCCCATCTTTCTGGTGCTGGGTACCTGCGAGGCATTAATTAATAGTTGCTGGCAGGTTGTTCTCTGTGTGTGTTGGGTGTCATAGTTGTTGCCTTTTATTGTTTGTGTGTCAGGACTATCCAGAGAGTAACCCATAGTCATTCCAGTGCTCTGCCCCTTGGCCTAGTTCATGATTTTTTTTTCCCCATGAATTTTTAAAAAGGAAGATACTTGATTGTGGTTCTCATTTTCAGTGAATACGTTTTTGGGTTACGATTGAGAAATCTAAAAATAATACAGTGTATAATGGAAAACATTCAGAAAAATAGCCTTAATGTGACTCAGACCACTTAACATAATGACAATTTAACAGAAGTTGGTCTAAAGTACTAGCACTGGCTTTTATTGAGTTCCTAACCTCAAAGAAAAAAATGAAGTAGTTTTGCAGTTTGAGAGACAAGAATGTCGGTGTGCATATACTCTTCTGTCTCACACTCTCTCTGTCCCCTCCAGGTCCTTTCTTGCTGCCTTGCTACCAGGTGGGCAGCCAGCCCAGCACAGCCATGTTTCACAGTGAAGAAAATGGGTCGAAAGGAATGGATCCCTTGGTTCTTATTGATGCAATAGCTATTTGTATGGCATATGAAGAAAAGGAACTTTGCAAGATTGGGGAGGTGGCCCTTGCTGTGATATTTGATGTTGCAAGTATCATCTTGGGCTCAAAGGAGAGGGTAAGGAAAGATTGAGGGTGTCTTTTGTTTTGGGGGTGTTTGTGGCAAAGAGTAGTTGTTCTAGAAACTAGTAGTTTAAGAATTGCAGTAACACATTATGGTTGTGTGTTTGTTTTTCTCTCCAGGCCTGCCAGCTGCCTCTGTTTTCTTACATTGTGGAACGCTTGTGCGCGTGTTGTTATGAACAGGCCTGGTATGCAAAGCTGGGGGGTGTGGTGTCCATTAAGTTTCTCATGGAGCGGCTGCCTCTCACTTGGGTTCTCCAGAACCAGCAGACGTTCCTCAAAGCGCTTCTCTTTGTCATGATGGACTTGACTGGAGAGGTAGGTGATGGGAAGTACCAAAGCTAATAACCAAGCTATTTCAAGAAGCTGATTTGCCTGGAGAATAGTTAGTGTGAGACAGTTTTGCAAATTTGCTGTCCTAGAAGCTTCAGTTTCATTACACCATCTTTAATAAAAGGATAGATGAAAACCCCTCTTGGCCTCCTCTGGGCATCAGATTCCTACCTGGCTTGATAAGGAACAGTCAGAGAGGCCAGAGAACTAGCAGTGCACCTGTGTCTGTGTTGGGGAGCACCACTACTCAGTCTTGTCATAAGGCTCAGCAGTGCATGTGCTGCAAACGTTCCTACAGAAGCTGCATTCCTTGTGAACCTGTGCAGATGTAACTCAAGCAAATAGAATATGGTGGGCATTTGGCAGCTTGCTTGACTGGTAAATATGGGGACCGTGTCTGCATCTACATTTTCTCTTATGAATGACAACAGGAATTATGTATAGAAGGTGGTTTAGCTACTGAAGTACCAAGTAGAGGTTATGAAATAGTCTTGTTAAATTAACTGGCGTGACATTAGTGGTACAGACCCCCTGGTGACAGTGTTTATGGCATGCAGGTTGTGTAGGAGCTGTGGGTGCCGTGGGCAGCATCACCCCTCTTTGGACCTAATGAATTCCTGGCCTGCAGGTTTCCAATGGGGCAGTTGCCATGGCCAAGACCACCCTGGAGCAGCTTCTGATGAGGTGTGCGACACCTTTAAAAGATGAGGAGAGGGTGGAAGAGATCGTGGCAGCTCAGGAAAAGTCTTTTCACCATGTGACACATGACTTGGTTCGAGAAGTCACCTCTCCAAATTCCACTGTGAGAAAACAGGCTATGCATTCACTGCAAGTATTGGCCCAGGTCACTGGAAAAAGTGTGACAGTGATAATGGAACCCCATAAAGAGGTGAGATTTCTGTCACTGGAACCAGGATAATTTGAACAAAACTTTTGAGACTTTTTTCCTTCAAATTCGAGTTGTAGATGATACGTATTTATAATTGTGTGTCCACTTCACAGGGTGCTATTATGCATGCTGTTTTTGACCTCAGATATACAAAAAGCAATGTGCTTATATTGAGGGCTATATTGGTAATTTTCAATGTTAAGAGAATAGAAGGCTGGTTTTCTGCATCGGTAGAGCACAATCTGATAGTTTTGTTCTTTTTTGTTTTAAGAGAGCTTACTCTGGAGCCTGAGGAATTAAATGCATCACATATCCACAGCCCAGTTTTAGCACATGAAACACATCCTTCCTCCCCTAAGAGACATCCATAATAACTTTTCGTCTTTTATGGTTTTCAAATTGGTAATTGTTTTCAGCTGTTGTGATGAGAGGTATTTGCTTTTCAAGGGACAGCTGCTTAGTGTTGCTTCCTCCTTGCCTATCCTAGGTCCTCCAGGATATGGTCCCACCTAAGAAGCACTTGCTCAGACACCAGCCTGCCAACGCGCAGATTGGCCTAATGGAGGGGAACACGTTCTGTACTACATTGCAACCCAGGCTCTTCACAATGGATCTTAACGTGGTGGAGCATAAGGTGTTCTACACAGAGGTAGGGGGGTGGCGGTGCGGCGTGGGGTGGATGATGGTGACGTGTGTCTGGTAACCTGTCTTTGTGCGTGAAGACCGGTCAGGCAGCATTCAGAGAAGGCCCGGGCGGTGGCCACAGGCACCGAGTCCGAGCCTGGGATGGCACTCCACACAGGTATGGTACACCTGGGTGTGGGGAGAAAGTACACCTGGGAGTGGTGACTGCGGATGTTCAACAAAGTGTGCATGTTTCCCAAGTCCTTCGAACAACAGTGTCAGTGCTCTATAGGGGACCTTGCTCTTCAGGGCCTTAAAGTCATAATCGAGATAACATTGTGCCATCAACTTTAATTGCTGTTCCATCAGCTGGTGCCCAGAACTGGCACAGAGCAAGTGCCAGCTTATTGAATTTATTAATCACTTATATGTGCCACGCATGCCTGTCGGGAACTTAATTCACATGAATGCCCCTCTGTAGCTCTGACAGCACCCAAGAAGTGTGGACACTGAGTTATTCTCATTTTGCAGATGCAGAAACTGAGCCTGAGGGTTCGTTATACTCTGAAGGCCTCCAGCAGGGGACCTGTAGACCTTAGGTTGCTTTACAGCCTGGGTCCTAATCACCGCACTGTCTTGCCAGGTGCTCTACTTGCTTAGTGGACTTGACTTGCTCTTCGACCCAATATAAGATGGCAGGTGGCATCTTCTAAGTATTTGTCACTGTAAATATTCCAATATATGGTGATGCTAGACAGTGACAAACAAATTAAACTTTAGAAACAAATTATAAGCATTAATTCTTAGAATACAATAATGCTCTGGTGATCAATCTCAATTTGAAATTTTTGCAAGACATGAATCATACTCTTGGAAGCATTATCAGAGTAAATCGAGGCAAATGTCCTAAGGAAGCCAGTTCATCCCAATCCACACTGATTCTGAATTTCCAATTTTGAAAATTTACCTGTGGACTTTTTAAGTCTTATGTGTTTGCTTGAACATAGAGTCATTGGATCATGTGTTCCAACTTTGATCTTGTATACCTTTTATAATCCCTGTATAAGAGTCATCACTCCTAAGCCTTGACTGAGAGTCCAGGAGAACCACTAGTGGGTGTGGGGAGCAGCTCCCTCCTGGTGGTTCTAGAGACAGATGTAGTTTAACCTGTATGGAAAATTTCTCACTAAGTTCAGACCAGAACCCAGTAGTGTTGAGTGATATATCTTGGGGAATGAAACTGGTTTTCTAGGTGATTATCAGTGTGGTGCCTGCATCAAAACTTGTGAGGATCTTGGAAAAAGAGAGACTCTTGGGTCCATCCTCTCCCTGGAGATTCGGGTTCAATAAATTTGAGGTCAGACCTGGGAACCTAATGTCTGAAAGTATCCCAGAGGTTCTGATGTGTGGTCACGTTTGGAATCTGGCTTTATGTTATAGCTACTTAGATATAGAGATAGGTGTCTATGTTTGTATGTGTGCATACATACACCTGTTTATATATGAAAAGAGTATTTTTGAAGGTCGTACAAGTAACTACTAATGGTGGTTTCCTAAGGGCATAGAATAGTGTGCTAATTTGAAGTGCTTTTCACTGTATATCCTTTCCTACTAGTCTAAATCTTTTACTAGGTGGAAACCTTTAAGGAAAAAAAAAAGGAAAAAACAATTTTTTGAGGCTATAAATAGAATGGGAAAATAATAAAACACTGATACTTTATATACTAGATACATAAATATATACAGGTATGGTAAAAATGTCTAGAAGGATAACCACTGGAATCTGAGTTATAGTATTCCCACTGACTTTCAACTTCCTTCCTTATGCTTTTCTGTACTTGAAAAAGTATTGCCACTCAGATATTTGAATGATAGCACATATGTTTGCTGAGCACTGGCCCAGGGCACTGGGAAGCAGCTCTAAATGAGGATGATATATGTCTACTATCATGGAATGAGCAGTTAGATAAAGTGACAGTTGCTTTGTGTAAAGAAAAAATGTGGTATCGGTCGGTGAGAAAGTAAGAATTTACTTTCTTACTTTCTGACTGAGTTTGCTTTAGAATAAGAAATCTCAGTCACAGTTTGATAAATTCTTTAGGATTTGAGTTTAGTTTGTCAATTGTTAATTGTGTTGTGGGGCGTGTGGAAGATTGCTGTGTTCTGTTATTTACAAGGTTATTATGTCTTTACAGTAAGAGCAGGTTAAATTGTTTTATTTTTTTGCAGCTCTTGAATTTGTGTGAGGCTGAAGATTCAGCTTTAACCAAGTTGCCCTGTTATAAAAGCCTTCCGTCACTCGTTCCTTTGCGAATTGCAGCATTAAGTAAGTTAATGTAAATCTGAAGCAAATTACTGGGTACAAAAGTGAAAGGGGACAGTGGCCTATTTTTGTTCATTTTTTGGCTTTTTATATTTTTAATTTTAATTATAATTTTTTATTCACTTCCAGAAATATTTTTATGTCATTTTTAAGTTGGGATTAAAAAATGTGTATATTTATCAAACTATATAATGCTATGGCAACAGATTATTAGGATTTAAATCATTTTTACCTATAGTAAACTATGGAATTTACTCTGTAGTAAACTCTTTATAATTCTCTTATGAATCTAATATTCTGGTTTAGGAGTTGCCATACTATTCAAATAGTGCCGTTTTCATCTGCATCGAAGTATATATACAGTAGATACTTGACAACCTTTGTAGACTTTGTAATGATTCAGAGGCATTTGAGAACCCTACTGTCTGAAGGCTTTCATGAACAATGTCAGTTATCAGTGTTTAGCATGGGAATTGTGCAAAGTTTAGGATAATGCTCAGTCAGTGCTCACCCTTGTATTTAGGAACAGTCATCCGCACCTACCTTGCCCTTTTTTGGTCAATAAATACCCAGTACAAGTTTTTTTAGTTGACTTTGTCTCTTACTTTGTTGCTATTTATATCCTAAATAAAATATTGCCAGAGTCCTTGAATTAGTGGCAGAGAAGCAGAGACAGAGACTGTTGTACCCAGGCCTGAGGACAGGGCTGGGCTGTTTGAGACATCACAGGCCAGAGTGAGGGTGGTATGCCGCAGGGGCGTTTGGCAGCTTTGAGCTTTTCCTCTTGGGGTTTTTCTTTGGGGTGCCTCTCATTCATTCCTGGTAGCTAATATGGGCATTACTCTGGCAAGAATGTTATCTTTTAACATAGGGTTGAGATGTGTCCCCTTTCCTAAGGATATTTGTATTTTCAAAGCCTTTAACCCTGTAAGCTGGGAGGAGGCTGCCTGATTAGACATGGATAGTGGAGAGAAGCCAGGCTGTGTGTGTCTGTTCCTTTCATCACCCGAATTCAAGGCTGTGCCCTCGGCATGAATTCAGCATATGTCTGCCCGCAGGTCAGCCATGCTCACCCTATATGAAGACATCTTGGGGGTAGCAGTGTCAGTGGGGATCCCTTTTATTCCCCCTTAGGTCCTCTTTCTCCTAGCTGGAGAGTGTAAGATTTATCACGGCTTGTCTGGCAGGCTGTTGATTTCACTCTTACGTAATGTGAAATCTGGCCTCAGGAAAGACAAAAGAAGACCATGTGTTCTTTTGTCTTTCTTGAGGCCAGATACTAGGAAAAAGGTATGTTTTTTGTTGGTTTGTAAGAGCCTTTACACAAAGAAATTATTCATGTATTTTCAGGTTAATAATGAAATCGTATTGATTTTTCTCCCTAAAGATGCGCTTGCTGCCTGCAATTACCTTCCTCAGTCCAGAGAGAAGATCATTGCTGCACTCTTCAAAGCACTCAATTCCACGAATAGTGAGCTCCAGGAGGCCGGAGAGGCCTGTATGAGAAAGGTGAGTGAGCGGGATATGTCTGTGTGCGCACGCGTGTGTGGTATGTGTGATTCCGCCTTAGTTCTTTCTGTTTCCCTTGTCTGTGTGCCTGGGAGTCTGCCTGTGGTTAATAAAAACTGGATTGTAATGATGTCTCTACCTCTTCTATAGTCATACTGAACTTTTACAAATTTTAAACAGTAATGACTAATCTTTCTCATTTCATCAGCTTCTGAAGTATATGTGGTTAATAGTCCGTTTTCCCAAGGGAAGACAAAAACTTACTAGAGTTGCATATGTGTTTCCTTCTGCTATAAAGTATATTCTGTTATCTGTTTTCATTTGTAAACTTTCTTTTTAAATAGTTTTTAGAAGGTGCTACCATAGAAGTAGATCAAATCCATACACATATGCGACCTTTGTTGATGATGCTGGGGGATTATCGAAGCTTGACGCTGAATGTTGTGAATCGTCTGACTTCAGTTACTAGGCTCTTTCCAAACTCCTTCAATGATAAATTTTGTGATCAGATGATGGTAAGCCAAATGCATGTAAATGTACTCTGTAATAAACAAGAAAAAAAATGTTCAATAAGCAATATACTTACACAGTTTAAAATTTAAAGGATATGCTGTGAAAAGCCTCCCTCCCTCCCTGTCCTCCAACTCCCTACCCCCTTCTCGAAGACACCCCATTTTAACAGTGTCCTGCATGTCCTTCTAGAGATGTTTTACATTGTAATAGAAGATATATATATAATTTCGTTTCTCACAAAAGGAAGCATGATATACACACAGGTTTTACTTTTTCTATTCACCGCCCCATCATTTTATGTCAGAACATAAAGTGCTTCTTCATTCTATTTTATGGTGACTTAATATTTTATTGTGTGGACATGCCATAATTTATTTAACCATTCCTCCACTGATGACCAATCAAGATTGTTCCCATTATAGACGATGCAGTGAAAAACTTGCAAGAACTCTAGAGGTTCTTTAGGTTTTTAGAATTATCAACGAAATCAGTATGCAAATAAAATATTAGTTTGGCAGTGTTTAAATTTGAAGTGTTGGCAGATGAAGGAAGTTCCGCTATTAACTTTCTTATGTATTCAATACTAGACATTTATAAACAACTTGTTAACTTAGGATTTTAGGGTACGTTACTATAAAACATGCCTTTGGCCATTTAGATATTTTCAGATACTGGATGTGTTATTTATTTTTTGATATACCTTCTCCCTAGCCGTCAATAGGAATGAGTAGATAGCTAGATTTAGGTATAGAGTGGAAGGAATGTAGATATACGTGTGTATGAAAACCTCCCAGCTTTTTACTTCACCTGCTGGTTTCTTTATAGACACATGAAAAATGAACAATGGCCAAAACACTTAACTGGGAATTGATAGTATTATGATTGGTCCTAAAAATTGTAATGATGCCCTAATAGTAGAGTAAAATTGGGAAATGTATTATATGGAAGCAATTTTCCAAATTGGAAGACTCCTTCCCCTTAAGCTTCCAAATATACATAATACACATACTTACCTACCAGTTTACACACATACAGACATTCATGAGTGTGGTTAAAGTAAGTGAAATTGCATCACCTCCTAATTAGAGCACGAGTATATACTCTATCTTACATGATATAACTGTTGGTGCTTTCAGATACGAGATCTGTGTGTGTGTTCTCAATGTCCTAATATTTTTGTATTTGTCTCCTTTTTGAAATGAGTGTCTCTTACCTCTGTCAGCTGTCCTCTTTTAGTGTCTGCATGCTTGCCTGAAACAAATTTGGTGGGGTTTTTTTTGCATTTTTTGTGTGTCTCCACCCTCCTCAATTTAACCCGTCAGGTCTGCTGTGAGCTTGGAATTCATTCAGTAAACACTGTTACCTAGATTTTTTTAGAACAGTGTGAAGAGAACTGTCTCACCATCTAGTTTCTGACTAAGGCCAGCAGTGTCTTTACCTGTAATAAAGTGCATGAGCTTTGTGTTTCTGGTTTGTTTCAGGGGATTGTTTTTTCTTCTCTGGCATTATAGCGGCTTTCTGAGTGGTTGAAAGTCCTCTAAAAGCAGAGAGTGTTGATGTGCTTGGATAAAGAATGATTAAAGCTGCTGTTCATTGTAGCCATTTTCATCTACCAGCCATCTCATCTGACTCCAGCTTGGACCTGTGTTGATGCTGTTTTGTGTTTGTGACTCAGGTCTTGCTGACCTATCCCATGCCCACTGTGCTCTGCCAGGTGTGGTGACCAAGGACACATTTGCCCTTATTTAGTCACGTCCTTTAGAACTGTTCACTTAGCCTATTTTTCCTCATACGATGTGCTTTTGAGGCTAACATCTCAAGCCTTTATCATGATGTTCAGAGACACCTTACTCTGCAGGGTGGGCATTCATAGAAACAACCCTGGACATTTTCCTTTCATAGAATTTGAATGGCTTGACATTTGGTCTTGAAGTCTCTCTTTTGATTAGTTGTTTTAGATATCTCCTTATCAAACTAAAAATGAATTTTATATACCAATTAGCATTTTTTTTTTCTTTTGGGACAGCCAAAAGTAGAATGAATGGTAATGTAGTTGGCCATTTTCTGCACCTTTAATTTTGTTGCTTTTATGTCTTGGGATAAATAGCTATTCTAATAAGATACAGGTTTCATGAACATACATTCTGGTGATATCTTTTAAGGAATTTTACTGGTAAAATGTTGTTAGCTTAGTGTACTTTGTTTCTTGAAGAAATGTGTGTTGTTTTAGTGTTTTTCCAATGTGTGTTCTTTGGAACATTGGCCCTGCAAAATGTAGGTTTTTTATGAAAAACAGCTTGTTGGCTAAGTAAGTTTGGGAAAAACACAGCTTACTGTATTCTCCTCTTGAAGTTTTACATTAAAGCCTCAGAGAAAGTGTATAGATGTATTTAAGCCATCTGTCCCCAAGCCTGTTTTACCGTGGAGTCTTTTTTGAAGCAATTTGTTAACTTCCTGTAGAATATCAGTGTTTTGAAGAACAAGTTAGACAGCGTAGGATAGTGAAGATACTTCTCTTATTTATTTGGATGCTCTTGTTGTGGTCTTAGTTGTAGGCTCCAAGGGCTAATCTGCCGGGTTTTGCTGGACACCATGGCTGGGACCCTGACTATCATATGTCTGGGTCAGGCCACAGTTGCTTTGGGCTCAAGGATCTCTCTCCACGCTCTAGTGGCAGAACATAGCCTATCACAGAACAATTGCCCTCATTCTGCACAGAAGGAAATTGCTACCTATCTGTGCTAACGGCACAGCCTCTCACCAGGTGGCAGCCATGCTCATCTTCACCAGCCCTTCCCCTGGGGTCCCTTTGTGCTTGTTATCCTCAGCCATAGTGGCCACCTTTCTGTTTCTGGCTTTAGGGACTTTGTCCCTTCTTTTCTCTGCCTGGAGTGCCCTTTCCTTGTGCTTCTGGCATGTGTGCCTTAGCAGGGCCTTCCCTGGCCTCCTCAGTCCTGTAAACCTGGTTCCTGTTATCCCTTCACAAGCCTTACCGTAACTGGTTCCATACAGCATGCATCTGTATTTTACCTTGTTCTCGCTGGAACCTGAACTCCACGAGGAGGGATGATGTCTGCCCACTCATTTCTCTACCCCAAGTCCTAGCATAGTGCCTGCAGAACTCAGCAGCTGCGACACAGAGTAACACAGTAATATGACAGTAGTGATGAGGGACACTAGCGAACATCCTGATATTGGAATGGCCATGTTTTGGAATGTTTTCTCTTGTAGCAGGGTATATTCAGCCTGTATATAGCACATAAACAAATGCCAATTATTCTCACCACTAGTTTGATGGTTGGGCTATTTCAGTAATAGAAACACTACTGTTCTCACATTAAATATGATGGAAATTAATGATTGCATGTGAATTTTTACCTAAGAACAGCATTTTGGAATTGAAATGCTCCTGTTGTGAGGAAGAAATGTCTAAGGATTTATTTTTTTTTTTTAACAGCAACATCTGCGAAAGTGGATGGAAGTGGTGGTCCTCACCCATAAAGGGGGCCAGAGGAGCGACGGAAACGTGAGTGACTTGTTTGTTTCTGGGAAGGGCCACCCTGCCTGGGCGCTGCCGTTACCAATGTTAATATCGGAGCAGTGCTTTTAATTAAAATGCCGGTCAGAAATCTAGTTTTATATAATTATAGTTCATTTAAATTATAAAACGTATTTTAGTAGCATTGTATTTTTTTTTCCTTAATTGTTGAAAAAATTCCTTTTTCTGTTTCTTTAAAATCTTCTTTTGTTCACTTTAATATGACATTTTTGTTGATGAGAATTCTGGGAAGCTTGAAATGTTAGTATTTCAATTTTACTAGTTTCGCTTTAAAATGTATAAAGTGTATTTTCTAGACTGTTCTTGGCAGCTGCTGTTTGCATGGTGGTGCATTCTCAGCTGTTGTTTTTCATTGCTTTCCGTCATCATCGCCTCATAAAACCAAATAGAGATTTTAGGACTTAAGAAACCATTAAGGAGAATGTAATAAAGCATCCCATAAAAAATAAAAGAATTTATGTTTTCTGGGTCTAAACCTCCCACTCCAATTGTTTGCCAAAAGTCAAATGGCCAGTACTTCAGAACACATTTTTATGGTTTTGAGGGAAAACCACCTAAGTTAAATCTTTTTAAGTGTCCGGTGTTGGTCATTAAAGACTCTGTCTCTTAAAAATGAATGGTTCTTGCTGTTTTGACTCTAATATTACTTGTATATGTTATTATTCTTGTAAAATATTTTTTAAGTTGATGCTTGTCCTGTCAGTGAGGTTGTGTTTTCTGTACGTTCCTGTTTCGTCCGGTGAAATTGTACAGCGGTATCCTGATGAGGGAATCCGGTAGCGCGTCACAGGCATAAGTTACCGTGGCTTTTGTCCTCCGTGCCTATTTGTCAGATGCTGTGCTTCATTCCAACCTGATTTTTTTTTTTTTGGCTTTCTTATGCTTTGTTTTGACCATTGTGTGTCAAGTGTTTTATTTATGTAAGTCTTGTTTCCTGCTGCTTCTAAAGAGCCAACTAAGCAAAACTAAACCAAGATTTTTAACTTTTTTTAGGAGTGTTATGCCATCCATGACCTCTTTAAAGGTTTGTTATTTATGTAAACAGGAAAAAAAATTAGGGAGTCTCCGTGGGGGAGAGCAGAGTGTATTTTAAGAGCATAAGCTCTTGGGAGTAGGTGCAAGTGCCTCTGCTTTTTCGCCCCGTCTTTCATCTGTTAGCTATTTTTGCTCTAAATTTTTTATTTGTTTTTATAGTAAGCTGGTAATTATCTGAAACACATAGCCAGATCTAGAATAAATGTTAAAAAACCTAGTGGGTCGATGAATGACTTCTGTTAGGTCAAAAAGAGTTCACAAACTTTTATACCAAGTTATTCAGAGGGGTTGGGAGTGGGGCATTTGTACAGGGGATGGAGTGGTGGGTTTGGGAAGTCCTTGAGCTCTTGCTGAATGAAACATGCTGGTTGTCGGATGAGTGTATTCCCCGGGCAGCCTGGGAACATCCAACTGTGTGTGGGGTCCGCAGGCAGCACGGCCATGCTCCGTCGCCTCAGCCCCGGGCCAAGCGCCTTTCTGCTCCTGAGCGCTGGTCATTTTTTATGGATGCTGTCCAGGACTAGGAATGGGTCTTGGAAAGTAGTTTGTTCCTATTTGGTCAAATCCCCAAATTACGTGGCCTCATTGATAAACTATAACTGAAGACATATTAAATAGTTACTAAAAAGAAATAAAAGCCCCTCTGTAATGTTGCACACCCCCGATGATCAGAGCTTTGCACCATCATCATATTTAGGAAGGTTTGTCTATTTAGCATTGAACTTACAGAACAGAACTCATGACCACCTGTTATGCCATATCTGTACACACACACACACACACACACACACACACACACACACACACACACAACTTCATAAGGTGCCCAGGTGTCTGGTCATCATGGCTGCGGGTTCTTCTGAGCGTGGGGGCCTCAGGCAATTGATAGGGCTTAAGCCCCCAGGACTCTCCTAATTTTAGCTGGGAAAGAGGTTTTTTTTTAATGTCTTAGCACTTCACATAAAATCTTGAATTATTCACTCTAAACAAATCAGTTTTTAAATGTGTTTGCATACAAAAAGGTCTTACAGTTTCTCCCCCTAGACAAGAATTCCAAAATTCTTGTTTTTTTTCTTTTTAATTGATTTACTAAAGGAATACACTCTATTCGACACAATCAGAAGGGCTGTTTGACATCTGAAGGGTGGAAGGTGTTTTTTTTGCTGTTGAGCATTTATTAATTATTGTGTGCTTTCTGATAATTGTGTCTTTACTGTCTTGTTTACCCCAATAATCCTTACTGTATATGAGTATATGGGAAGTTTTTGTGTAAATAACATAAATAGAAAAAAGATGATTTTCCTCCCCATCCTCAGGAAAGCATTTCAGAGTGCGGGAGATGTTCCTTGTCTCCATTCTGTCAGTTTGAGGTGAGAACAACCTATTAATAGTCAGTTTATGACTTGCAATGTGAAGAACAGTTTATATTTTCTTTTCTTTTCTTTTCTTTTTACCTTTTTGTTGCCTTTTTTCATGCTGTAATTTTTGTTTTGGTTCAGCCTGCCATGGAAGGGGTAGAGGTGAGAATTTCAGTAGAGGCTCAGGAGGGGGTCGTGGTCGTATTTGGTTTTGCTGTGACTTGTGGTTCTGTGATGGACAGAGTGCGTTGTGCCTTTGAGTGCAGTGAGCCGTATTGTCTGTCTGTGGCAGAGTTGTATTAGTATCATTGCTGTGAACTGTCCGGGTGACACGCATGTTTTCTTTTAGGATGTTTTTAAGCAAGATTCTAAGTTCTTTGGTTTTCTACATGTTAGAATTGCAATGTCTCCATATTTAATATTCAGTTGGATATTGCTATCATGATGTTCATATGAACTCATACATCTAACAACATCTGGAGAGGAAACTCCACAAAGGATATATTATACCTGGAACTGGGAGGAGTTATATATTTTGTCGCACTACTGACTGACTGCCTTGAATATAGAACTTCATTGCCTGCCCGCACCCAAGCCCCTGCATTTCTCGCCCACCACACTGATGTAGTCATGACACTGTGACTTTGGGCAGTCAAACTCTGAGCTTTCCCTCTTTTCGTAAAATGGGGATGATAATATCTGTCATTCCTGTCTTTCAGTGGTGTGAAGACCAAAAGAAGTGATTTTGTAACAGTGCTTTGAAAAAGAAAAACCATGGTATAAAAGTACCATTGTTAGAATGTTATTCTAATTTCAGGGTAGAACTTAGTCTGTCCCAAGATTTGAAAACTTTGTAGAAGAGAACTCTAGAGGTGGCATGGAGGCGACACCAAACTGATTTTCCTTATCAACTTATATCATCACTCTTTTGCCTTTTGGTTTAAAGAAGCATTTTGGGAAGTATCTCAAATGCTGCTGAGATGTGGTCCCTCACAGCTAGTGTTTATCATCCCCATTTTACTGCGTGTAGAGTAAGGACTGTCCAATTGCACACCATGTAGGATGGTGCATCAGGGAGTCTTCCCTTCCCTGTGGTCATAGGGAATTATATTGAATTGCAGACACAAAACTGGGGAACTGAAACTGAGAAGAGAAAGTTGGAATGACACTCAGAGCAATTGGCCACTGAGCTGTTAGCACATTAAAAGGTGCAAAATTCTTGGTGTTTCACATTTTTCATATGATTCCAAAGAAAGCAGTTTGTCGGCTTTATTTTTAGGCCTAATTGACAAACACTTAGTATCATGATCAGTTATTTATTTGCTATGTAATTTCCAGGGTAGTTAAGTATTTTTTAAGGACTTTGTGATAAGTTTTGAGGCAAAACAAATCTTTGTCCTCAGAGCTTAGTGCGTTGGGAAGACCCCGTGATGTCACAGCAAACCGAGGGAATCCTAACACTCTCAGAGCTATGGGCATGATCATCCCCTCCTCCGTGAGGGGCCAGCCTAGGCTACCTGTAAGGTCACCTCCACCACTTGTCAGTGTGTGAGAAAACAAACACAGCACAGTCACGTCAGGTATACACAGTCAGCTCCCTCTACCCTCCACTGACAGATAAAATCTGAAGGCCAAGGGCAGTTAGTCTCCTTATCCACAGCTATGCTGTGAGATCGGTAAGTCGTGCTTTATAGACATTAACTTTGCTTCTGGTGGCCTTGCGGATGTACCTAGACCGTAGCAGGGCCTGTAGGAATGTTGTATCTGTAGCCAGCAAAATTAATTGGCCTATTTTGTAATTTCTGGTTTTCTTCATTAGGAAATGAAAATTTGTTCAGCAATTATAAACCTCTTTCATCTGATCCCAGCTGCACCTCAAACTCTGGTCAAGCCTTTGTTAGAGGTTGTGATGAAAACAGAACGGGCTATGTTGATTGAGGTAATGGTCAAACTTAGGATTAATTCTGATCCTTTCTCTGTCCGTTGCTTATAGTATTTTCATGTTATATTTTAGATGTAGTACTCTAACAGTGTAAAGATGCTAGACATTAATATTTGCTATGGTTGTTAGCATACTCCAGTTACAAGGGAGAGAAATGCATACTTCTACTGCATTAGGTCTGTAGACCAAGAGCAGCCTCCATCCTTGAGAATAAGCATTTTCACCACATATTTTCTAGGCCGGCAGTCCCTTCAGGGAGCCTCTGATCAAGTTTCTGACTCGGCACCCCTCGCAGACTGTGGAACTGTTCATGATGGAGGCAACGCTGAACGACCCCCAGTGGAGCCGAATGTTTATGGTAAGGGTGTAAGGAGCTGGCAGCCAACCCCGCAAATTTTTATCGGCCAGTGTGCTCAAAAATCTGAAACTTATCTCTCACTGTTCAGTGTCAGGCTTTATTTTTCTATAACATGTTTGAATATTAGAAACATTGTGTATATGAAGAGTTCAGCTTCAGGAATCTCTCTCTGTAAAATTTTGGTAGTGGTAACGAATGAACTGCTAGGACTATCAAAAGCTTAGAAAGTGTGATTACTGTTAAAAAAGCATTTTTAAAAAGGGTGCTTACAGTGTTTTATTTTTTCTGGCCTGCCTAAAGAGATTTAGAAAGAATCTTAGAGTTTATTTTGCATCTGAACGTTTTGTGATTTTTTTTTTTTTTAAGCTAAAAGCAGCTTGTTTTGTTTTTAGAGTTTTTTAAAACACAAAGATGCCAGACCTCTGCGAGACGTGCTGGCAGCTAACCCCAACAGGTTCATCACCTTGCTGCTGCCCGGTGGCGCCCAGACCGCGGTGCGCCCCGGCTCGCCCAGTGCCAGCACAATGCGCCTGGACCTTCAGTTTCAGGCCATCAAGGTAGCGTCTCTTCATTAGACACCAGAAATCTTAAAAGTTTAGTCAAGACAGAACCTGCCAGTTCCCTAATTGTCTCTTCTTTGACAGATCATAAGTATCATAGTTAAAAATAATGACTCCTGGCTGGCCAATCAGCATTCTCTGGTGAGCCAGTTGAGACGCGTGTGGGTCAGTGAAACCTTTCAAGAAAGACACCGGAAGGAGAACATGGCTGCCACAAACTGGAAGGAGCCCAAGCTGCTGGCCTACTGTCTGCTGAATTATTGCAAGTGGGTACATTTGTCATGCTTCACATCAAGTGACTTGTTCTGTCCAATAAGCTAAACTGGAGCCTCTCTCCTAATTTGTGTATAGCTGTGGTTCATTGGATGTGTGTAGTCAGAATGTTGTAGAGTGGGTTATAACATAGCTGTTTAAAAGACGAGTCAGAGATAATACATAGTTATGAAACTTGCCAGAATTTAATCTATGTTCCGTTTGGCCCTTCAGAAGGAATTATGGAGATATAGAATTGCTGTTCCAGCTGCTCCGAGCTTTTACTGGTCGTTTTCTGTGCAACATGACGTTCTTAAAAGAATATATGGAGGAAGAGATTCCTAAAAACTATAGCATTGCTCAAAAACGTGCCCTATTTTTTCACTTTGTGGACTTCAGTGACCCTAACTTCGGAGATGAACTGAAAGCCAAGGTGAGTCCCACTGTTAGGCAGTAGAAGCCACAGGTGTTTGAGCTAATTGTCTAAGGAACCAGGGACACTTTTTATCTTCTGTGTCTATTTTGATGCTTAAATATAGCCTGGACCATTTATGAGGAAAATGTCATTGTTGGGAAACATAAGGCAGATCCAGCAGTGAACCAGTGTTGAAAAGTAGTTTGTTAGTTTCCCTGTTTTTAGAAAATGACTTGTTTGAGATGAGAAGAGTAAACCAGGCTGACATCTGTTTTCCCCAGGTTTTTAACTTACTTTTCATGTTGACTGTTTGAATAAAAATGAAGATTATCAGTTGCATAGATAGAGTTCTTAGATAGAACTTGATAGAGTTCTGACTTTATGGGTTTCAGTAGGACCAAACTGGTGGGTCTGCCCACCTTATTAAAGAAATAAAGAGCATGACTTTGTTTTCCTTCTCTATCATTCTAAAATTGTTTTTGTAGGTTCTGCAGCATATCTTGAATCCTGCTTTCTTATACAGCTTTGAGAAGGGGGAAGGAGAGCAACTCTTAGGACCTCCCAATCCAGAAGGCGATAACCCAGAAAGCATCACCAGTGTGTTTATAACCAAGGTGGCTAACTAACAATGCATTGCCATGAAAAGTAACTTGGCAGATGAGTGTGTGTGAGTGAGATGGGTTCATTGAAATAAGCTTAATTCCCAAGGGTTTTATTTTTCGTGATTGCATTAGTCTGTAGCAGAACATTATACACAGTCCCCTTTATCCTCGGGGGTATACGTTCCAAGAGCCCCCAGTAAATGCCTGAGACCGTGGATAGTTCCGAAGTCTATATATTCTATTATTTCCTATACATACTCACCCATGATGTTTAATTTATAAATTAGACACAGTAAGAGATTAGCAATGATAATAAAATAGAACGGTTATAACAATGTGCTGTAATAAAAGTTATGTGAATGTGGTTTCTCTCCAGTTATTTTTATATTTTTCAGTCTAAACCTATTCCTGAATCTGTGTGACCACCTTTCCTTACTTGCAGTTAATGGCTTGGTGTCATTCATTTCACAGAATCCCTTGCTGAAGTCTTTGTATAGGTTCAGTGCTTTCTGGCACAATATGTTGCCATCGATTGGAACACATTTTCTGCTCATGTCTTCCACCCACAAATTTAATGTCTTATCCATCTTAACTAAGCACTTATCACATACTATGGCTAACTTTTGCATGAGGTACAATGGCAAAACTAGTTCGAGTTTCCTTTTTTATTTTCACAATTTTACAGATACAAGATTCTTTCTTATTGTAGATCTTAGCAACCTAAGCATGGCATAGTTTTCCTTGTTAAGTCTATAATTTTTACTTTTTCACTTAAAGCACATTATGGCTACTTTTTGGCATATCTGAATTGCCAGCATCACTACTCTTTGAGGTTATTATTAAGTAAAATAAGGGCGACTTGAACAGAAGCATTGTGATACCTCAATAGTGGATCTGATAACTGAGACAGCAGCTCTGTGACTAACTGGCGGGGAGTGTCTTCGGCGTGAAGACGCCGGACAAAGGGATGGTCCATGTCCTGGGTAGGATGGAGCGGGGTAGTGAGAGATATCATCGTGCTACCCAGAGTGGCACACAATTTAAAATTTATGATTTTTTTCTGGAGTTTTTTATTTAATATTTTCAGAATGTAGTGGGCTGTGGGTAACTGAAACCATAGAAAGTGAAATCATGGATGAGGACAAGGGGTGGACACTACTATATTATAATTTTTATTAGTGAAATTTTTTATTTTTATTTATTATTATTTATGCCTATAGCACCTAGTTTTCCTAGGTGGTCTCCCACCCAAGTACTAGCCAGGCCTGACTGCTTAGCTTCCGAGATCAGACATCAGGCTTGTTCACGGTGGCATGGCTGTAGACCATGGACCGTGACTCCACTGGGGCGCAAAACCCAGGACCTTCTGCGTGTAAAGCAGACGTGCTAACCGCTACACTATGGAACCACATCCTATTAGTGAACTTTTTAAGGCACCCTCACTTTGGAATGAATTAACTTTTCTACATTAATAGATTCCAGTGAGAAACAATATAGCTCAATGAAAATTCAGATATTAAAGTTATTTTGTAAAAACTCTGTTGCTGGTCAGTAGAGTTTTAATATGTATTTTCATCTTTAGCTTTGCAAAGGAGTCTACTAAAAAGCCAGGGAGACTGTTAGACTGGATACAGTTGTTGGAGTTAGACTGGATACAGTTGTCTCTATGATCGTTCGTTGCCAGCTTAATAAAGCAACTTTGTAGCAGTATGATGTCTGAAATTAGCTTGTTTTAAGGTCTCTGCATCTTTTACAGTAGCACTTCCGTGAGCCCTAAAGGGGTGTTTTTGAATTGTTTCTTTGACAGATGCCTGCTCTGTGTTTCTAAGCAGGCCTTGGCTATGCTCTGCAGATTAGGCTGTTGAACTTAACAGGCAGGTGTTGCGTTTGCCTTGAGGTTGTTAGAGTGTTCTGTATATACGTCGTTTGTTGGAGTGCTGTGAGCGGTTCATTTTCCACATCTGCAGTGTACTACATATACAATACGCTCTTCAGAAGGACGCGGTTTTCTCACCCGTTCTGTCACCTGTTCCGTCTTGGAGTTTAGGCAGAAGGGACTATTGTTTCCATCAGCAGGTTACTACTGGTCCTTACTTAATTTGTGCCCTTCCTGCAGTTTTGACCCCACCCTCATCTTCCAAGGGAATGAGAGCTGAGCCCGAGGAATTATTTTTGGTCCACATACTGACTCTGCACAAGTGAGGAGTTGGGACTTTGAACATTGAATGAGGATAAATGGCATTGGGCAGGGTGAGCCCGAGAAGGGGCCGCAGTGAAGAGCAAATCCAGGGGATAGAGGACATAGGATGAAAACACAGTTGTGGGAGATTTTGTTGTTTTGGATCTTTCTGGTAGACAGTAGTTAGAATACTCAGTTGAATGATGGTCAGTATACTTGATTCAATAGAGACATGTAGAATAGTCTTCAAAGAGTGAACATATTTTCTTATATCCATGAAACAAAAATCTATCAAATACTTGATTACATAGAAAAGCATAACAATTTTTTAAAAATAGAGATTTTCTTCTAGGTAACATTTTCTGATTAAAACATGAAAAACAGAGACTAGGTAATTAATAATTGACCGGGAAAAACATCTCAACTACTTAGAAATTAAGAAACTAAGTTCTGAATCACCTTACATCAATCAGGCAGTCCTCCTTTTCCACCGTAAGCCACTTTACCCTCTGCATTCTGACCGTAAGCCTGCTTTTTGTTTGCAGTGTTGAAATAAATTCAGCAAGTTTCTGATCCATATGCATTAGAGGGAAGTTGGTGTGACAATGGTTTCTTTACTGTAAAACTTTATATAACTTTACATATATATAGTGTGCATGTGTATGTGTGTGTGTGAGGTTTAAATTTGTATGACCCTTAGTGGGTGACACAGTTCAAAACAAGAAATGAATTCTTTCAGCTCGTCTCTCCTCCAGGTCCTCGACCCAGAGAAGCAGGCGGACATGCTGGACTCCCTGAGGATTTACCTTCTGCAGTGTGCTACGCTGCTGGTGGAGCACGCCCCCCACCACATCCACGACAACAACAAGAACCGCAACAGCAAGCTGCGCCGACTGATGACCTTTGCATGGCCCTGCCTGCTCTCCAAGGCCTGCGTAGACCCAGCTTGCAAATACAGCGGACACTTACTTCTGGCGCACATCATTGCCAAGTTTGCAATACATAAGAAAATTGTCCTTCAGGTACTTTGCCAGGCTCCGTCTGGTCCTCCTGACATTCACACATGTACACATTGCTCCCGTACCATCGCCGCCTCTCGTTCTCTGCTGTCCTTGTGCTTGTCTGCCAGCTCGTAAATACTGTGAAAGCTCACACAATCGATCATGCTTCTTTTCCTGCCCAGTTACTGCTCTGCTCTCGTTTCTCTGCAGCCTTGCTCTGAGAACAATAAAATGTCTATCTCCTTTGTCTACCTCATGCTCCTCTACCCACGGCATTCTGGCTTCCAGTTCTCCGGTTCATCAAAAATGTTTTGGTCAAGGGCCACAGCCCTTTCCTTAGCTACAGAAAGTGGGCACTTTGGAACCCTCACCTCATAAATCCTTTGCCATATTGGTGATCTTGAGCACGTCCTCCCCAGCTCCCTCAGCGGTTTAGGCTTTGGTGTCAGGCAGCCCTGGGTTAGAGTTTTGTGACCCTGAGTGGGTTGGTTACCGTGTCTGTAAGAATTCAATGTAGTAATACACTTGAGTGCTCAGCCTGTCTGTCCCATTAAGCATTTCGTAAGTAATCACTCTTGTCCTATTCTGTGACTCACTCTTTGTTTCCCTCTGAGCACTCTGTCTCATGGATCTCATGGACATCTGTGGTGTTAAGACCTAGGTCCCTTAATAAAGCCTGTGGCCTCTCACAGACACTTGAGATGTAAATACAGTCTCTGTGGTTGGCACTACTCTCTCCCAGTCAGCCCAGTTGGAGACGCGAGGGCCACCTGTGACACCCTCTTGTTCTCCCCAGCGCCCAGGCATGGGCAGGTCCTATTGATTTCCAACACCTTTCCTATCCCTCCACTCTCAGTAGCAATCGGATTGTCTTTGTGTTGCCTTGAACTTACTTACATCAGGACTTCACTGCTCACTCTAACTCTTGCAAGTCTGCCTCTGATTGGGCCCTTTTCATTCCACTTTCTATACTATGGCCAGAGTGAAATGATCTGTAGACCTCGACCGACTTTCCACGAGTTATGCTGGGCATAATTCTGCAAGGAGCTCGGTCTCATTCGTCTCAGTGTACTCCACCATAGCCTGGCATGGGCATGTCATAGGTGGTCAGTAATTATTAGAATGAATGTATTCATTCATCAAAACTTAATGGAGAAAGCAGCTATGTTGTTTACCAGTAAGAGAGCCCTGAGGAATTTTTTAAGAATTATTTTGCAAGAATAGGCCCTGGTTCTAAGTGATTGTTTTTATCTTGTTTTCAAAGCCTTCATTCTCACTTTAGGTAAGAATTTCTCTCCTGTTTTAGGTTTTTCACAGTCTTCTCAAGGCCCATGCAATGGAAGCTCGAGCAATTGTCAGACAAGCGATGGCCATTTTGACTCCGGCAGTGCCAGCCCGAATGGAGGATGGGCACCAGATGCTGACTCACTGGACACGAAAGATCATTGTGGAGGAGGGGCATACGGTCCCTCAGCTCGTTCATATTTTGCATTTGATAGTGCAGCATTTTAAGGTACATAGAGAGTAATGTAAGTTGATGTGTAATGCATTTTCAGCCATTTGATTTGAACTTTTGCTTATTTTTCATTTTCTGCAATAACAGGTGGTTGGTTATTCATCTTTTAGTAAAAGTATTTCTGTTTCATTGATTAATATACATATATGTGTGTGGCTTTATCAACGTGAGAATGTCGTAATTTAGAGAACGTGTCAGGTGGATGCTACTTTCTGTCTAGGCGTCATTTTTCTTGTAAGTACTAAGTTAACAGTGAATACAGGTGAATTACTTTGGGAGGAGTCATCATAAACTCTAATTTTTGGTAACTTGGCTTAAAAAGTTGTTCTTGTTGCTGGCACCTCCTCTCAATAGCCAGAGTGCCCACTTTGTTAGATTTGTTCATTTGTAGATATTTTTTGTAGATTTTGGGTAGAGGAGAAGGGAACTCTAATGGTTTGGAGTTGAAAGCTTTTACAGCCAGTTCTTTTAGATGTGGGAGTCTGCTTCTCAGCATGGCTAGACTGTTATGACAAGTCTGATGCATGTGACTAGGCTTGCCTACTTAAAGAGAATTCAGTATTTCAACATTTTTTAAAGATAGTGCTAAAAGGCTGAAATATACTGTAATGGGACTCAACCAGGGATAGGAAAGTGATAAACACACACACACATATACATACAGTAATGAGAATTTCCTCATTAAAGTTGTGGTTCAGAATTCTTGAGCAGGAAGTTGGCTCGTGAGTATGCTGGGAATGAGATGGGTGGTTTGTGTATGTGCTGGGATCACAATGCAGAGTCCCGGCCGTGACAGAAGCCCTGTGCCCACAGGTGTACTACCCAGTGCGGCACCACTTGGTGCAGCACATGGTCAGCGCCATGCAGAGGTTGGGCTTCACACCCAGCGTCACTATCGAGCAGAGAAGGCTGGCTGTGGATCTGTCAGAAGTTGTCATCAAGTGGGAACTGCAGAGGATCAAGGACCAACAGGTAGAGATGTTAGCCCTCTGGTGTCTGCCTCGACTGTATTCCCCTTTGCTTCTTAGTAGAAATCAGTAAAGTCAAATATGTGTGTGTTTTTTAAGCCGGATTCAGATATGGACCCAAATTCAAGTGGAGAAGGGGTCAACTCCGTCTCATCTTCCATTAAGAGAGGCCTGTCGGTGGATTCAGCACAGGAAGTGAAACGCTTCAGGACGGCCACGGGAGCCATCAGTGCAGTAAGAGCACGTGCACACGCCATATGTGCTTCCTTTTACAGACTCTACGCTTCCTTTTGGGAGTTCATTCACTTACTCAGCAAACTTAGAATGTGGGCACACAGCTGGGAAAGGCTGTGCTCAACAGAGAGAAACCGAATGACACGTTACTCACCCAAGGTGTTTCCCTGGTTACCAGACACGTGTTTTTTGTACCCGCTTAATACCATTAGAGTTCTGGTGATGATGGTTAATTACTTGCAGAAAGGCATTAAGTGAAACTTTGAGGCAAGAAAAGTGATTGAGAATGTGCCCATGTCTGTTTAGTTTTTAAAAAGACAATGTATATTATTTGTTTGGAGGGTAGCCGCCAAGAGAGCCCTGGGGGTGCTCACCCACCTTGCCCCTTGCTGAGGTGATGGCTTTGCAACTGTCTGTCTAGGGTTAATTTTTCCGCCCCCCTCTATTCCTCCAGAGTATATGGCCCCTGCCTCCACCCTGTGCTCAGATTAGAAACCAGGAACCATCTGCGATCTGTCCCTTTCCTTCTCTCTACACTCCTGGTCAAGTGCAAGTCCTGTCAGCCCAGCCACAAATACCCATGCCCTTCTCTCGTCTCTGTCCACACCACCGTGGTACAGCAGGTGCCCCACCAAGCCTCTCCCTGAGATTACTGACACAGCCTCACTGGGATTACTGAAACAGCCTTCCAGTTCCGCTCACTCCTCCACCTTTATCCCTCTTCATACACTTTCACAAAGTAGAATACCAAAACATTCTTTTCAAACTTTAAGTCATGGGAACCTGGGTGATGGGACCTCTGAACTGTCTTTGTAATTTCTTGTGAATATTCAAAATAAGAACTTAATAAATTAAGTTAGACTGTCTTTCCCCTTAGCAAGCCCTCCCCTTGACTCTGGCCCCTGAGGCCTGTGTGACCTGGTCTTTCTGATGGTCTTCCTGCCCCTGCCCCTTGCTCATGATACTCAGCTGCGCAGGCCTTCCCTCTGCCCACTTCAGAAACGCCCAGTTCCATGCTTACTTAGGACCTATCTCCCGGCTCTGTTTCCTGTCGCTAGCGCAGTTTTCTCTTCTCCCATGGCTGGCTACTGCTCGACCTGAGAGCTACCTCGATGTTATCCTTCAGCTTCCTAGACCACGCTCCCTTCAGTCTTGAGCACATGACCCATTACTTTTCATGGCTACTTTGTTAGTTGTCCTGTGGCTACCATGCCTGCCTCTGGTGTCCCCAGTGCCTAGAACGGTGTCTGTCCCATTAGTGGGCTGCACGCGTCATTGCCATACACGGGAACACATTGTTGAGAAAGTTCTTATCGCCTTTTCTAGGTGTTTGGGAGGAGCCAATCGCTGCCCGGAGCAGATGCCCTTCTTGCCAAGCCCATTGATAAGCAGCACACAGACACCGTGGTGAATTTCCTCATCCGCGTGGCTTGTCAGGTGCGAGTGCCGAGTGTCCTGTGGTCGGGATTCTTCAGAACAAAAACGACAGTCAACTCGAGTGTTTTCTGTGACAGTTTAGTTAAAAAAGAGATAGACAAACCTACGTCTGACAGCTAGTTCTGTCACTTTCATATCAAGTTCCATTGATTTCACGACATGCTAATATTTCTGAAATCTGCCTGGTTTTATAATTGACATGATTTCTTAAAAATTTTCTTTTAGTGGTGATGAAATTTTGATTAACAGAATCTTGGTGTTGGTGAAACATGGTAGTTCAATAATCTTGGGCAAATTATTTAATGTCCAGGTTACATATCTCATAAAGGTGCTGGGACAGTCGAACACATTTAGTAACTTAAATGCTTTTTATAACTTGCATTTATCATTCATATGAATATGTTTTCATGGATTTATTGAGGATCCATTCTGAAACTTTTCATTTTTATATTTCAAAAAACTTTGTAAATGAAATTTTTGTAAATTTTTTTTTTCACTTTGAGAATCTTAAGTTTTTATAACTATTAAACAAAACAGTGTATCTTGCAATACTATTGAACTTTGCAAGCACTGAAAAGACCCTATTAAACTATGTAACCCCTACTTTCTTGCCTGCCGCAGTGTGCCAGCGCAGCCTCAGTGGTCCAGAGGGGAGGAGCACGGGCCCTGCTCTCAGGGGAGCCTCTTGACACTAATCAATCAATCACAAATGATTGCAAATCACCACTGACCCCACTGTAAGATGTAGGGAGGGTCCCATGGGGGAGGACCCCTAAAACAGATGGTTGAGTTGAGTCAGGTGGGAGAAGAGGTGACCATGGAGAGCTGAGATGCAAGGGTGTAGGGCACAGGCAAGAAGCAGTGTCACACGGCAATGACTGTCATTGCCTGTGCAGTGAAGCATGGGCTGAATGTGAGTGAATTTCCAGGTTAACGACAACACCAACACTGCCGGGTCTCCTGGGGAGGTGCTGTCTCGCCGCTGTGTGACCCTCCTAAAGACTGCGTTGCGACCGGACATGTGGTCCAAGTCTGAACTCAAACTGCAGTGGTTTGACAAGCTGCTAATGAGTGTGGTAGGTGTGGGGTCTGGGGGTATTGCTTGGGCTCGGGGCTGGGCTCTAAAACTCAAGCCTTCCATTCCTTGGCCAGTTGTGGCCCCTTGCGCTTCCTCTTCTGGCCACTGTTGACCTTAAAAATAAAACAGCCAGTTATTTTACCAGCAAAATGGGAATAGCAGAGGAATTGCAGGCTAGAGCAAAAAACGTAAGCAAGTCTAGCAAGCAAAGGAGAGGAATGTTACTTTCTGGAGAAAAAGGAAGGACGTTGGGAGGGGTGGTTTTGAACAAAACTCTGTTGGAGGAATGGAGAAAAGAGAATGCAGGGTGGCAAAGGTTTCTAGTTGGATGAGTTGATGGGCAAGGAAGGAACTTTTCTTTCCTCCTGCTGGAGTAGTAAGTAGGGTGTGTTGTTTTTCTGTTGAGGTCCGTAATTGACAATTTTTCCTGTTGGGGGTCTGTAACTGACAGGAGTGGTACTGCCTGAGGGCTCCCCTTTCTGGCCTTTCGACTCCATTTTAAATGAGATTTCCTTTTATTATTTTTATACTGCTAATATGGAGAAGGAACTTTCATTTTCTGAAAATGGTTTTTTAAAACCTCAGCTCTCACTCCCAGCCCCAAGTACAGTTGTTTTGGGAAATATAGTAGTCCTCTACTATATTTATATATTATAGTTGTCGCCCTTTGAAGTCTCATTTCTTAAGTGACACTGGCTTGAAATAAACATTTTTAGTTGATTTATGCAACAACCTTTAAAGTAAACTTGAATTTTTAAAGTATATGGACATTGATTATTTGGTGGGGTTTTGCTTTGTTTTATTTCTATAGAAACCTCAATACTGTAATTTTCTGGGGTTGTTGCAAAGATTAACGTTGTTGCTGCAGTTTCTTGAAAGGTTATGAAGGTTACTGTGCTATTAAAACAGCAGGATCATAGGCCCCTAAGTCTGAGGCTCAGGCTTTCCTTCCCACTTCTGGATTGTCTGCAGTCCGTATATCTCTTTGAAAGGTCGAGTTACTTTCCTATCACATACAGTCACAGTTGACTCGAGCTCAGCCATAAGTGGACAGCCCCTGCCAATAAACAGTCTGACATTTTCTTACCACAGCGTGCCATGCTCATAGAGCCTTTCCACCTGTTTCCCGTAGTGAGAGATTTTGCCTCACAGCCCATTTCCTGCATGTAGCATATCGGCAAGGCATGCGTGCACATAAACCACAGGAGCAAAAGTTTTATGGAGCAGTACTTTACTACAAACCACGCACTCTTTTCTATTTTATTATTTGTTTCTTTTGTTTTTTTTTTTTTTTTTAAATTTCGGCATCTATTAGGTTGATTTCATGATATACAGTTTCAAAGATATTTCCTTTTAGAAGAATATTTGTATTTTAACTAAAAAGATGGAGACAAGCAAAATTCATTGCAGTAATTGCCTTTTTAGACCAGATTTTAGTGATTTGCAGAATTTTAACCTTCCTTAATGTTGACTATTAATATTTTAATGCGTTTTCAAAGGTTTGATTAAATATTTAAAGCAAATTTATTAAAAGAAACATGAAATCTTACTGGTTAAAATATGCTGGTCACATATTTTATATGCACGTGTTCATTCTTTAGTGTTTTTTTACTTCATTTCTAAATACTTAATAACACATAGTATTAAATTTTGTTTGAATTATGTTTCTGTAATTCATTGTACTAGAGTATTTCATCAGTGTGTGACCTGTGTTCTCCATTCCAGGAACAACCTAATCAAGTTAACTATGGAAATATTTGCACAGGATTGGAAGTGTTGAGTTTCTTGCTAACTGTTCTCCAGTCTCCAGCCATCCTCAGTAGCTTCAAACCTCTGCAGCGTGGAATTGCTGCCTGTATGACGTGTGGAAACACCAAAGTTTTACGAGCAGTCCATAGCCTTCTCTCACGCCTAATGAGCATCTTCCCAACAGAGCCAAGTATGTGACCTTTTCCATTGGTGCCTGTCTTGTTGAGTGGTTGTGGGCACAAAGCTTATTATTTGAGAGTGTTACTCTATGGAGCATTTTATTATCCCACTTTTATTTGTACTTTCAACTTTTCTTTAAAAAAAAAAAAAAATTGACAAAAAAACTGAATGGCAGTAGTCATTGCATTAAAATATTAGTCTGCTTTGGAAATGCACTTCTTCATCTGTTGAACATTACTGTTTTCTTAATGCATTAAAGAGAAGTTAGGTTAAGTTGTTTTGTCAAATGCTGACCAGTTGACAAGATCAAATTTTGGCATACTGTAAATACCATAATTGTATTTAGAGCATGTTCAGGTAAGGCTTGATGACGTAAAAGGTGGTCATTTAGCTCCATAAAATAAGAGGCAGCCCACAAGTGAGCACAGTGCATCCTACGGTGGGAGAAAAGTGCCCATGCCAGTTGCCACAGATCCCAAAATAACTAAAGCTGAGTCCCTCGTCAAAGTTAATGTCCCCAGGTCTGGGCAGGCCTGAGAATCCAAACCCTAGAGCCCAGGTTTTTGCTTCTGTTTCAGGCACTTCAAGTGTGGCCTCGAAGTATGAAGAGCTGGAGTGCCTCTATGCGGCTGTCGGGAAGGTCATCTATGAAGGACTGACCAACTATGAGAAAGCCACCAATGCGAATCCCTCCCAGCTCTTTGGTGAGTGTGTGCCTGACTTGGTTCCCCAGCAGTGGTTCAGCTGGGCATTGATTTGTCTGTGCTCCTTGGATGAACTTTCTTTAGAAGGGAAAGACTCAGGATGTTGGGAGGAGCTTTGAGCTGACGTGTTGTCGAGGGTGTTTGTGCGTGGCCTGGTGCATATCAGGCCACGGTCCCCTGTGGACTTTGAGGTGAACAAGCCCAGTCTGCCCAACGCTGAGTTCTTTATGCCTCAGGGTTTGGTTGCAAGGGGAACTGCCCCGTGGATCCTGCTGACTCTGTTCTAGACCAAACCCAGAGATGCTGCTGAAGCAGGGTGCTGACATGTAGGTGTACTGCCTTCATAGTGCACTTACCTGCTCGCAAGCTACTCAAGCTGGGAACTCATCCCCGTCTATTTGGTGAGGCTCTGGCTGCCCCAGGAAATGAAAACTGGTTTCTCGGGTAATTGGGGCAGGTGTGTGACTTTGGCCTCCAGGTACCCGGAAGTCAAATGTATACTCAATCTGCTTTTTGTCAAACTCGAGTCTGCGAGTAGGATTAGACTTCGGGTTAGGAACTCTAAAATTTTTTTTCTCCCTTATTACATGTTCATTCTAGAAAACTTTGAAAATACAAATGAAGGAAAGCTAAATAAGTTACCTGTAAGCCTCTCTACTTAGTAGTACTCAACATTTTGGAGTATGACTTTTATCTTTTTTCTATACATGTGTATGTAAATATATAGAAAGCCATTATTATGCATTACTTAAAATCATATTCCTTGCTATCTATACTTGCTGTCTATATTCTGGAACCAGATAGATTTGGCGGGTGAGGAATGCTTTTGTGACTTTTTTTAAAAGTAGGCTTACACACTAGATCCTGCTTTGTAGTCTGGCTTCCATCACAGTATAGCATGAACATCTTGTTCTTGGGAAGAGCTGACCACTGTTGGCTCTGCTTCCCTCCTATGTTAGAGTGACAGCAGGCGAGGGGTAGCCTGTTGAGCTGGCCACACTGCTCTCCTCTCTGTGCTGGGCAGCAAACTTGACTCGGTCTTCATGTTTTTTCCTGTTACTGGCGTCAGCACGGTAGAAGTAAGCACGGTTGCCAGGAACAGCCAGAACACATTTGCCATCTTCATCATTGTCATCAAGTTTCATGGGTTACCTACTGTAGAATCAGATTGGTCATATTTACTACACTACTGAGAATTGGTCATATTTACTACACTACTGAGCCTTTTAACAAAGCAAGCCTGAAGTTGTCCATATCTGTAAATGGCTAATAAATATCCTTTTTTTGTTCTGTTAATGTGTAGGTCAGGGTCAAGGTGTATATGAAAATGCCAGTTATGAAAGATAAATTTTCTTCACATACTCAATGTTCATGTTCTGATGTTAGTTTGCCGTTTTTTAATTTTTTAGACGAGGCAACCCTTGGTTGACCTCACAGATTGCAAGGACCTTGTCAGCTTACAATCCCTTATTTCTTAAATTTTTATGCCTACAGCACTTGGTCTTCCTAGGCGGTCTCCCATCCAAGTACTAACCAGGCCCGACCCTGCTTAGCTTCTGAAATCAGACGGAATCGGGCTTGTTCAGGGTAGTATGGCTGTAGACTAGTTTGCTGTTTTTTATTGACCTTATTATAACATAGTTTTTCAGAATGAAGTGCAAATTGAATTCTAACATTTGTCATGCCCAGATAGTCTAGCTAGAAAAAGATTTTCCCTCCTCCCTCACCCCAAGCATATCATGAGACAAAAAACTTTACTTAGGGTGGTGTGCCATAACATAGATAAAATCCAGAACTAAAGGTAAGAATGTTGCTTCTACTGAAGCACAGAAATCTGTTCTCATGCTTATGATGTTGATCATGAATTAAGAAGAGTGAACATATAATGCTTCACAGTGTATTAGGTGCCATGTAAAAGCTTACAATGTTGACATTTGGGATTAATCTGTACTTTTGTTGGAAATAGCACATTTTTGTTTAGCACATTTTAAAATGTTTTCAATAGCACATTTTTGTTAATTGCTCAATCTAAAAAATTTTTTCTAAAAAACCAACTTCTGCCTTTTAGGGACCCTCATGATCCTCAAGTCCGCCTGCAGCAACAACCCAAGCTACATAGACAGGCTGATCTCCGTCTTCATGCGTTCCCTGCAGAAGATGGTGCGAGAGCACCTCAATCCACAGGCGGCGTCGGGCAGCACAGAAGCAACCTCAGGTAACAAACTCGACTTGGTCCTCACATTTTTTCCTCAGACTTTAACACCTAAACGGTGCTGACTGTGTGACAGTTCTAAAGCGAGCACTCACACCTGTTTTTTTCTGCAGTTCATCATCATTTGCTCTTAACAGAGTTTCTGAGCTTTTTGTTTAAAACTAAAATGAGACTCCTTTTAAAAATGAATCGCTTTTAAAGTTCGTGACTGTGAAAATGAAATTTTTAAATGGTTGGACGTTTATGTGGAACACTAAATGAGAGTTCCCTAACAATTTTGCTGTAAAACAGATTTTTTAATCAGAGCTGTTGCATCTGACAAAGAATTAAGTCACAGGTTCCAGACCTGAGGAGTGGGTTCCAGGAATCTGGGTGACATGTTGTGTGTGTGGGATCGGCTGTGGTTGGCACTGCTGCGCCATGCCCCTTGGGACACAAGTGATGTGAATGTGACTTCACACTTGGCTATACCCCAGGGTTGCTGCTCACACCGGTCCCATCAGCTTCATCATCCCCTCCCGTAGGGAGCCTCTTACAGGGCCACCCTTGCAAGGTGGTAGAATAGTAGGAATGTGATAATGTACTTCAGATTACAGAGCTCTAGGTGCTGGAGAAAGTATTTGGGAGACAATGGGCAGAATCAGTATGCCACACAGTGCAGAGTGCTTGCCTGTTGATATTTGTTGGTAGAAATTGTTGGGCTGTTCTTTCTCCACTCGAGCAGGTACAAGTGAGCTGGTGATGCTGAGTCTGGAGCTGGTGAAAACACGCCTGGCTGTGATGAGCATGGAGATGAGGAAGAACTTTATTCAGGCCATCCTGACCTCCCTTATCGAAAAATCACCCGATGCCAAAATCCTCCGGGCTGTGGTTAAAATCGTGGAAGAATGGGTTAAAAATAATTCCCCCATGGCAGCCAATCAGGTGAGGGGCTGTGCTCTGGCCAGATGACCTTACTTTATATGTAAAAGAAAATTCAGGCAGCATCACTTTCTCAGCTCTTTCTTCTGAAAGTTCTCAATCAAGCAAAACATCTGTTCTTCTTGTATTTACATTCACAGTATCTCTTTTTAAGTTGGATTTTTCCCACTGTATTTAACAGATTTTAAATAGAAACTTAATGTGGTTTTCTGTCAAAATGTTAAATGAACCTTACTTGTTAGTCTTTTCTGGTGGTGAAGGTGAGCCAGAAAAAATAATAATGAAGGACTATTATTTAATAAGATGATTTGCCGCGTTCTCATTTGTTTTATAATTTAGTTGCTTTCTTTCCCAAGTGAACTGTAGCCCCAAGGAAAATTATATTGGCATCTGTCTTGATTTTAAGCATCCAAAGATAACCAGGGCCATCTTTGATTTTGTTGTTGTTGTTGTTGAGATATAGCTGTCTTACTTTACTTGACAAAATTGTGGGAGCTTAAAAAGTAGTAGAGTATATGGCCGAAATACTTTTGAACATGTCTTTCTCATATAGAAATAATTGACCTTTTCTTTAAAAAAAATAAATTCATACAGACACCTACACTCCGGGAGAAGTCTATTTTGCTTGTGAAAATGATGACCTACATAGAGAAGCGTTTTCCAGAAGACCTCGAATTAAATGCCCAGTTCTTAGACCTTGTTAACTATGTCTACAGGTAAGTACAGCCATTAATCAGGTATTTCGTATATCAGTCTATAATGTGTTCTTTGGTCAGCCAACATTATGTGACTTTTTAATTTTTTTGCTATACCTAAGTTTTATATTCATTTTGCTATACCTAAGTTTTATATTCATTTAAAAACTAAATCACATAACATAGTTTGGCATCCTAATGAAACCTTTTGCACAAATGCTGCATCAGCCTACGTTGATTTATAACATGCTCTTGGTTTTTGTAAAGGCATTTTGGGAAGTTGGTACTTACTTGTTTTTTGTTGGTTTGCTTATGGCTCGTGTAGCTCTTCCATCTCTGTGTTCTCCCTTTGACTGCAGAGACGAGACACTGTCTGGCAGTGAGCTGACTGCGAAACTTGAGCCTGCCTTTCTCTCTGGGCTGCGTTGTGCCCAGCCGCTCATCAGGGCCAAGTTTTTTGAGGTTTTTGACAACTCTATGAAACGCCGGGTGTACGAGCGCCTGCTTTATGTGACCTGTTCCCAGAATTGGGAAGCCATGGGGAACCACTTTTGGATTAAGCAGTGCATTGAGGTAGGTCAAGCTCAGCTCACCATCTGCGGCTGGGGCACCGAAGCTGGGAGATGTCCACACACACTAAGATGATTTAGAAATCTTCACCATAAAGCCTTTTTTAATCTCTAATAGGTAGGAAAAAAAGACTTAAAGCCATGTTTTCATCTGAAGCTTTTTTTGGGTGATTTTAAGCCCTTTAATCAGAAAGTTGAGTAATATTCCTTAGTTTATAGTTAAAGATTCATTTTTCTGCAAAAATAAAAATTGTCAATTTTGTCTCCATGCCCTAGAAGATTTAATGTGCTGTACCCGTCAGCTCTCATCATTCTTAAAGCAGGAAGGTGGGGCCAGGCCAGCCTGACATTGCCACGGGCTGTAGTCCCTCCAGGTGAAGGGCCAGGTGCTGGTGATAGAGGCCCATGTAAAACGGTCAGACCGTTTCAGGGCATGGTTAAGTCAGATGTTCTTTGACGTTTTTTTTATGAGATTGTAGTGAGACTTCTTGTTTTCTTGTTTCCTTGTTATTCAAGTCGGCTATCTTTTATTCTTTAGCTTAATCACCAGCTTACTGTACTAGATGACCTGGGTTTTCCGTAACAGGTTACTGGTACTGTGCAGGTAATTCTAGTCTACTTAACGAGAGTGAATGAGACTAGAAGGATTACCAAATTACTTTGTCAATGAGACAGAAGGTTGTGAAATTCTCTTTGAGGGGAAAGAAGGGAATCGTGGCGCTGGTTTCAGTGAGAGCCTGTTAGCATTTCTGTTTGTGCTGAATGCATGTTTTCTTAGTGCCATGTGGACACATATTTGGAGCTTTGCTGTTGGCAACACAGTGGGCAAAATTCCCCGATATATTTTTCATTCTTTTAAGAGACCTATCGATTGCTATATTAGGTGCCAGGCCCTGGGTCAGGTACAGCAGATACAGAGATGAAAGACCTTGACTGTGGTGGGTACAGGAGTCGATAGAGGACAAAGCAGGCTGTAGGGCACAAAGCAGGAGTCTCTGTTCCTTCTGTCCCTCGTCCTCTGTATCTGGTCCGTTATCAGGTGTTACCTGATTGAGGCCACTTGCTTTTTCTCTTTTCCCTCTTCTACCTCTGTCTCTTGGCCACCATCATCGCTCACAAGGATGACAGGAACACTGTCTTTAGCATTCATCTACCTTCCGTCTGACCTACCAGATTTTTTTATTGTTATAGAATTTTCTTCAAGAACAAAGGAGATTGTGTTGCTCCTTGCTATCGTACTTGGTACAAAATCAGCCTCCAGGATATGGTCCTTCTGGCCCTTAGTAACCAGACCCTTACTTCTCTGTCCAACCTTGCACTGTCCCTCTCTCCCTTACTCATTTGTCTCCGGCCTTGCTGGCCCTCCATGTTTACAGACATGCCACATTCTTGACACCTAAACTAAAGCAGAATACCTTCTTCTCTGTCAACCTCCCGTTCCTCTTTGTGTTGATGTTTGTCTTGTCCTTTGTTCCTCTGTGTTGATGTTGGTCTTGTCCTTCCCGCTGACTCTTCAGCTTCATGGGAGTAGGGAATACAATCTCTGTGAAGTTGACGAACGAGTCTCCAGGCCCTTACACAGCACCTGGCAGGTGCTCAGTGAATACCTGCAGAAAGAATGCCAAAGTGGCTTGACTGGGGAGCATCATGCACAGAGGCCGGTGGTGAAGCATATTGGGGGTGGGGGACAGTCACAGAAGTGTTACGTGCAGGCTGGAGTGTTACATTATGGAAGATCTCATGAGCCACGCTGAGGAGCTTGCCCTGTCCCTGGAAGACTGTGAGAAGCCGTTGGAGGGTGTAGGGAGGTTGCTGTGTGGAAGGAGATGGATTTGAGAAGGGCACGTCAGGATGAGCCAGGAAGTTATGTCTAGGCAGGAGGTGACAGCTGCCCAGGTATTCAGGAGGACTTGGTGATGTGGTATGGGAGATGAGAGAAGGAAGAGTAGACAGACAAAACAAAGGAAGCTGTCTTCTCTGTGGGAGATGCCTCCGAGATCACAGGAGGGGCAGCCCGTCCTTTGGGGGGAGGTGCCGAGCTGTGCTTTCTCGTAGATGTGGAGTCAGAGGGGTCTGAGTAAGGGCAGTCTGGAGGAGAGGGTCAGGCTTTCCGTCCAGGTTGTGGGCCTGGGAGTCATTAGCATGTGCATACCTGTTGAGATGACTAGGTGATGAGCGTGGGTCCCCACACCCCAGATGCCAGACCTGGGTCCTAGGTTTTGATTTTCGTCCACAAATCCTCTAGCTGCTGTTGGCCGTGTGTGAGAAGAACACTCCCATTGGTACCAGCTGCCAAGGAGCTATGCTCCCATCCATCACCAATGTCATCAACCTGGCTGACAGCCACGATCGAGCAGCCTTCGCCATGGTCACACACGTCAAGCAGGAGCCTCGGGAGCGAGAGAACAGCGAGTCCAAGGAGGAGGTAACATTGGCGTGTGCGGTGCCCTGTTCAGGGCAGAATGCCCATTTGTCCAAGTCTGTGGCAGCCTGAGACTGTTTTAGGGCAAGAGCACCATCTACCCGAAAGCTCTGAATGTGGTATCTGTGTCCAGTTAGGTTTTTTAAAACTTGAAATATGATTGACATATAACATTATATTGGTTTCAGATGTACAACATAATGATTTCATATTTGTATGTATTGTGAGATGCACCACAATAAGTCTTGTTAACATCTGCCACCACATGTAGTTACAAATTTTTTTGCTTGTGATGAGAACTTTTAGGACTTATTCAACTTACATATATGTAATACAGTGTGATTAACTATAGTTTCCATGCTCTACATTACATCCCCAGGACTTATTTATTTTATAACTAGAAGTTTGACCCCCTTCATCCATTTTCCACCCCCCACCCTTCCCAACCCCTGGCCTCTGGCAACCACCAATCTGTTCTCTGTATCTGAGCTTTCTTTTTTTTTTTCCTGTTGTTTTTTTTAAAAAGTTTTACATAAGTGAGATCATACAGTGTTTGTCTTTCTTTGTTTTATTTCACTCAGCATCATGGTCTCAAGGTCTATTCATATTGTCGCAGATGGCAAGATTTCATCTTATGGCTAAATAATAATCCATTGTACATATGTACCACATCTTCTTTATCTGTCGATCCATTGATGGACACTTAAGATTGTTTCTAGTCAATTAGATTTTTTGAAGTTAAAATTGATAAGCTTCTCATGTTGCCATTATGTTTTGAGATAAGTAACTTCATCATGAGCTTGTGCTGCTTAGTACATGGTATTTTCCTGTTTGGTGACTTTTCTCTCCAAGGGAAAAGCAGCCCATATTGTATTTTAAAGCACTGCTCTGGGGAGTGACTCCACCGTAACGGAACCACGTCTTCAGCTGGTTCCACCAGCAGTGGGCTGTGACCCTCCCACATCTTCGCCTGGTCCCAGCAGGGACAGCTGTGGAGCCAAGAACTGGCCAGCAAGGCTGTTGCCTTCGTCCTGATGGCTCTCAGTGCTCCATGAGGGAGTGGGTGACACCACTCCTGCTGGACCTTTCGACTGTGTTTCCCTTAGGTTGTTGGCTCTTGGAAGCTCTGTCTGGAGTGTTGGGTTTTAGATGATAGCCACCCAGTAATGAACGAGGCACCCTTTTTGCTCTAAAAGTGGTGGTTTGTTCCCTCTCCTATATGTGAGGTATTTACTCATTTTTTTTACAAACAAAAACAAAAAATTTTCTTCACTATGTTGCTAAACACTAGATCATTTGGTGACATGATCGTTCCGTAAATTGTCAACTCTGCAGTGACTTTTCTGCATTTTCAAGGGTCTGTACCAAATGGTCGATAACTTACTTGACTTAGAGGCTAATTTGATGATTGAACTTTGTGACTTCCCAGAAGCTTCAACAAATAGGGTTTATTCTTTTTTTGGAATGAGTCTTATCAAACATCATGCCAACAAGGTTCTGTGCGGTGGCCCTGACACTTTTTTTAATCTGAATGAGGACATTAGCTAGGCAACTAGACTGCATTTTGAGGAATGATAGACTGTAATTCCTAGTGATTGTTATTATTTTTATTGTTTATAGTTTGTACTTTATTTTGCTTTCTGTAATCCAAATAAGAAAGTAAAATGGTGACATTTTTATAGTGTCATCTAAAAAGAGAAAGATAGGTCTAGTTTTAGTTAATCTATTTTAGAATTTAAGCTTATTTAAATAATTATA
>NW_011888855.1:1820205-1851601 GCF_000151845.1 Pteropus vampyrus
TTCCGCATCGACATGTTTGGAATTGCCCTTAAAGTTAAACAATGGAGGCGTGTCACTGATGAGCCCTTACCCACGTCTGTGCTTGGCTGCTGAGCACACCATGGGTTGGTTTCTGGTGCCCAGAATCTGTGTTTTCATTCCGACATGACACTTGCTCAGATTTCCAGAAGAGTGAAAGTGGAGGGGTGTCTGTCCGGCAAAGTCTGAGTCAGTGAGTCTCCTGAGCGTGGATGTGTGAGGCAGCTGCGTGGCAGGATGGTTAGCACTAGCCCGTGCCCAGCTACACTAACTGGTTTTCTTTCTGTAGACGGGGGCACTGCTCAGCGCTTTCGTCCAGCTGTGTCACATTTCCACAACACTAGCGGAGAAGACGTGGGTCCAGCTTTTTCCCAGATTGTGGAAAATTCTGTCTGACAGACAGCAGCATGTGAGTATATGTTTCACATCCTGCTTTGGAAAATGTAGTTTTAACTTTTGAGAAGTTTTTATGAAAAATCTTGATTAAGTTTCAAAGGATGAAGAAACTACTATCATATAAGAGTGAAGTATCAAAGGTTGGCAGATGCTGTGTGAGAGAGTAAAGACGTGCACATTTTAGAATGAAGACCTAAATTAACATGGCCTTTGGTTTCAGGCTCTGGCTGGTGAGATTAGCCCGTTCCTGTGCAGTGGCAGTCACCAGGTGCAGCGGGATTGTCAGCCCAGTGCGCTGAACTGCTTTGTGGAAGCCATGTCCCAGTGCGTCCCTCCGATTCCCATCAGACCCTGCGTTCTGAAGTACTTGGGGAAAACACACAACCTGTGGTTCCGCTCCACACTAATGCTAGAGCACCAGGCTTTTGAAAAAGGTCTGAGTCTGCAGATTAAGCCAAAGCAAACAACGGAATTTTATGAGCAGGAGAGCATAACTCCACCTCAGCAGGTGAGGCCTCTTCTCATTTGTTAATTATGTCTTCCTTGTCAGTACACTCTCAATAAACATCTCCCAGGGGATTTTAAATTGGAGCACAGCAAAGTTGATTTATTGAGAAAAAAAAGTTTTTGTCATGAGCACTCAGAACCATAATCTGTGTTTTCAGGAGATACTGGATTCCCTTGCTGAACTCTACTCTTTGTTACAAGAGGAAGATATGTGGGCTGGTTTATGGCAGAAGCGTTGCAAGTATTCGGAGACAGCAACTGCCATTGCTTACGAGCAGCATGGATTCTTTGAGCAGGTAGCCACTGTCAAATGAAATGGTTGGGTTCCATGGTTATGGTACATAATTATAATATTCTGGTGTTCTTAAGTCAGTTCACATTTAAGTGGAAAGTTTACTGTTTTACTTGAAGCATCTATCTTATACATAAAGGCCCTTTGGCTGAAGATGCAATTTAAGAGAAACATACATGGCATGGACGTTTTTAAAGCTCACTCCTAAGTCATTTACTGTTAGAAGATACTGGAGATGCCTTTTATCTGTACTCATTGGTCCTTTTGGAAATGGTGGTTGACATTTCGTGTTTAAATTTTAACCCTCCTACTTGTCCTTTCAGAGTAGCGTGGGCCATGGTCCCAGGGTATAGTTCTCAGCCTTGTTTAGCACACTGAGCCCCAGAGACTCCAGAAGCATAGGCACGGGCGCAGCCCTTGCTCTCATCACTGGAGGACGGAGCAGCTCGCCCTGGGTCCAGGCGCTCTCCTGCTCCTTCCGTTCTGTGTGGGGAATTGTGCACCTTAGTTCTTTTCTCTCTCTCCTGTTCTCCGTGAATAGAGAATTTCAGGGGACAAGTGATTGTAGAGAGTGTGAGGCACTTCTGGGTCTATGGTCCATCCTGCCCTAAATAACTGAGCAATAGTTGAGGAAAAGTTTCTAATTAAACAGCAGTTTGAAAGCATTATTAACTTTCTTAGGCACAAGAATCCTATGAAAAGGCAATGGATAAAGCCAAAAAGGAACACGAGAGGAGTAATGCGTCCCCTGCTATCTTCCCGGAATACCAGCTCTGGGAGGACCACTGGATTCGGTAAGCTGGGTGGCGATGGGTTCGAATCAATTAAGGCAACCATGAAAAATCTCTGAAATTTTCTCATAATGAGTGTTTTTAAAAGGGAACTTTGTTACTTTCTTAATGGTCCCATGGAAAAAAAGAACAAACAAAAATCCGCAAATAGTTTTAAAGTCTCGAGAAATTCAAAGTGTCTGTTGGAGAAACAGTGGCTGTGGTGCGCTGAGCTCTCTGCTGTGCGGTGGGCGGTGCTGGGTGTTCCAGCAGGTGACCTTGCCCAGAATCAAGCCTGACATCCCACAAAGCCCACCCTTCGGGGCAGCGGTGTTTTCTTTCTTCTGTGGAAGGGAAGTGAACGACTATCCCTGCCCTTTCATGAATCTGTTGGTTTGTTGGTAACAGCTTTTGCTCGCGACTCCCTGGTCTTCTAGGTGCTCTAAGGAATTGAACCAATGGGAAGCCTTGACGGAATACGGCCAGTCCAAAGGTCACATAAACCCTTATCTCGTCCTGGAGTGTGCTTGGCGGGTGTCCAACTGGACCGCCATGAAGGAGGCGTTGGTGCAGGTGAGACCTCCCTCTCACCTCCTCGCTGACTCGTCCACTCTCAGATCACATTCTCCATAGATGCCTGGGGTTTTTTTTTTGCCAAAGTCGTGAATCTTCTCTGGAAATTTCTCTTCACTTAGAACAAGCTGAGCATTTTGGCAGATGAAAGATAGCTCTTGGGAAGCAAGAATTATTTTTGGTTATCTCTAATACCTTTCCTGATTTTAAGTGAAATTAGAAATTAAGTATATATTCATCATCCAGTTACAATAATAAGTATGGGGTGTGGAGACCTTGGATTCTATGAGAAACAAATAAATAGTGCCTGGAGAAATTTGGAAGAACAGGATCAATTTTACTGGTGGATTTTATTGGCGGAAGCACTGCTAGAAGTGAATACAGCAAGGTTGAATTGTGTAAGCCCAGGGCCTGGTAGGTTAGTTGCTATCAGTAAAAGTTTGTTGAATAAAAAGATATTGTATTCAAAGCATGTTACGTGTCATGCAAGTGATGGTGTGTAGTGTAAGTGAAGTTGAGTCATTACCTTGGTTGAGCGCCACATTTTTAAAAATTGAATTCCGTCCAGAGGAATTTGGTGCATGATGGGCGAGCGGGCACACAGTACAATTCCCTTTTTCTCACAGGGAAGCTTCGGTCGGAGGCATCAAAAGCTATTGGACAGTATAGCTGTGTGTATTATCTGAAACCCACAACACATTATTATTACTGCTTATTATTGTCTTCGGATGCACCCATTCTTGTTGCTCTTTATTTTTTCCTGCATCTGTGCCCGTCCATCAGACTCTCCCTCGGCCCCTCTCCCTGCTGCTGCTTTTCAGGTTTTGAACTTTTCTGTGTGCTGTTTCTGTTAATGAGGTTTAGGAGAAGGAAATGCTTTCATCCTTTTCTCACCGTTTACCTAGAGAAGGTTTACTTAGATTCACACCAATGATTTTCTTAATGTGGAGACTACAAAAGCACATTGAGATTATAGGCCACTGTCTTTGAAATGAGAAACCTAAAATTTTAACCTGTATTGTGGCTATTTCATTACTAATGTCACTTTTTAACAAAATGCAAAAGATTGAAGAACTGAAATAGTCACAAACTATTAACCACAGAGTGGTTATAGAGCCCAAGTCTTGATTTCGGATTGGGACCTGGGAAATTGCTCATCTGATGTAAGGAGTTGTGTTACTTGGAGAAAATAACCAATCACTTATAAAGGTTAAAAAAAAAATATATATATATATGTATACATATATACGTATATACATATATTGCTTACAGAATGCATTTATAATTGATTATTCTTCATTCTGATAATCATTCTGCTGAGTAAATATTTGTAGCTCACTCTAATTTTTTAAAATCTTTCCAAGGTTTCACTTAGCTGGTTATGTGCTGTATCATATTGTCCATAGGTCTGACAAATGAATTTCCTCTTTCACAAAGTCCTGATTATTTCTAAAAATGTAAGGCATTTACTGATTATAAAAAAGCTCAAAGTATGTGAATAAACACTCTGGGTAATTTTTAGTAAATTAATTTTAAGTAGTCTTGATAGTACTAAATTATTTACTCATTTGCTTTAAAAAACTCAAATTACTTTATACTCCTGTGAATTATGATTTATAAGGCTGCTTATAGTAGTATATTTTTGATATAATTTAATAGATGGGGTAATTTTTTTCATTGGGGGGAAAATGTAAAGCAATGTCATTGTTCTTAGAGTTACAGAGTGATGTAATTGACAAATGCCCATGTTAAATAGTGTTTAAATCCAGAAATGTGAGAGGATCATGTTGGAAACAAGTGTTCACAAGTTTACTTTGTGGACATCGGATCATTGGACATTGTGTCATTGGATCATTGAGACCTAAGGGGCTATGAATGTGAATGTGCTTTGAAAAAGTAAGACATTAAAAAACAAGACAGGGTACCTAGAAATAAAAGATGGCATGATTATTACCATTATTACTTTTATATCATTTGGACAGATAGCATATGGCACTAAACTGTGTATGGTTTTTATTGTTACTTCCCAAAGGTGCTTCAGAATACATGTTTATTGATCTTCTTACAGCAAGTCCTATACAATTTCTTCAACAGAGATATCCTTTCATCTTCTTATATGCAGAGATTATTTTTGAAAGACTTTAGTTTTTTATCATTTGTAGTTTTAAATGGGATGGAAAAAATGCGATTAGTTCTGATGCTTTCTTCAGAAGGTGGGGAGCACACACAGGCTCTTGGGGCACACCTGGAGCCTTGACCTGGCTGTAGCTGTGTGTGCGGGGCTGGGCTTAGGGTTAAGGAGAGGGATGTGATGGCTCCGTGAACTTCATGGTAGAACTCATGAGTCAGATGTAAGAAGTCTGGGGAAAATTTCGTAACAGGTGATAAAATGTGGCTTTTAAATGACAATAAAATTTATGGATGTTCACTCATTTTTACAGACCTGAATCATTGCCTCTGCTTTTTTGTATAAATGTGGGACAAGTTAATTTCCAAGGATAACAATTGAATTGGAAACAATTCAGAATTATACTGATATTTATCAGAGTGGAGATGAACTTAACAGTTTAAAACTTCAGGTGGTGATGGTTCATCTTGTCTTTTGTAACAATGTTGATTAGTTTCCCCTTTTTTGGAACTCCTGATGACCTGAAAGCAAGGAGCCAGTGGCATGGTTTTGTAGCTGGAGAGATTGGCCACTGACTAGTGTTCAGAAAAGGAGAGTATCCAGAAAAAAGCAAGAAAATAAATGTCTGTTTATAGCTAAATTTCTGCTTACTGCTTTGCATAATTGGCGCTTTCTACTGAGAGGAAGAATACCTACCCATAGCTTCCTGTGTAATGTTCTTTTACCATCAGGTAGAAGTAAGTTGTCCTAAGGAGATGGCTTGGAAGGTCAACATGTACCGTGGATACCTGGCTATCTGCCACCCTGAGGAGCAGCAGCTCAGCTTCATCGAGCGCCTGGTGGAAATGGCCAGCAGCTTGGCCATCCGTGAGTGGCGGCGGCTGCCCCACGTGGTGTCCCACGTGCACACGCCTCTTCTCCAGGTGGGTGCGGTGCGTCAGTGTGAGCAGACAGAGCACCTCCTGTCCAGGCCTAGGTCCGCGAACTGAGCTGGGCAGTGGAGAGGAGACTGCTCCACCTCTTACCCTTTCCCGTTTAAACTCATCCCCATTGAGAGAGAGGCCTGAATGAAAATGGAGAGCACTAAAATGTTGCTTTTCCTTTCTGGAGCTTCCAAGGGATTTAAGTGACAAGACATTCTTGGGAGTGATTTTAACCATTTTCATTTTTGCTTTAGGGATGTTCTTTAATGCTTACTCTGCCACCATCAGTGTGATGCCACCGTTTTGTTCCAAAAGGTCTCTTATCCTCTGTGACTCTTAAGACTGCTGGTTAAATTTCAGAAATCTAAATGGAACGAACCAAACTTGAAATATAGATGAAAGCATAAATTCTTGTAGGCAATTTAGACCAAAACAACTGAAATTAAGACAAACAACAAGATACTGAGTACTGACCTAGGTGCTATGTTTGGGAGATGCAAAAAAGTTTAAAACGTAGATTCTGCTCAAAGGAGCATCCAAATGGAGGGAGATGACATATGCATAAGAAGCAGAATTTAAAAAGAGAGACCGTGATTCAGTGCCATGCAGGTAGGACAGAAAATAAACATAAGCATTTAGAGAAAGGAGAAATTCCTGTGGGGGTGGGGAGGTAGAACCTGATGGGTAGAATTTGGATAGGCTCAGAATTGTGACCAGGGTGTTCCTGGTAAGGAGACGGCACCAGAAGTTTGGAACCAGCAACACATCTGGGGTTTAAAGGGTAATAAACTGGATAGACTCACAAGGGACCTGACTGAAAAGGTATATACCACCCTAAAGAGATCATCGGAACCATGTTTTAAGATGCTTAATATGGCTGTGGGATTTTGAATGTTGACGGAAGGAAAGCTTGAGGGCAGGGGCACTAGGCTGTTCTCCTAGACATTGGTAGACAAAGAGCCAATCACAATTGGAAAAGGTAATTGTTTTGGGAGCTAACGATTAGCAAGCTTTGGTGTCTGCACCACTCTTTTCCCAGTCTATCTTGAAGTAGCCATAGAGCTGAGGTTTTAAAATGGGAGGGTGGGGTGGGGGTAGGGGATCAGGAGAATAGTGTCGGAGGTGAAGAATAAGTTTAAATATGGAATCTAAGGTATCTGTATATGTTAGAGGGCTTCCTTTCATAATTGAATTATGGGATCTTTGCGATAAATCAGCTTCCTGATTGACTGGTTTATTTTCTCGTTTGATCTTTGGTGTCATGCCTACTGTATAATCTCTTATGCTCTTCCCATTCAGGCAGCCCAGCAAATCATTGAACTTCAGGAAGCTGCGCAAATAAATGCAGGCTTACAGCCGACCAACCTGGGGAGGAATAACAGCCTGCATGACATGAAGACAGTGGTGAAGACCTGGAGGAACAGGCTGCCCATCGTGTCTGACGACTTGTCCCACTGGAGCAGTGTCTTCATGTGGCGGCAGCATCATTACCAGGGTAAACCTACCTGGTCCGGCATGCATTCATCATGTAATTTTCCAGACACCCCACTGTTCTGGTTTCATGTCTTTTTTTTTTTTTTTTTACTTTTTTTTTTTTTTTTTTTTTTTGGTGGGTGTGGTGGATGGTGGTGGTCTGGTGAGGGTAAAGACGAAGGTGGTGAAAGATGGGACGCATTTCCCCCTCCCTGTCACGTTTTTCTAGCTAGCACAGAAATGCTGCTGGACATTGACTGTTGCATCGGGCTCAGGCCAGTGCCCTCGGAGCTCCAGGTTGTGGCATTCTTTGATTTGAAGCTCCCCCAAGGAAGAACTGTTCTCAGTGGCAATGTGTAGCCTTCTTCAGTTTTCTGGTCCCCTCTGCTCATCCCTTAAACCTGCCAGGCATGTTTGTTTAGAGTAACCTTCATGATTTAGGTAGCCAAGATGGTAACACTCAGTTGTTAGTGCTTTTTTTATTTTACTTTTGATATACAAGGAAAAGTAATGAGGTTTTATCACTGAGCTCCCCATTTTCATAAAGCCATGTGTGTTTGTTTTTCATTTTTTATTTAAGCCTATGGAGGAATGCTTTGAAAATGTTTGGCATAGACTGATAAGTCATTTCTTTGCTCTCTAGCTATTGTAACTGCGTATGAAAATAGTTCTCAGCATGATCCAAGTTCAAATAACGCTATGCTTGGGGTTCACGCATCAGCTTCAGCAATCATCCAGTATGGAAAAATTGCGCGAAAACAAGGGCTGGTCAATGTAGCTCTGGATATATTAAGTCGCATTCATACTATTCCAACCGTTCCTATCGTGGATTGCTTCCAGAAAATTCGACAGCAAGTCAAATGCTACCTCCAACTGGCGGGAGTCATGGGGAAAAACGAGTGTATGCAGGTAAAGTGCCAGCGGGACGCAGGGCCTGCTCCATACTGGGGAGGTTCGGTAAAGAATGATGAGAGTGTCCCGTGGAAACTCCTGGTTCAGATAATAGGGAAGGAAGATTAGAACTTTCTATAAACATAGCCTTAGTAGTGGGAAACAGTCCTTCCAAAGCAAGAAAGGAAAAAGAAACCACTTGAGTATGTGAATTATATTTTATTGTTTCTGTTTTATAATAATACCCTTAAGGTCTCTAGAACCGAATCTGGCATTTAGTGATTCAGTTTAAATACTACTTGTCAGTCGGCAGATACTCTTGGCAGACAAATCTGTTGTCAATTTAAAAGTAACACTTGTCAGTGACCTTTAGGACTTATTGCGTAGACAAATATTTTAATGAAGTGGTTATATTATTGTCTAGAAATTCCAAGACCTTTTTCTCTATTCTTTTTTTAAACAGGGCCTTGAAGTTATAGAATCTACAAATTTAAAATACTTCACAAAAGAGATGACAGCTGAATTTTATGCGCTGAAGGGAATGTTCTTGGCTCAGATCAACAAGTATGTATGTTATGTAGAAGGAGAATAAAGAAAAACTCAGCAGATTATTAAAATAGTTATTTATAACTTGAAGCCAATGCGAAGGTCAAGCTGAAAATTGGTATGATTTAGTGATAGATGTCAGGTATGATATTTCAGGTAGTATACCTCTGCAGAGATAGTAACTTGCAGCTGATTGATAAGCCAGTTTGATATGTAGTACTTTAAAAGCTTTTAGAAAAGGAGTTGCTTGAACACAGAACTGCCAGTAACATGGCTTCATTTCCGCATGTCTCAGCCTGCTGTTTTGGAACAGTTGATCCCTTTTATGAAGATGGTTTTTGTTTTAGAGCAGGGGTCAGTCAGCTGTGGCCTGCAGGCCAAATCCAGCCAGTGCCGCCTAGTTTTTGTAAATGAAGAATTGGAACACAGCATACCACTGATGTGCCTATGGCTCTTCACGCTTCAGCCACAGACTTGAGGAGTTGTGACAGAAATTGTATGGCCCACAAAGCCTAAACCATTTACTAATTGGCCCATTACAGAAAAAAGTTGCTGAACCCTGTTTTAGAGAAATGAACGTCACATGAAATTTTATAGAAAGTATACAAATGAGATATGCTTACAAGATGCTGCCTGTTGCCATATATAGGGCTTTTTAAAGCTCACTTTTCACATTTTTGGTATATAGGGTTGCGTTTTTAGCTTATTTTAAAATAAGGAAGTGATTCTGTCAAGATAAAGGGTTTTATGCTTTTTAAAAAATGTTTTAAAGTCATATGACAATATACTATTTGGAAGTGTATACAGCTTAGTGAGTTTTACTGTCTTCACAGCATTGTACAACCATCACTACTTGGTAATTTTAGAACACTCTCATTGTCCCTGAAGGAAATCCCATACCTGTTAGCAGTCACTTCCTGTTCTCTTCCTTTGTCCTCTGACAACCACTAGTCTTTCTGTCTCTACGACTTGCTTATTCTGAACATTTCTTATAAATAAAACCATACGCAATGTGGCCTTTTGAGTCTGGCTTCTATCACTTAGCACAGTGTTTTCAAGGTTCATCACGTTGTAGCCCGTGTTGGTGCTTCCTTCCTTTTCAGGGCCGAATAACATTCACTTTCATATTCATATATTTATTCATTTGACAATTGGTGGACTTTTGGGTCGTTTCCACTTTTTGACTATTATGAATAATGATCTGTGAGCATGCATGTACAAGGTTTTGTGTGAGTGTGTTTTCCGTTTTCTTGGGTATATGCGTAGGAGTGGAATTGCTGGGTTATGTGGTGCTTTTTTTATCTTTGAGGAATTGCCCTTTTCCCATAGTAGCCATACCATTTTACATTCCCACCAGCATTGTTTGTGGTTTCCATTTTTTCAGGTTTGCATTTTTCTGGTTATAGCCATCCTAGCGAGTGAAGTGGTATCTCATTGTGGTGTTGATTTGCATTTTTCTAGTAATTAACGATGTTGAGCATCTTTTAGGTGCTTCTGTGCCATTTATGTATCTTTTTCTATAGAAATTTCTATTCAGTTATTTTGCCCATTTTTAAATTGGGTTATTTGACTTGTTATTGTTGAGTTCTAATTCTTATATGTCTAGATGTAAGTTTCTTTCAGATACATTTTTTGCAAATATTTTCTCATATTCTTTTCACTTTCTTGATGGTGTCCTTTAATGCACAGTTTACCATTTTGATGAAGTCCAATTTGTCTGCTTTTTCTTTTGTTGCTTGTACTTATGGTTTTGTATCTAAGACACCATGGCCTAACCCAAGGTTATGAGCATTTATTTACTCCTATGCTTTTTAAAAAGAGTTTTATAGGTTTAGCTCTTACATTTATGTTTTTAACCTATTTTGAGTTAATTTTTTTATGTGGCATGAGGCCATATTTTTGCATGTGTATATCCCGTTGTCCCAGCACCATTTTCTGAAAAGACCTTATTTCTGGATACTCAATTCTGTTTCGTCAATGTGTATGTTCACTTTTACATTGGTGCCACACTGTCTTGGTTAAAACTGCTTTGCAGTAGGTTTTGAAATTGGTAAGTAGCCTTTAACTTTATTCTTTTTCGAGTTTGTTTTTTTTGGGGGGGGTCAGCATTTCCATATGAATTTTAGCTTATTTCAGCAAAGAAGAAAAGACAGTTTGAATTATGCTAGAGATTGTACTGAATCTGTAGATTAATTTGGGTAGTATTGCTACTGTAACAGTATTATGTCTCCAGTGCATGAACACAGGATGCATTTATTTTGGTTGTCTTTAGTTTCATTTAACAATGTATAGAGTTCAAAATATATAAGACATACATTAAATAAATTAAATTCATAAATAAATAATTCATTCCGTTAGTTAAAATAAATTATTTCAGACAGATCATTCATAACGAAGAAAAAGAAAAACAAATGAAACATACAGATCGAACATATATCAACCAACCTGAATGAATTTGCCGTAATAGTTCTTTTGTCAATTCTTTAGGGCTTTCTGCATATAAGATCATGTATTCTGCAAATAGAGAGAGTTTTGCATTTTCCATTATAATCTGGTTGTCTTTTCTTTTTCTTGCCTAACCGCTCTGGCTAAGCATTCCAGCACTTATTTTATGTTTTTAAATCACCCACCCCCACGACCTCCACCCCTGACCTATGGATGTTGCCATCTCCCCTTAAGAACTGGATCTCTGAAGGCAGGACGTCTCCTCCCACTCGCTTGTGGCACACACCCAGGGCTGGAGCACTCCAGGGGTCTTGGGGCACCCAGGGGGCCTGGTGCACCTGGGGTATGGACTGTGGCTCCACTGGGGCTCGAACCCAGGACTTTCTGCGTGTAAAGCAGACATGCTAACCATCACTCTATGGAACCCGCCCCCCGCCTCCCAGCACTAAGTTTAAATAAATAAGTTTAAGGAAAATGGGCATCCTTTTCTTGTTCCTGATCATAGAGGAAAACCTTTCAGTCTTTTATCATTGAATGTGATGGGCTTTTCATATGTGACCTTCATTATGTTGAAATAGTTCTAGTCCTAGTTTGTTGAGTGTTTTTATCATGAAAAGATGTTAGATTTTGTCAAATTTTTTTTCTTTATCAACTGAGATGATTGTGTTTTTCTCTTTCATTCTGTTAATGTGGTGCATTACATGGATCGACTTTGTATTTTGAACCACACCTTGCATTGTCGAGGTAAATCCCGCTAGGTCACTGTGTCTAATCCTTTAAATATCTACTCGATTTGGTTTGCTAGTATTTTGTTGAGGTTGTTTGCATCTGTATTCATAAGGGATATAGAAATGTTGTTCTCTTATGGTGTCTTATACATTGTTGGTGTGATACTAACGTGATGTAACCACTGTGGAGACTATTTAGCAGTTCCTCAAAAAATTAAGCATAGAATTATCATAAGACCCAGCAATTAGACTCCTAGGTTTATACCCAAAATAATTGAAAATGGGTGCTCATGTAGCTACTTACCTGCTCATAAATCTTCATAGCTGCACTGTTCACAATAGCCAGAATGTCAGAACAACTCAAATGAATGGATAAACAAACTGTAGCATATACATAGGATGGAATAATATTCAGTCATAAAAAGGAATAAAGTACTCATATACACTATAACATGGATGAAACTCAGAAACACTATGCTAAGTAAAAAGCCAGACACACAAAAAATCACATGATGTATGAGTCCATTAATATGAAATATGCAGACTAGGCAGATCCTTAGAGACAGGAAGCAGGTTGGTGGTGACCAGGGGCTGGAGTTTGCAGGTGACGGATGGTGGCAGCTTAACGGCTCCGGGGTTTCTTTTGGAACCATGTAGAGGTGGTGGTTGCACAACATTTTGAATGTACTAAACACCACTGAATGGTTCACTTTATAATGGTTAATTTCATGTTATGCGAAGTTCACCTGGAAACAAAATCAAATTTGTGTTGATTTCTGTACCCTCACAGGTCTGAGGAAGCAAACAAAGCCTTTTCTGCAGCTGTTCAAATGCATGATGTGCTGGTGAAAGCTTGGGCCATGTGGGGTGATTACCTGGAGAATATCTTTGTGAAGGAGCGGCAGCTGCATCTTGGCGTGTCTGCCATTACCTGTTACCTGCATGCGTGCCGGCATCAGAATGAGAGCAAATCAAGAAAATACTTAGCCAAGGTGAGGCCAAAAGAATTGACCAAAGATTGGTCGCCTTCAAGTTTAGATGAAAATTCAGCTATTTCTGAACCTGTGCTGGGCGTGGGGCTTATTTCATGCCTTTACTCTGAATTCTCATCACTCTTCAAAGTATCTTCCATAGTTTTGTTTTAAAGTTGAGAAAACTGAGGCCTGGACATATTCAGGGTCTCAGGACTTTAAAACAGCAAAACTGAGCCTGGAGTCTGGGTCTTAGGTCACACTCTGTGTGACCTCACACCGGACAGAGGTTCTTAAAGACTGCTGAGGGGTCTGCAAGGAGAACTGACCTGCTAGACACCTGTTAGATTCTGATCTCTCACCTGTACGGACAGTGCACATAGAGCGGTCAGCTCTAGTCTTGGGTCACGTTGAATCACGTGATTTCTGCACACACTACTGGGTGAGGTCACAGTTGCTGGTGTTCTCATCCCTTATTGTCCCAGAATGGCATTGGGCACAGGGGCGGTGACTGACGTGCCCAGCGATGATATATCTTCGTCAGTATTGCTGCCTCTTGTCCCTAACAAGAAACATATAAATAAAACCCAGAATTAATTGTTGCAGAAAACTTAAGAATAAGTTGTTCTGCTTTTCTGTTTCATTCATTAAATGTTTGGATTTTTTTAGAATTCTTTGATGTGGTGTCAAAATTTGAAATGTACATCAGCACGTAGTCATTACAGCTGACTATAGAAACAAACCATCTGTTGTAACACAAACTACCTGAATATCTGACTCCAAATTTGCTTACTTCCGGATCTCATTGTCTCAAAATCTGTGAACACTAGGCAGCCAACATGTGGCCCATCTGATACTAGGGTGGTGTTCATCTGGGATTTGTAGCAAAAGTCCATTTTTGTTTTGGTGAGATCCCCAGTGTGAATTGGCAGGTTGGCAGGCCCTTGCCACCTGCCCGTTGCCTCCTTAGGGTCACCAGCCACCACTAGCCAGCCGATTGGATCAGTTGGTAATTGGTATTAAAGGTAAATCTAGATAAAAACTTTATTTAAATTTCAGTTTTATTTAAGGTTTATCTGTTAAGTTTGGCAATATTGTTGGCCCTTTGGTAGATGTTTCTACATTGCTAGTAAAGCTGCTCTCTCTACGTGGTATTTTAACGTTGGGAAGAAGCCACTTAAGGGCCTCAGAATTTTCATTCAACTCAGAATTTTTCCTTCTCTCTTAGGTGCTGTGGCTTTTGAGTTTTGATGATGACAAAAATACTTTGGCAGATGCTGTTGACAAGTATTGCATCGGCGTGCCGCCCATCCAGTGGCTGGCTTGGATCCCTCAGCTGCTCACCTGCCTGGTTGGCTCTGAAGGAAAGCTGCTTTTGAACCTTATTAGCCAGGTGGGAATAACAAGGTGTCTTTGTGTGTGTACGTACGTACGTACACGTACACACACACACACCCCATCCCCCCATCCTCTCTCTCTCTCTTCATTTCACATTCTTTTTTTCCAGAAAGAAAATGTGCATGTTCAAAGTAATAAAAATAAAGAGATGGGAACATGCACACATTTAGATATCACTTGATATAAAGCACAATTAAAAATTGTTGAAGAAATACCCCAGGGTTGAAATGAAAGAATCTGCTGTAGCATTACAGTATTAAAATGGTAATTTCTTTGCTTGAACAGTTGCCACATAAGATACAAGTAAAATAAACATTCTCTTATATAGCTGCTTTCCTGTTATATGTTAGGAGCTCTTGAGAGCTTCTCTTCTGAATAAAAGTCACCCGTGAGTGTGATGGTTGTTGCCCTTTATACAGTTGTCCAGCTGCCGCTGTCTGAGGCTTAACTTTGTATGCACCTGGGGGTGGGGTTAGGGATTTGGACGGGTGGCTTTCATGACCGTTATTTGAGAATTGTTCCAGAATGTCCCTCTTCTGTGAGAAGACTCCGGGTAGAAGACGGACCCAAACAGTAGAAATTTGGAGACAGTTCAGTCTTGAATACAGTATCTTTGACTGAGCTTTCTTTTATAAATTTGTAGTCATAAAACTTTTCATGAATGAATAGCATTGTCACCAAGCACTTAGGCACATGCTGCTCATCTTCTTTCAGTTTACTTTGCTTTTTACATGTGGTGCATCATCTCCATCATACCCAGAAACGATTTTAGTTTTTTCTTGAGGGGAGGTAGCTGTTTCTAGATACAGACATTTTTCTTGGGGATTATCTGTGGGGATGTTTATTTGGTCTATTTGCTTTGTCATTCATGGAACATCTTTTAATGTTTGTTAGCCAGCCACCTTGTGGCCTGTGGCCGAGCTAGATAATATACGCTCAGCCCTTTTGAAGGAGCTGTAGAACCCCAATTTGGTAAAACTGGTTTTTATTACTGTAAGTAGAAAATTTTCAGTTTCTTCCCTGTTGCAGTTACACAGGGTGAAGTTATTCATTAATGAGCCTGATTGTCGGTTAGCTAGAACCATATCACGGTTCCCGGTGAGCGGCACCAAACACAAGGACTGACTGGGGTCGTTTTGTGTTTGCCCAGGTGAGACCCAGGGACTTGTGCATTTCGCCTCCCTGAGATTTACTGAATCGTGGAGGTGTGGTTTCTGTGTCATTAATGGTCCCCACGCAGAACTGCTGAAATGCACCATGTTGATCTTTCTTGGATCTTTTAAAACTAAACTAGATGTTTTACTTGCTGTTTAATCTGGCCTTATGTATTAAATGATCAGTGGTGCAGTATTTGCTTCCTTGGTCCAAATGCAGACAGCTCCCCACTTAGGTTTGATATCAGTTATTTCGATACAGCCGTCTTCATCCAGGAGCACCATGGTGAGCAGTGCTCTTCATTACTCCATGTCTCTGAGCAGGTCGGACGAGTGTACCCCCAGGCAGTCTACTTTCCCATCCGGACCCTGTACCTGACCCTGAAAATAGAGCAGCGCGAACGCTACAAGAGCGGTATGTTGTGAGTGGGGCCGGCCGGCCAGGCGGCGGAGGGCTGGATTCGCGGGGCATTCCACGTCCAGAACGCTGTGCACACACTCCCGCCCCACAGCTGACTTCTTAGAGCATGGGCCGGTCTTCCCTTTAGCCAGTGAGAGGACACTTTGGGGCCAGAGGGCAAAGCTGATCTCTGCGTGAAGTTTCTGGTTCTCCTTTGCCATTATGTAATTGGGCATCCATTTACCTGAGTGATTGGATCCTTAAGTAGAAATCATATATGAAATTTTTAGCTATAGATAACTACAAAGTTTAATTTGTCTCATTAGTTATAAATACACCTTGGGAAGCAGTATAAATGTCAGTTACTCTATGTTATTAAGGTTGCAAATAATCTGTCAGAAGATTCTTCAACTGTCAGAAGAATCAGCGTAGAAATCAATCTTAGCAGCTGTAAAAATTTACTCAAAATATAAGATTGGATCTATATTTTAATCGAAATCGAGCAGTCCTAGTTTGTAAAGAAGTAACTTATTTGATGGTTTCAGTTACCCATTAAGCGTGATACTTTGTAAACAATTAAGGACTGTTTGCTTCACAATGTTTTTAATACCCAGGCATTCATGCTGCCAGGCCAGAGTCTTCTTCAGGAGACTCTGCTGGGCTGTGGTGGCATTGCCTGCTGATGAGCCAGGGGGGCTGGGAGATTGTGCAGCACATGTCAGCTCTAACCTCCTAGGTCTCCCTATGTAGATTCATGGTTTGGTCATTTGAAAATTAAGATTTTTTTATTCTAAGTGAGCTGAAGCTACAAAAATGGGGTTCAGGTGTTTTATAACATTTTTCGTATAACAAGTGACTATATTTTTGAAAAATAACTGTTTTACACATGTGGTTTGGCTTTCCTAGATGAAAAAATGTAGACTTGCTCATTAACTACTTTTAGATTCTCTGAGCTATATAGTACAAGGAATGTATTGCAAATAACTTTTTCTAAACATTTAAAAAATGTTCACACTTACAGTCAAGTTAAAAAGGGAGAGTACACTGAATACAGCCTCACTGGATTTGCTAGCTGGTGTGCTGCCACGTTTGCTTTCTGTCAATAGGTATACTTTCTTCTGAACCATTCGAAACCAGCTTGTAGACAGTCTCTCTCTGTGCCCAAGTCCCTGAGCGCACCTCTCCTTAAGACCAGGGCATTCTCCCACACAGTCCCTGGGGAAACAGCCTCATGACAAATTAGCACACCGGCAGGAACCAGCGTTCCTTTGGCCGGTGGGTCCTCTAGAGCACCGAGCTCTAGCATCGGTCAGTTTTGCGCTGACATTGGCATTGTGTGTGTTGCTCTCAGATTCTGGACAGCAGCAGCCAAGTTCAGTGGGTAACCAGTCCCATTCTGCATCAGATCCAGGGCCCATAAGAGCAACAGCACCCATGTGGCGCTGCAGCCGAATCATGCACATGCAGCGGGAGCTCCACCCAACCCTCCTGTCTTCCCTGGAAGGCATCGTCGATCAGATGGTCTGGTTCAGAGAGAACTGGCATGAAGAGGTATTTGGCTGTGGTCTCAGGACTGTGTCATTCTGTATGCTTTTGTGGCGGTGTGATCCTTAGTTAGCTGCCTGGTTGTTTCCTATATTTGTTGAACAACGGAGCAGGCAAATGTTAATGCTGCATGTGCGTGCAGCTGTATTTGGAGTGGCAGACTTCAAAAGAAGATGAAATTAACAAAGCCATTTCTGCCCTAAAATGCTTACTTCGCTCACTTGTATGTGCTCAGTCACTTCAGTGCCACCAGTTGACCAGGCAGCAGTGGTGGCCATGAGCAGGAGCAGTGGCTTAGGTAACTGACCAGCGATTAATCCCCAGAGGTGGGAGTTAGTCTAACCCAGTGATCTTTTCAGCAGCCAGGCCATCCCCTTAATGGTGTTTGTATAAGTTGTTGATAAAACAGTCAGCTTTTGCTGCCCAGGTATTTATCTAGTCGGCCACGAGGCATCCTCGTTACTGTGTTCGGCCACGAGGCATCCTCGTTACTGTGTTCTTCCGTGTGTGTGCATGCAGACATGCGGCATTTAGTACTTGAAGCCTCTGAAAATGAACCAACAGAGGGGTATGTGTATGACCCAAAAAGAAAGGGAGGGTTTTGTGTTTCAGTGTTCAGGATATTTATTCCTCATTGTTACAAATAATAGCTCACAGTGTGGAGCATACTGATTTGACATCAACAGTGTGCCAGGTGCCACAGAGATTGCCCCGGTGGTGGTGGGGACATGCTGGACAGATGCTTTTTGGTTGGTTAGTTGTTTGAATGGAGAGCTCTCTTTTGTGAGTTGCATTTGGTTTCTTTTCTGCCAGGTTCTCAGGCAGCTCCAGCAAGGCCTGGCGAAATGTTACTCTGTTGCATTTGAGAAAAGTGGAGCAGTGTCAGATGCCAAAATCACCCCTCACACCCTGAATTTCGTCAAGAAGTTGGTGAGCACGTTTGGGGTGGGCCTGGAGAACGTGTCCAACGTCTCGACCATGTTCTCCAGCGCCGCCTCCGAGTCTCTAGCCAGGAGGGCGCAGGCCACTGCTCAGGACCCTGTTTTCCAGAAGCTGAAGGGCCAGTTCACAACTGGTGAGTCTGACTTAGTTCCTTCTGCAGTGGGGAAGTGTGCACTCACTGTTTTTCTTCGGTCTTTAACATATAAGGTAACTGTATTCGTTTATTTTCTTACTGCTTTACTGAGCAAGCCGGTTATACTGTGTTTAGACTCAGATCACAAGAAAACCATGATAGTCGCCAGCCTGGGGCTACATGTCCTCTCCATTGAAGGGTCGAGGTTTGGACCTGGAGCACCAGGCTCTACTATAGGCTTGGAAATAGGAGGGTTTTGGGCTGAACCTTCTGCTCCCTGAATCCCCCCTGAATCCACTTGACTTTCGTGGGGAAACTCAACAGTGTTAAGTAAGATAAGTCAGATTCAAAAGTGCAGGGCTCTAGGTGATAAGTAAAGTTCAAACTTGTGTGGGATTCTGGTGGCGGAATGATAGGGAGATTGTGTTTTTATTACTTTTCCCTGGTTCAGGTTCATGCATTTTACTAGACCCAAGGAGCATGAATCCTGGCTCCACCAGGTTCTGTGTGATCCACGTTAAACGGGCCAGTCTCCCTCAGCCTAAGTTTTTATCTGTCAGGAATCCTCATCCCCCTAGCACAAGCAGATATGACAGTGTCCCCTGGAGCTCGGAGCATTTGTCCCCACTCCTGCTGTGTCTCCATCCCACTGTTCCCTCTGGCAGAGTATCTAGGGTAGGCTCTCTCCTTCCGGGAACCCCAGGTTCCATACTTTAGCCCGAGTAACTTTTGAGGCTTTCATGTCTTGAGTGTTAACCTATAAGTGATTATCATGTGAGAACAAACTTTGGTAAAATCTCCCAGAGCTAAAAGAAACATTTTAGCTTAATTACTGCTTTTGTAACTATACTTAAATTATTCTTCACTGATTTGTTAAGCCATAGAATAAGTGGTTCACATTTTTAGATGTTTAAAGTATCTTTTAAAGACCCATTCTTTTGTGGTTAAAACATGTATATATGTAGAGTAGGTTGAAACAATGTAAAAGAAAATATCCCACTAATTGTTAAGGATACTTAGCAGTTGCTACCATGACTTACTCTAACTCCATAGGAAATACGGCACAGGCCCTGCTGTCATGCTAGGAGGCCCCGGGGCACCGGGTGTCCAGTCTCTGAGGCCTGAGCTGCTGAGCCACCACTTAGGGACATGCTCTGAAAAATATGAGTCCTGCCTTCATATCTTTAACCCTGAACTGCTTCTATCGTCTTAGATTTTTTTTTTTTGTAAAGGTCACGTGACATGTCATCTGTCCCTCTGGGAAAGGAAGAGTTTGAGGTGAAGGTTTTATGGGAATCATCGTATCTTACTTAAAAGAAGTGACGTTCAGTGTGTCTTCATCTTCAAATTCCAGATTATTAAATCAAATGTAGTCTGAAATGAAAGAGAGAATTAAAAGTGGGACACATCATCTGGATTTGATATTAAAAAAAAAGACAAAACTGAAACTTGAAGATGGCCATTAGATCTGACCACTCTCAAACTGTAGCAAGTTTCAGGTACTTAAATCAGGAGCTCTCCAGCCCATCTGGTCATCTGTGCCCAGGAAGGACCATCTCTGTATCCCAGCGCTGTGTTCCAGCTGTAAGGAGGTGGAAGGAGGTCCAGACACAGAGCATCAGATTATCCCAGAGAGCAACGACTTATTTTCATGCAGGGACTCACACACGAATGTTCATAGCCACTTTATTAGTAATAGCCCCAAACTGAAAACTATGCAGATGCCCCTTGGAGAATGGATAAACAAAGTATGATACTTCCATACTCACATAAAATAAATAAATAAAGACTTAACACACAGCAACTTGGATGAACCTCAGAGAAATTGTGCTGAGTGCAAAAAGCCAATCTCAAAAAGATACCTACTGCATGATTCTTGTTTATGAAACATTTGTGAAATAATGTAATACTAGAGTTGGAGAACTGATTGGTGGCCAGGCATTAGGGTTGGGGGACGAGGTGGGTGTGGCTGTCAGGGGCTCCTCAAGGCAGCCTGGGGATTGACAGGAGAGCACCTTGACTGTAGTGCTGGTTATACTGGGGACAAGGTTATACCCTCTGTGGTGCCTCCTGTGTTAGTATCGATCAGGCCCTCACTGGTTCCTGGTTCGAAACTCCTGTTGTTGACCCCTTAGCTGTTTTCTCTGTATTTCACTCCAGTCCAGCCTGCGGCAGCCCTCGAGAAGGTGGAGATGGGGGGAGGCGAGTCTTGGCTGAGTCTGCAGGAGGCTCTGCCTCCAGCGAGGCTGTGAGAAGAGGGGACAGGAGTCTGGGCAGGACCTGTGCCTTCTAGGGCAGCCTTGCCCAGACTCACCCCACACGACCTAACTCTGGGCAAATGAGAATGCAGAAGAGCGTTTGAAAGGGGCGCTGGAGAGCCCTGGCACCTGTGCTACAGTCAGCTTGTGTGTGAAGGCGCCTCTGCCGCACCCATTTTCACTTGGGCCTCAGGATAATCAGTCCTTGTCAGCATGAGGACACTGCTTACTTGTAGCTCCTGTAAATCCATGTTTTAAACAGAAATGATTGGGCTTTTCCTGACCTTCGGGCTCTGGCAAGTTGGGGCGATGAGAATCCCTTCCTCCACTTGTGCTGATCTGGGTGGGAAATGAGGTGTTTTTAAAGAAGGACTTTTCAATTTCATTGACCTTTTAATATTGAGTATTAAAAAAATTGAACACTAATCAGGGTATTTTTAATTGCTTAAGCAAAAATTTGTTTTCCATTTTTGTCATTTTGATTTCTTCCCATAATTCCTTCTGATGAACTGATTTATAACTTAGTAGCTTCAGCTTGATGTCTGTGTTGGCTTTGACTCAAGGGCCTTAGTTTCCCTGGGTGATGCTTGTTTTCAGAGGTGACCTTTAGGGCTGGTGGATGGGCTCTAGGCACCTTTTGGAGGGCTTGATGCTGAGACATTTATGTCGCGGCCTTGTGGGTTCCCCGCATTTTTCCTGAAGGGGGCCAGTTGAGGGTGAGGTTCCAGTGTTGTTCATCTCGGTCACCAGGAGAGCAGGCACACGCCAGGGCTTTGCTTGCTCTCTCCAGCCCCAACTGACACTTTAAAGAGCAAGAGGGATTCTGGGGCTTGGCGCCTGTGTGTAGCTGGGAGGTGCTTGAGCAGACATTTGGGAGTAGAGTAGAGATAGCCCAGATGACTGACGATGTCTTTAATCATATTTTATTTTGAAGATTTTGACTTCAGTGTTCCAGGATCCATGAAGCTTCATAATCTTATTTCTAAATTGAAAAAGTGGATCAAAATCCTGGAGGCCAAAACCAAGCAGCTTCCAAAATTCTTCCTCATAGAAGAAAAGTGCCGATTTTTGAGCAATTTCTCAGCGCAGACAGCTGAAGTAGAAATCCCGGGGGAGTTTCTGATGCCAAAGCCGACACATTATTATATCAAGATTGCTCGGTGAGTGCTCCCGGCCCAATCACTAACTTGTCCCCAGCAAACAGAGCCATGACAGGCCTGCAGGGCAGACCCGGTGCAGCGTTTCAGAGAACACAAAATTGTTCTAGAATATGAGTGATCAAGCACCTGAAAGGGACTGGTTTGATGGGTTAAATGTTTGTTTGAGTCAAGTTTGTGTTTGTGTCCAAAACAACCTTTTCTGAATCACCATGAACTTGACAGTTTCCTAGTCTTCTGTAAACTCTTAAAGCACAGTATTCAAAACGGAGTCGGACAGTTGTAAAATTTCAAAGAGTATGTTGCCTATCATTCGAAATGTAAAGAGTGCTATGAAGAGCCTTCCCTCAGCGCATGCGTGTTTCATTTTATTTCCAAATAAGAGCAAGGCTCTGCTTTTCCATTCAGCCAGGATTCGGTTCCCCTTTCCTCCAAAGCCAACTCGGGCCCTGGCCAGCCCTCCTCCCCGACTTCATCAGTGGCCGAGGCCCGCGGTGAGCGTGAGGGCAAGGGTGTGCCAGGCCCCACACTTGCTCCTCAGGGCACCTGTGAGTGCCAGCCAGGACCGTCCTCCCAGTGGTCAGCCCCGGGCCCTCCCAGCTCTGCTGCTGTGCTCAGGGCCAGGTTCACAGCCCGTCTCTAGCTCCTGGGCTTGGACCCCGGCATGATTCTTTTGAAACTCTGGCTTCATCTTCTCTTTTGCCTTTTGTTCTTCCTCTGCCATGGTTTCTGCTGTTTTGTGATATTATTGCACTGTAACTACATAGTCTGGTTTTTTCCATGACAGTTCTCACTGGCGCTTTTGGAAAGCTCCGCTTTCTTCTCAAAGAAAAGAGTTGGCCATTGAGACTTGGAATCAGTGCTTCACGGTTTGCTTGTTTTGGTAGGTTTATGCCAAGGGTAGAAATTGTGCAGAAGCACAACACCGCAGCCAGGAGACTGTACATCCGCGGGCACAATGGCAAGATCTACCCGTACCTCGTCATGAATGACGCCTGCCTGACAGAGTCCCGGAGGGAGGAGCGCGTGCTGCAGCTGCTCCGCCTGCTGAACCCCTGCTTAGAGAAGAGAAAGGAAACCACAAAGAGGCACTTGTTTTTCACAGGTAGGAGAGCTGCACTGGGGGTGCAGCGCAGCAGTGCTCATTAGTCTGAGAGTTTTCACATGTACCCTTTGTCAGCGGCTGGGACCGCACTGGGCTGCAACAAGCTAGGCAGTCCTAGCGGGGAGAAACAAGTCCCCCGGACAGAGCCCCAGCTCCTGGAGGGAGCCCCTCCCGGCCTTTAGGTTCCTCACTGCAAGACGGGTGCTTTGACGAGTATTTCCAAAGGGAGGCGCCATGCCCGTGCACCCTGCGTCTTTACTTCCCTGGGAATCTTCCACGCCGTGGTAAAGCCTGGGCTGACGGAGGGCTTGTAGCGGGTCTGATACCAGCACACTTCAGTGTTCGGTGAGGTCTCTGAACTCCTGGACCTCACACTGCAGCCTTGTGGACACTGCCTGAGCTTGCCTTCAGGAAGTGAGATGCAGGGCTTGGGGAAAGCCACAGAAATCTTGGTCAAGTGACAACCAGCGGCATCTGAGGGAAGTCTTTCATAACTGAGTTGTTGTGGGTGTTTCATGACTGACCTGTTTTCTGTCTGTAACGGGCATAGATGAGATGCCTGTGGTTCCACCCGGAGAAGAAAACTGTTGTTAAAACATTTTATCATTTAGTCGCTAAAGTTAGGAGCCCATTTCAGTGCATGTTATCTAGTCAGATAGGGAAATTTCTTCTGATAGCTAAGGTGTAATCCAACCCATTTTGACCTAAAATTTCTTACTCTTAAGTTCAGTATCCCCAAAATAAGTAGGTTAAAAAACCAAGTCTAAGGAAGCTGTATGCATTTTAACATGTATATAACATGATCTATGGTGTTGATCCCAGCTGTGGGTAATAGGTCGTTCTTTACTTCTTCTAAAGAAACAAACTCTTAGTTGTCGTCAAATGGTAGTGCAGATCCATGCCCTGGAGTCCTTTTGGAATTTCTTTATAGATTGAAGCCGTGGCAGCAAGCTAGTAGCTGTGGTTTAACTGACACAAGACTGAATTCTTTTCTTCAGAAGTCAGACCATCTGTGTGCACCACGCCGACATGACCCACGGGCAGGCGGTCCCCACAGCCTAGTGACGGGCAGTGCAGCGCAGGTTCACGGTCACCGCTCACCGGCTCAGCAGCCCTAGTGCAGTTGGCAGAGTCTCTTATTTTTTGTTTAAGACTGCCTCCTAATGAATTTCTGTTCATCTGTGTCTTAAACACAGGGTGATGGTGGCTCAGGCTCCGTCACCAGTAAATTGAGTTTCACGGTACATGCTGTGAGCCCAGTTCTCCCCACTTTACCCCACACTCGCTTCCTCTGCTCATGATGGGGGCCCAGTCACCTCTGCTCCTGGATGTCCCTGAAGGTGAAGTGACACTGCCCCCTGGTTATTTACTCTCAGCTGCCTCCATGTCTCTCGCCCTTTCTCCTCAGTTCCGAGAGTTGTGGCGGTGTCCCCGCAGATGCGCCTCGTGGAAGACAACCCCTCGTCTCTCTCCCTTGTGGAAATCTACAAGCAGCGCTGTGCCAAGAAAGGCATCGAGCACGACAACCCCATCTCCCGTTACTATGACAGACTGGCCACGGTACAGGCGCGTGGGACCCAAGCCAGCCACCAGGTACTGAATTGGGACAGTCAGGACTTTGAGCTGCTGCCTGAGGCCTCAAATGCGGCTACTTTCTGGTTGCTTCTATGACAGCGTGCTTAGAGAAGTGGTGGGAGTTGGGGGGCGGGGTGAGAAGGTGGAAATGCGCTGGCCATGGACCTCAGTGGAGTGACGTCTGCTGTATGCCATTTGTTATAGTGGGACAGAGGTAAGTTTTCAACCTTGGAGAGTTTCTTAATCCTTTACCTGCACTTAAAACAAGCTTGTGGGAGTCAGTGGTCTCTATTTGTAAATACGTGCCTCTACTAGAAATCCTTTATTGTTTATAAACAGCACATGTAACTTATCAAGCTGGTGATTGGTCCAGCTTAGAAACAGTGCTGGTTCCTGCTGGGCCAACTTGAGATGCTGACAAAACAAAATAATTCCAGCTTCATGCCCTCCTCTTACTCTTTGTACCCTAGTTGTATTATTAACTTTGATCTTCTATCTTTTGAATTTTTTTGTAACATCTTTATTGAGATATATTTCATATGCCATAAAAAAATCACCCTTTAAAACGTACAATTCAGTGTTTTCAGTATAGTCACAGTTTTGCAGTCACCATCTTTAAAACATTTCATCACCCCAAAAAGAAACCTCATGCCTGTTTTGAGTCATGCCCTATTCCTCTCTGTCCCCAGGCCCTGGCAGCCACAGATCTTTCTGTCTCTGTGAATTTTCTTATTCTGGGTATATCATATGCATGGAGTCATATAATACATGGGCTTTTGTGGCTGGCTTTCTTCACTTAGATAATGTTTTTAAGCTTTATTCATTTTGTAGCATGAGTTAGTAGTTTGTTTCTGCTGATGGACTTCTGTGTTCTTGATACTTTTTGAGTATTGTAATTAATGCTGCTGTGAACATTCGTGTACATGTTTTTGTGTGGACGTATGCTTTCATTTCTCTTAGATATATACCTAGTAGAATTGCTGGGTTATATGGTAACTCTTAACATTCTGATGAACTGCCGAATTATTTCCCAAAATGACCGCAATGTATGAGGGTTCTAATTTCTTTTTGATTACAGCTGTCCTAGTGGGTGTGAAGTGCTAGCTCATTTTGTTGATAGTGATATTGAACATCTTTTCAAGTGCTAATTGGCTGTTTGCAAAATATTTTTGGAGAAAAGTCTATTCAAGCCCTTTGCTCATTTTTAAATTGGGGTTTTTGTCTTTTTATCGTTGATTCTAAGAATGCTTTATATATTCCGGATATAAGTGCCTTAATAACTTTCCTGTGTATTGGCTATGTTTTCCTGATTTTTCGCATGTCATAATTTTTTTGTTGAAAACTGGACATTTTAAATAATGTGGCAACTCTAGAAATGAGATCCTTCCTCCTCCCCCCCCATCCACGGTTTGTTGTTGTTGCTGTTTGTTTAATGACTTCTCTGGACTAATTCTGTAAAGTCTATGTTTTTGTCATGTGCAGCTCTCGAAGTCTGCTCAGTTAGCTCAGTCATCAGCTAATGGTTTGAAAGAGATTTTCTTAAATGCCTTGAACCAATAAGTCTCACATTTTTGCGGGCCTTCGTGCGCGTGTGTGTCAGGACATGCCTTCGACATGGCCAGGTAGTTTGCAGCTCTGCCTTAACCTTTACTTTCCGGTAGTGCAGTGTCTCAAGGTCAACCAGAAGTGAGTGCAGACGGCCTTCTGAGGTTTTTCATGAGCATGAGAATGGCCTTCTAGATTCTCAGGAATGTAATACGTTGGAGCTTTTCAAATGTCATCTCATTCTGCAGCTCTTCCTCTTGTTTGGCCAGGCTCTGTGCACTCCAGCTGTATCACTGCCTCAGCACCTGCGATGTTAAACTGTTGTCACTGTGTGGTTTTCAGCAAATACCTTTCAAATAGGATGTTCCTCACTGAGTGGACTCTGAGTTCAGTCAAATGAGATGATCCTGGTGAGTGAGACTTTTCTCAGGAAGCTGCCAGACAGGTCAGATAGTGGCATTTCTCTGGAGTTGAGGCTTTTTTGGGGATCACCAACTCCAATCTGCTCACTCCAGTGACAGGTTGCAATTTTTTGTAGCTACCAAGCTTGCAAGGCTGTCCTAGAGCTGTGGAGAAAAGGGGATGGAAATGCAACAGTTAAAATACTACAAAGTTTACTGTTTTCACCAAGATCAGCCTTTTTTTTTTTTTTTTTTAAATCTTGAATAAAAGTTGCTCAGATTGTTGTAAGCCTTTGTTTAATTTTCAGAGTTCTGGAAAAGGTTATTTTGATGATTTTTGTCAGTGTTCTTAATTGCTTTTATGGAGGAGCAGATTTTGGAAGTCCTCACTCTGCTATCTCAGAAATGCTTCTTTCCATTTTACAGATGAAGAAATGGACGGAAACTGAATGTGTGATTGATGGTCTGCATGGTTCTTGGTTTGCTCAGGGCTGGCATTCTAGTGGTTATTCAGAGGACATGGGTAGGACTTAGCCCAGAATAGACTTTGTATTTTTACCAGTTGGTCTAACAGGAACTAAATTAACTCAGTAAACTTTTTATTGAGGCTGTCTCTCAATTCGTGATGTTTGCAATAGCCTTGTGAGTCTTCCAGTACCAGAGTTCAGTTTAAAGTGTTGTGTGACATCTGCTCTAAATTTAGACTAGCTCTTTCGGTTTGTAAAACTTTTTTGTCTTTAATAGTCTTAGATGTGAAGTGGTATTGTTGGTAGCCAATCGTTCTCTTGTTCTGTTTGTTAACCGGCCTGGCATATTTTGTAGTTATTCAGATATTTACCTCATTTTTCGGTAAGACGGGTATTGCACATCCTGCATCTGAGGCTTTTATGTAGTTAGACAGCTCCGTTGTTGCTTTGAGCACAAGATACGGAACCCTGGAGGGAAATCGACCAATCTTGTGCATCTTCATGTTTAGTCAAAGGACACTGCACATGTGTTTGTTGACAAAATTCACTGTACTGGTGCTAAGAAATTATAATTTGAACATGTTTTCCTTTTGAAAAAATCAGGCGGAAGAGTCACGGAGCAATATATTGTTTCAGGTCCTTCGAGACATCCTCAAGGAGGTTCAGAGCAATATGGTGCCACGCAGCATGCTGAAGGAGTGGGCACTGCACACCTTTCCCAACGCCACAGACTACTGGACGTTCCGGAAGATGTTCACCATCCAGCTTGCTCTGATTGGCTTTGCAGAATTCGTCTTGCATTTAAATAGACTCAACCCCGAGATGTTACAGATCGCTCAGGTAATTTGGTGTCAACAGCCCGACTCTCTCCTTGAGACGTCTGCATTCTGCTGTTGAAGTTCCTAAAATGTCTCCTTCTGAAATTTAGGACACTGGCAAACTGAATGTTGCCTACTTTCGATTTGACATAAACGATGCCACTGGAGATTTAGATGCCAACCGTCCTGTCCCTTTTCGCCTCACACCCAACATTTCTGAGTTTCTGACCACCATTGGCGTCTCTGGCCCGTTGACCGCCTCCATGATCGCTGTTGCCCGGTGCTTCGCCCAACCAAACTTTAAGGTAGGTCATGAAGTGGTCTCGTGAAAAGCACAGGTTGAGGTTCTCAGAGCACACTATGGCCTCACCAGAGGTGCCAATCTGTTATCGGGGCGCACGGCGTCAGAGGAGCGCATTGTTGCCGTGCAAGTAAAGCTTATGCACCTGGGCAAAGAGTTTAAAATGCTCTCTATCCAGAGTGTTCAGGATGTTGGGGAACCCAGTTTACAAAAAGTAATCTAGAAACTTCTATCGGATAATTTCCCCCTACTGTTTCCATTACGTGCCAGTCTTGTTTACTCCATTTGATAGCTGTCTTCTGTTTCTCGTTTTGTAAACCTTTCTGCTCTAAAGGGCAGAAGTGTTCTCTGTAGGGTGGCACCTGTTTTACTAGGGTTGTAGTGGTGGGCCCTAAATGAATGTGACATGTGAGGCACATAGTAAATTTCCAGTGAAACGAGATATGGCAAGATGCCCCTGGCCATGTGTGATGGCTCTGCCCGCAGTGACGGGACAGCAGCCACATCTGCCATTTCCTGGATGCCGTCTTGGAGTCTGGCACTGCACTGGCTGCTTTGATGGATTCTCAGCAGCTTCTCCCAGCAAATGTACAGATGGGGATGCTAAAGCCAGGGAAAGTGAGTGAGTGGCATGTCAGACGTCACATAGATGGGGGAGGGCAGACGGGATTCAGATCCAGTGCATGCTGACTCTGAGTCTGTCTTCACTATTGGGTAGAACAGTTTACCTATTTTTTTTTTTTTTTAACTTTCAAGATCAGTGATACATTTTTTTTTCCCTTGTTTTTTCCCCTCAGATAAGCAGTTTGTGTCTAGAGAAGGCTTCAGACACCAGTTGCTTTCCCAAAACATTTACTCAGGATGTTTTTAAATTATTGACTAAACTCTTAACTGTGATCAAAGATTTTACATCTTGATCTTTTTAATGTGCAGCTGTACATGTCCATCAGTGTGGAATGCTATCTTGGGACATCATGATGAACTGTTTTGAACATGAGTAAAAATAAATAGCCTTTAGGTTTCTCCTTGAGTAAGGAGTTTGTGCTCTAAGGCAGTCAGTTGCAGTTCACTGTTAGCCACTTTGCTTTAAGGCTTGAAATACGAAGTTCTTGTTTAGATAGAAATGTTATCCTTCTGGAAAAAATCATAGGGTAATCTTTAGAATGATATTTTAATTTGAAAGCTTTAAAAAGAATGAAGAAGACACAACTTATTTTAATTTATCTTTTAACTACAGTTGACATACAATATTATATGTTTCAGGTGCATAGCATAATGATTAGACATTTATAAACCTTACAAAGTGGTCCCCCCATTAAATCTAATATCCATCTGGTACCATACATAGTTATTACAATATTATTGACTATATTTTTTAAGCTGTATTTTACATCCCTGTGACTATTTTTGTAACTGGCGATTTGTACTTAATCCCTTTCACCTTTTTTTTACCCAGCCCCCTAACTCCCCTTCCATCTTGTGACCATCAGTTTATTCTCTGTATCTATGAATTTGTTTCTGTTTCATTTGCTCATTTTTTTTCAACTCCATATATAAGTGAAATCATGAGATTTGACTTTTTATTTGACTTATTTTACTTAGCATAATACCCTCTAGGTCCATCCATGTTGTTGCAAATGGTAAGATTTCATTCTTTTTTATGGTTGAGTAATATTCCATTGTATGTGTGTACCACCTCTTCTTTATCCATTTGTCTACTGTGGACACTTAAGGTGCTTCCATATCTTGCCTATTGTAAATGATGCTGCAGTGAACATGGTGTATATATCTTTTAGAATTAGTTTTTCTGTTTTCTTCAGATAAATACCCAGAAGTGAAATTGCTGGGTCATATGATCTGTTTTTAATTTTTTGAGGAACTTCCTTACTGTTTTCCATAGTGGCTGCATCAGTTTACATTCCCAGCAGCAATGCACGAGGCTTCCCTTTTGTCCACATCCTTGCCAACACTTGTTTATTGATTTATTGAAAACAAGGCCTGGTACAGTGTGGAAGAACACTGCGTTACTCACTGCATAGACGTGCTGGTATAGATGGGGAGACCCTGGGCCTTCTCCAGACTCTGGGATTTCTTCATAGCCTAAGTACATTGAATGCCTTCACATTAAGCTCAAATGTAGACCATTCTCATCGCACGCCCCCTCTGAGACCCCCTTAAGCCTTCTTCACCTCTTCACAGCACCCAGCACTACCTGGCATGTTACACATTTCTCTGTTGGGACATGAGTTGCATCAGGCAGGGGTGTTGGTGTTTGATCACTCTCAACTGCAGTGCTGGAAGCGACCTGCCTGTCCAGGCCCTTGACAGGTAGTCAGTGCATGGAGTGGAACAGGAATAGACAAATTGGCTCCAGTAAGTGACACAAGGCGGCAGGCGCCATCGGGTGTGTGTGCCTTAGCTCTGTTAAAGTCCAGACAGAAACGCCGTGCCTTCGTGCCGAGGCTAGGCCACCGCTCCCCATGGAGCGCTTCATACCCCAGTGGCTTCCCAGGTGCATCTGCAGGGCACACGGCCTGGCCCCGGAGCTGACCGCCCGGCGGGACCAAGCCCATGCTCACTGGGAAGCCGCCCCTCTGGGTTATTCTCAGTTAAACGCGGATTGTTTCATTTTCTCCTCGCACAGGTGGACGGCATCCTGAAAACTGTACTTCGGGACGAGATCATTGCTTGGCACAAAAAAACACAGGAGGACACCTCCTCTCCTCTGTCGGCCGCCGGACAGCCAGAAAACATGGACAGCCAACAGTTGGTGTCCCTGGTTCAGAAAGCTGTCACAGCCATCATGACCCGCCTGCACAACCTCGCCCAGTTTGAAGGTGGGGAGAGCAAAGTGAACACCCTGGTGGCTGCCGCAAATAGCCTGGACAACCTGTGCCGAATGGACCCGGCCTGGCACCCCTGGCTGTGACACCACCGCTCCCAGCACCCGGAACGTGAAGGGCGCCTCTCAGGCTCTGAGCCACTGGCCGTACGACTCCTTTCTGCCTTTTTCATTCGATTCTCAGCAGTCCTGTAGTTCTACTGCGATGCAGTTACTTCCCTGGTAGTTTGTGTGCGAGAGAGGGCGAATTCAGTTGTAGAGGGAGCCGAACTGTATGATGGTAAGGTGATTCGAAAAGGCAAAGCTGAAACTTACTCCGAGGTTTTAAAACAACTTTTCAAGGATTCCTCAGCCTGGAATTTCTTTGCAAATCCTTTATCGCATCCCTCCCTCAGTGTGAGTGTACAGATGGAACTATAGGAGACAATTCCGTAACGTCCATTTTTAACTCTTTCAGAAGTAGCACCTCATAGGAGCTTCGTGCTTTTGTACAGACCTTTGTAACGTGTACAGAAAACCCGCTTTGTTAGAGAAACAGGAATTATGAACAAAGTGTGCTGGTTTTTTTCTAAGCACAAACTTTTATGCTGTATGAACCAGCTCTGGGAATCTTCACTGAGCCTTTGACGTGGACCCACGAGCCTCGTCACCCTGCGGGGACGCCATTCCTTGTGCGTTCCTATGGATTCCACTG
>NW_011888855.1:1853001-1899985 GCF_000151845.1 Pteropus vampyrus
TCCCTGGTCCCAGAGCCAATCATGGGAAACAGATTGGACCCCATCCTGCTTGACCCCGACTCCCCTACCCCCTGGCTGTGCTTGGAACAATGACAGAGGTCGAGGGGCCAGGTTTTGTCCATCCGATTGGATTCTCCCATTTTTCTTTGGCGCTAATTGTAAGTTACTTTATAATTACTTGGAGAGCTGTTTTGGTGAGAGTGTCTTTAATTCAGAATGACAGGAGCTGTGTATCTAAAATGACAGGTGATTGCAGATTGGCAGCTAATAGATGACACGGAGCCATCGGGCCCGAGGGAGAAGGTGTCCCTCTGACCATCCTCCTGTGCATCGAGGCCTCGCAAGCCTGGGGTCGGGAGTTGCTTGACACATCGAGTTGCTTTTGTGCTCCAGGAGAGTTGCATGGTGACTGGAGACGTACACGTGGCATATGTGTCATGAGGTCTGGAGTCTGTGTGCTGGCGAGAAGGGGCCTGGGCGCCATCACGGGCTTGCCCACACCATGCCCTGGGCGCTGGCCCTGGTTTCTAGAAAAACTGGCCTTTGAACAGGCAGGTCAGGAGAGAGTCCCCGGGGGAGATCCAGCACCTGAGCTCCACCTGTGAGTGGCAAGATCAGGGACCTGGAGTCGGGAGACCTGAGCCTCAGCTTTCTCAGTTGAACGTGGCCTTGCTGGGAGCCAGGCCCTCAGGAGGCGAGGAAGGTCAGAGAAAGGGCTTGTGATGGGGGGCCACACATAGTGTGTGCCCCATTCTCCAAACACCGTGTCACGGTAAGTACTGTTATTAGATGTTTTCTTTTTTTTTATTGTGGCAAAACATATATAACAAAGTTTATCATTTTAACCATTTTTAAGTGTACAGTTCAGCAGCATTAAGTACAATCACATTGTGTGACCATCACCACCATCCATTCCAGAATTTTTTTCATCTTCTGAAGCAGAAACTGTGTCCCCATTGAATACTAATTGCTCATTCTCCTTTCACCCTGCCCCGTGCAAACACCCGTGTGTCTCTGAATTGGACCCCTCTGGGAATCTCATCTACGTGGAATCATACAGTATTTGTTCTTTTGTGATTGGCTTATTTCACTCAGCATATCTCCTCAAAGTAATTTCATTTGGTAGCATATGACAGAATTTCCTTCTTAAGGCTGAGTAATAATCCATTATACACACACACACACACACACACACACACACACACACATAAATATACCACATTGTTTATCCATTCTTCCATCGATGGACGCTCCCATTTCTTGGCTAGTGTGAACGATGCTGCTGTGAACATGGGTGTACAAATATCCGTTTAATTCACAACTTTCAATTTTGGGGGGAATATACACTGAAGTAAAATCGTTGAGTCATATAATTCTGTTTTTCATTTTTTGAAGAACTGCCAGTTTTCCATCACAGCTGTACTATTTTACATCCCCACCAGCAGTGCACAAGGGTTCCAATTTCTCCACATCCTTGCCAACTCTTGTTTTTTGATAATAATCATCCTAACATGTATAAAGTGGTATGTATCTCATTGTGGACTTGATTTGTAGTTCTCTAAAGATTAGTGATTAGCATCTTTTCATGAGGTTATTGACCATTTGTATATCTTTGGAGAAATATTTATTTAAACTTCTTGCTCATTTTTAATGAGGTTTTTTTAAAGCAATGGGAAGTTTTTTTATATATTCTAGGTATTAACCTTTTACCAGTTATGATTTGCAGATATTTTCTCCCATTTTGTAGGTCGCCCTTTTATTCTGTTGATAGTGTCCTTTCTTGCACAAGTTTTAAATTTTGATGTGGTACAATTTATTTAGTTTTTTTGTCGTTTGTGCTTTTTGGTATCATATCTAAGGAATCATTGCCAAATCCAATGCCATGAAGCTTTTCCCTTGTTTAAGAGTTCTATAGTTTTAGTTCTTTGATTCATTTTGAGTTTTTACATATGATGCAAGGCAAAGATTCAACTTTATTCTTTTGCATGTATATACCCAGTTTTCTCAGCACCATTTATAGAAAGACTGTCCTTTCCCCACTGAATGATCTTGGCGCCCTTGTCAAAAACGATTTGACCATATATGATAGGGCTTATTATGGGTTCTCTGTTACACTGGTCTATATGTCTGTCTTTTTGATGGTACTATACCATGTTTATTACTGTAGCTTTGTAAAAGATTTTAAATCAGCAAGTGCAAGACCTCTAACATCGTTATTTTTCAAGATTGTTTAGGCTAATTGGAGATCCCTGAGGTTCCTGAGTTTCAGGGTGAGTTTTCCTACTTTTGCAAAAGTGGTTTTGGGATCTTGTTGGGTTGTGTTGATTCTCTAGATTAGTTTGGGTAGTAATGGTATCTTAACATATTGTTTTCCAACCCATCAACCCAGAATATCTTCCCATTTATTTGTGTCTCCTTTAATTTCTCTTCATTGTATAGTTTTAAATAGTGTTCAGTGTACAAGTCTTTCATTTCCTTGGTTAAATTTATTCCTATTTTATTCTTGTTGATGCTGACTGAAAATGGAATTGTTTTCTTAATTTTCCTTTTGGATTGTTGATAGCATATAGAAACACAACTGATTTTTGTATGCTGACCTTGTATCCTGCAACTTCGCCGAATTTTTTAGTTAGAACAGTTTGTTTTGATAAGAAAGAAAATCATTTATTTTAAAGTAGTATTGGCAGAAATTTTCTTACAGAGAAAGCTATTTTAGTTGTTGGAAAAACATGGCAAAAAGTATGAAAAGACAGGCCTCAGTTTAGTTTCTTGAAGGGAAGATAAGAACTAAGTAAGGGTTTGCTGAAATGCTTCACTTTAAATAGAGGATCATGGGAGATAAGACTTGGGTCTCCAAGAAAAGATGGGGCTCAAGAAACATAGAAGAAGATGGGAGAACCAGTAGACGGTCTGCAAAGGTGGTGGGTACTTCAGGAGTGGGGAGGAACAAGCATGTCGGTAGGCACCTGGACCTCCTCTGGCTGATGAACTAGCTAATTGTGGGGGTGCGGTGGCGGGAGAGAGGATTAAACCAGGGGTGAGGATAAAATGCTGGATTGTGAAGCACTGAGCTGGTCTGAAGCTTTCACCTATCAGTAGAAAAAAAGTCAGTACACCAAAGAGGTTTTCATAAAGGATAATCAAAACAATAATCCTTTATTATGTTTTGATGTTAAATGTCCTTTTTAAAGGAAATGCTGGTGATAAAGATGATTGTTATTAATGCCATACTTGATAAAGTAAAAATATATTTAGTCTGCAAAACAAGTTTGAGAAATACTAGTCTAAACATCTTGTTATATGAGTTTCCTTACAATTATAATAGTGTGAGACTTTTTATCTGTAGCTTATATTTAATTTAAAAATTAAATGTAGAGTCAAAAAAATGTGGACCTATATCATCTGTGCATATAGATGAAAATCTCAAAATACCACCAAATATAAGAGATCTGTTTTGCTCCTATGCCTCATGAATGTGTAGTGTGATAAAATCTCGTTATGGTATATTGCCCTTTATATATATTTCTGGATAACATATGCATTCTTTTTAAGGAATTATTCAGTTACTATATTCATCTTAAACTTATCAGTCTGCCTTCAAATGATATACTTCACTTATAATGTAAGAATCTGACAACAGTAAACTTCCATTTCTCCCCTCGTTATGCTATTAATGTTATATATTTTACTTTTATATGTTATTAACTCCATGCTACATTATTATTACTATTATTTGCACTAGACCATGCATTCTTAACGGGAGTGATATTGTTCCCTTATCGTTGGGGGTAGGGGGTGAATAGATAAAAATATCTAAAAAGACTCCTTAGGAAGGCGGTATATATTCATTTTTTTAGTCCTAACAGGGTTTTTGTGTGTGTGTGTGTTTCATAGTTTCTTCTATGAGATCATGTTCAGTCTGCTTTGCTCTCTCTGGTTTCCGAAAGGGTATGGGGACCAGGCCAATTCCGCCAAACCATGCTGTGCCACACTGGAGAGAGAGTGGGGCAAAGGCAAGTAAAAATGCCTTCAATTTCCTGTTTTGAATGGAGCCGTTTCTTGATGGGGCTTGGTCGTTAACAGATCTTTGCCTGATCGCTGGAGCTCCCATAACGTTACGTTAGCCAGTCTCTAGTTTTGTCTTCCTGGGGGATGAAGTCCTGGGGCTTCCTGGTCCTCCATCTTGCTGATGTCACTCTAGGCAGTTTATTTACATTTATTTTTATTTTCTGAGTTATAATTTACACAAACATAAATTCTTACATAAACACATTAATCTTAAAACTAGACAAAATCCAGCCTGTGGTTCACGGAAGCAAGCTGAGTCCTGTGGAATGAATGCACGCGCAGTACAGATCGTGGGGCGAGTGACCCGGCAGCTCCAGAGCTGTCCTCTCACCCTCTCGTTCTCTAGACGGAATAAAAGGAACAAGACTCACTTTTAAACTCAGCAATTACAGTCTTTAATTGGGGCTTAAAGTTGTACTTTAGAACTTCCATTTATGTTTAGTTTCACTAAGTAAAACTAAATGAGAGAAAATGCAACATTATTTTAGAGAGAGAAGAAATTGCTCTTTTTCTGGGTCAACAGAAGAAACTTGTTAAGTAGCAAAACAAAAGTATTCTTTTTATGCTATCCAGGAGCCAAATAAGATGGAAATAAGTTTGTCATAAGATTACATTTTATATTATACATTTATAAATCGTATTCTAAAACTTAGAGTATTATGAAACTTTCATTTGAGCTATTGTGTAATCACATAAATAATAGCAATAAAATTAAAAGAAATGGTTAAAATCATTTTAGAACCCAAGTTATTGCTGTATTTACGGATCACTTTAGTGGACTTATTAATAAATTCTATATTAATACTACCTACAAATAAAACGAAGTAGAAGTAATTAATTTAGAAGATTCACATTTAAATATTCTTCAGGTACTAATTGTTCTAGAATAATTCTATCAAGATTCTGATTTGAACCACTGAATAACCTTTGAACTAAAGAGAAGCAGCAGTTACTGCAGTATGGAGGTTACGGAGCGGAGTGTAGCCGAGGTTCTGGGTCCAGCTGACTGTGCCTCAGGCTGTGTGGACAGAAGGGGGAATCCAGTGCCTGGTGCAGATTTTTCTGTTGTTGCTGGGGTATTTATTGGGCCAAGGAAGACCACTGGAGGAGAAAATTGAGAATTCCTGGGAGTGTCATCCTCATTTTCCTGAATAGGGGGAAGGACAGGTGCTCTTGGGATCAGTCCCTGAGCCTCTGGGAAACACTTGGGTCTGAAGAGGGGACCAGTGCCTCAGCCAGCGCCCGGGGCAGGGGCGGATTCCCAGTGCCTGGGCTTTGCTGGGCTATCTGGAGCACGGACACGGCACCCTGGTTCCCTGCACCGTCACAGCTCCGTGCTCCTCCTTCCTCAGCAATCTGGTTCCTAGGGTTCTCTGGTGGGCCTCTCAGGCCTCTGCCAGATGCTTCACCTAGAGCGTCAGGGACATGTGTTAAACTGAATTCCTTCTGAGTAGTTTTTGTCAGAAGCGTTCCTTTGCTTTTCCTGAATTACTATGTTTCTCTTGTGGGAAATGAGCTGACCTTGATAATGATTGTGGAGGGTTTCTATTTCCAGAAGGATTTTGGTCATTGTACAGAGAAGCTCAGCTCTTTGCATGCATGGCTGTCTTTTGCTCCGGGAAGGTTCTCCTCTCTTTTCACAGGGAATTTGCTCTTGATTGAACATTCAATAGAAATCCATGTCTTTATCTCAATGCAGTTTCTACTGCTGCTGTTTTAACTTTGGAGTCATTAAGGGCAGACTTACAGCATCCCAGCACAAACTTTCTCAGTTCTCTGATCAGGAGTTAATGCAGCTGATGGTCCCTCAGAGTCAAGCAGTGTTTCCGTCGTGCAGTAAGGATGAGTCCAACGGCACCAGTGCCTTCAGGTACATGTCAAGCCTATTTTCAGTGTTTTTCAAACTCAGACAATCCTATAACTTTCATATGCGAACTACTATTGATACATTAAAAAATCATTTCCAACTTAAATTTTTTCATTACTTTGTGGATTTTAATTTTTCCAGTTTTATTGAATATAATTGACATAACATTGTATTAGTCCAAGGTGTACAACGTAATGACTTGATACACATATCTACCACTGTGTTTTCTGACTGGTGACGTGTTCTTGGGGGATTTTTAACACAAGCTTTAAGAGCATCGATGATCTTATCCTTTGCTACTTTAGCATACATTTGGTTTCATCTTTCTTCAAGTCAGTTTCTTCAAAAATCCTTCCAACTTGCCTTCCGAGGGATTTCCGATAGAGCCGTCACCTCCAGGTCCAAACTGTCACTGTCCACGTCCTCTCCACGATGTCGCCGGCCCTTCCTGTGGGACTGGCGTGGGTGCCCTGTGGTGGCTTCGCATCTTCACCAGCTCCCCGCGGCTGCTGCGTGGTGAGTGGGCTAGCGCGGGTTAAAGAGGGAGGAGAGGGCCCAGTGAGGGGAGAAGTGTGGGTGTTTGGATGGGCCTGCAGGGGGCCTGCGGGTGCCTCGCCCCCTCCATCCAGGTGGCCCCTAGCTCGGAGAACAGCTGGTGCCAGAGAGCAGAGCCTCGGGAATGCCGTCTGCAGTGGGTGCTCAGTGCAGGGAAGGGCTTGGGGGGCAGCTGACGAGGTGAGGGGCAGCTGGGGAGCTTGTGTGGCTCTGAACGAAAGACTAAAAGTCTTTTTATATCAAAGAATGGGGGAGAAAACTAATAGACAACATGGGGGTGTGAAAGCTTTCCCAAGTCATGCGGCACTGCCCCTCTGTCCAGGGCATGAGGCCGGAGAGGCCCCGGGCCGATGGGTTGGGGCAGGGTCCACAGCCTTTGTGTGGAAGCAAAGCCGGGAGGCAGGGGCAGATGCCACTTGGGTGTTGTCTCAGGCTATGGCTGCAGGTTCGAGGGTGGGCCCTTCACTGATTTCAGTGGATAACTTGATGTTTTAAATCTGCATTCACTCAGTCCCCACCACCCAGACCCGGGGCCCAGAAGGCTCCATCAGGCCCCCTCGATATCACCCTCCCCAGGACTGTTCTTGACACATTATTCTGTCTCTTTTGCCAACATTTCATCCATATTGCTGTTATCAGTTGATCTATTTTAACCTAACTTTACAGGTAAAGAAATGGAGGCTCAGGAGTTAAGTAAATCCCTGGCACGGGCACATTGGGCTGGAGCTGTTTTTAAACTCAAGACTCTAATGAGTCTAATCCTGTCCAGTCTCTGGGGGCGGGGGGGTCACGAGCAGGGCTGCGTCTCTGCCCAGAGCCCCCAAAGACATCAGGGATTATGGTTCTGAAAAGTGCCCCACCAGCACCCCTACCAAGCATGCTGGGTTCCCTGTACTTCCCAGGGGCGCTAACTCCTGGATGGCAGGAGAGGAGAGGCAGCGGCCTGCCCCTGTCCTCGAGGCACACTGAGGGAGCAAGATGCTGAAAGGTAAGACCCTAGCGTGGGAAAGAGCGCTGTTCACACGTGCATGACCCTAGAACAGATGGGCCGTGATAACAGCACTTCCGTGTCTGCACGCCTCTGAGCACTTTACATGAGAACACTTCAGTTGGGACAATGCCCTGCAAGGAAGGCGCTGTTATCCCCATTTTACAAGGGATTAAATTAAGGCATAGGTTAGAAAGTGTGTCCAGGGTCACGTTACAAAGCCAGGATTTAATCCCTCATCTTAACTCTGCTCTTAATGATGCCACCTTGCCCTCTTGAGGGCATTGACAAGGAAAAAAAATGTACATGTGTTTTATATATACATCTGCATTTAATCGGGTAAAATAAAGGCAAGTGAGCTGTTAATATGGCCGCTTGAGGGAAGGCCTGTGTGTGTGTGTTTGTTGGTGGAGGTGAGGATGAAGGAACAAATTAGTTCCAAAAGAGCAGGCTTTAAAAAAAGTCATCAAGATTATAGGCAGTGGGTGGGGACACCGATGGGTATAATGTTTTGTTCAAAAACAAAGTATTGTGACTTGGATAGTAGAAAAAGCCCCGATGAGCTTCACCTCGAGCTCAGCGTCCTCCTTACAGACAGCAGAGCACAGGACTGTTTTAGTGACTGTGACGAGGTGGCAGATATGAACAGAGTAACATCAGAGAAGTTAGTGGAGGAGGAAGCAGCAGGAGTCTCTCTACTCAGACAAGAACTGGAGTTGCAGAATCTGATGTAATTATTTTGGAACTCGGGCGTCTATTTGAATAGTCGTGGCTGGTAACTTGTGGTTGAGTTTGGTCAATTTTAGCTTTTAGTGCAGTGGTAGCTGCTCACCCCTGTGTTCTTGGTGCAACTTGCCAGAGCCAGGGTAGGCAGTAAGGACTTTGTCCTCCAACTACCAGGTTCTGTGTTCTGATTGCTGCTTTTGACCAGGGAGCTGCAGACAGCCATTGTTGCATCCCTTACCAGCTAAAGGAGCTTCTAGTGGAAAAATGGTGGTTTTATTTTTTCCTCCCCTTTGGGAGCCAAACATTTAAGGATTAGGATATTCAAAAGCAACTGCATGAACGACCTCTATAAATTGATGGACTCCAGCCAGAAAACTATTATTAAGGAGCTAGGACCCTCAGTCACGAAGCCACGAACTGAATTCTGCTAATACTCTGAATGATTGAGAAGATTCTTCCCTGGTTGAGCCCTGAGAAGAGAATGCAGTCTGGCTGATGACACCTGGATTGCAGCCTTGTGAGACCCAGAGCACAGGACCAAATTAAGCTGTGCCAAGAAACATGTGAGATAATTTTTTTTTTTTTTTTAAGCAAACACCTATACAGGGAAATTTAGAAAGCTACACAGGTCCAGGGAGGACCCAGGCTTAGGAAAGACCTGAGAAGACCTTAAGCTTTTACCTCAGGCTGATCAGAGACACTTAGCAACTGAAAAAATGAATAAAAACCCTGGGGAAAGAGGAGACTCTGATTTCCAGAGTTACATTATAAGATTCAAATGTCCAGTTTTCAGCAAAAAGTCACAAGAAATCATCACCGAGGAAGCACAGACAGCAGACTTGCTAGAAGAGGACTAATAGGAAAATATATGAACAGCAGATATCAATAGAGATAGAAATTATAGAAAGGAACCAAAAAAGTTCTGGAGCTGAAAAGTACAATAACACAGGAAAAAGTTCTTAGGTTTTCAGAAGCAAATTTAAGCAGGCAGAAGAAAGAACAATGAACTTAGGGCAACTGAAATTATTGAGAAAAAGATGAAGAGGATTTGAATAACAGATATAATACAGAACAATCCACTCAACAATAGCATAATACACATCCTCCTCAAGTGTATGTGGAACATTCTCCAAAACAAACCAGCTGTTAGGCCATAAAAGCAAGTCTCAATAAATTTTAAAAGACTGAAACCATACAAAGTATTTTTTCTTACCACAATGGGATAAAACTAGAAATCAATAATGAAGAAAATTCAAAACTATGTGGAAATTAAGCAACACATCACAAGGGAAATTAGAAAATATCTTGAGATAAATGACAATGAAATTACAGCATATCAAAACAAACCAGTGCTCAAGGAAATTTATAATTGTAAGTGCTTACATTAAAAAAGGTCTCAAGTTAACAAACCACACCTTAAGGAACTAGAAAAAGAAAAAAACTAAACCCAAAGTTAGCAGTGGAAGGAAATAATATGGCAGAGATGGAGACTAGAAAACAAATCATAAAGGCCAAGAGTTAGTTCTTCAGAAAATCAGCATAATCAAAAAATCAACATAATGAAAAGCCTTTAGCTAAATAAGAAAAACAAAAGACAACTAAAATCAGAAGAGAGGTCACATCAAGTGTAAATTTTACAGAAATAAAAAGGATTATGAGTATAGCTGACCCTGGACAACGCGGATTGTCTGTGTAAAGCTTTTGACTCCCCCAAAACTTAACTAGGAGCCTACTTTTGACTGACTGGATAACAATGAACACATATTTTGTATGTGTATTATACACGGTGTTCTTACAAAGATGTAAGATAAAATATTTTTTAAAGAAAATTATAAGGGAAATTCATTTATAGTACTGTATCGATGATCTGCTTATAAGATGAATTGTCAGTAGCTACATCAATACTATCTTACATAAAAAGTGTAGATGTTATATTAGACATCGAAAATGAAAAAATTTGTATCTACTTACACGTATAACGACTCATCCATTGATGACTGCTTTATTGTAGTTTAGTCTAGTTGAAATAATTGCTTCATGGTAGTAAGGAAATCTCAAAAAATGTTTCCAATATATTAAATAAAATCTGTGGTTTTTATTTAATAAATAAGTGGACCATGCAGTTCAAACCTTTTGTTCAAGGGTCAACTGTACTATGAATAACTGTATGCCAATAAAATGGATAACCTAGATGAAATGGACAAATTTCTAGAAACACACAACTTACCAAGACTGAAGAAAGAAAATGAGTAGACATAGTAAAGAGAGTGAATCAGTAATCAAAAACCTTCCAACACAGAAAAAGCTCAGGACCTTCACCAGTGAATTCTACCAATAGTTTAAAGATTTAACACTAACCCTTCTCAAACTCTTCCAAAACCTTGAAGAGGAGGAAATGTTTCCTGATCTATTCTGTGTGACCAAAGATGCTACAATAAAACTGTAGGTTAATGTCCCTCATGAATATTGATGCAAAATATTATCCAATTGAGTCCAACAGCATAGTAAAAGGATTATATATCATGACAAAGTAAGACTTATTCCTGGAATGCAAGGATCACAACACGAAAAAAAATCAATGTTGATACACCATGTAATAGAATGAGTTAAAATCAAATGATCATCTCAATTGATGTAGCAAAATCATTTGACAACACATTTTCATGATGAAAACTCTCAACGAGGAACAGAAGGAAACTAACTACCTCAACATCATAAAAACCATATGTGAAAAATCCCACAGCTAACATACGCAACGACGAAAGACTGAAAGAAAGCTTTTCCTTTAAGGAACAAGAGAAGGATGTCTATTCAACATATAGTACTGAAGTCCTAGCCAGAACAATCAGGCGAGAGAAAAAGTGAAAGGCACCCAAACTGGAATAAAATGATGTTTGTAGTTGTCACAACTAATATGTGAAATCAGCAAAGTTGAAACGTACAAAATCAACAAACCAAACCAAAATCAGTTTCTAGACACTAACAAAGAACAATAAAAAAAATTTTCATTTAAAATAGCATTGAAGAGAGTACAAATTCTTAGGAATAAACTTAAGCAAGGAAGCAAAAGACTTATATGCTGAAAACTACAAACATTGCTGAAAGAAATGAAAGAAGATGCAGATATTAGTCTGTAAAATCTTTTTTGGGTATCACAAAATGAACTCTAACAGGCTTGCTGACGCCTTCTTGTTCCCGCTGCTGTGGCTCCAGTCCGGGAGGTTTGGTGGGTTGGGCTGGTGGTGCAGGTGCTTGAGACCTTGAATTCCTGATCATTAAGAATCCCTTCTCCCTAACACTTATCCTACAGGACTAGGGATCCCAAGTCGTTTGTAAGAACCAGAACTGTATCAAGAAAAACTTGGCAAACTGGTTATGCAGTCTCCTCGGGTGGTGGAACCCTATTGAGATTCAGTACTTTCTGGAGTTTGGAGAAACATGGTGGAGTGAGAGACATCTCCAGATCTCTCCCTTTGAAACAACAATAAGTCGAACATCTAAAACTCAACAAAAACACACAAACTGCACACCAGCACCTCTGAGCATGGGATCTGCATATAAGAGCTACCACAGGTCAGAACCCTGGGTGTCAGGTGGTAGACTGGGAGAAATAGAGAAGCTGCCTCTTGCAGTCCCTGGAGCTCCCTGTAGGAGAGAAGGGGGAGGGGAGGGGAGTGTGGCAACTTCCCAGAACAGCCTTGCCTGGGAGAGCTGTGAGCTCCATAGGGCTGGCGGTGGTGCCCAGTCATCAGGGCAGAAGGCAGAGAAACAGGGACGGTAGAGACACAATAGTTATAGTTGATTTTTAGAAGCCAAGGTTGAAAAACCGAGGCTGAGCCGCAGCCTCTATCCCTCAATCCGGAGGGCCCCTCTCCCCGTACCCTCAGAGATGGAATGCTGCGGAGCCCCAGGGGAATCTGAGCAAATGCTACCGTCACTGTCGCTAACACTGTCAGGAACTGAGACTGAGGGTAGTGAGCATGATTAAACATCTATAAGAAAAAGAAGACATTATTAAGACTTTATATAAAGCAGACATCCAAGAGGCTTATACACCACCTATTGGAAACCAAAAGAATACCTTCTTTGTAACAGGCTAGGGACCATTATAAAATAAATTTTCTTTCTTTTTTATAAAATAAAAAAGGCAGAATATACGTCCATTAATGTCCAAGTGAAGAAATAGTCCATTAAACACCATGAACAACCAAGGTGACAAGGCATCTCAGAAAGAGAAAAATCTCCAGAAAATAAGCTTAAACCTAGAAATATGCGACATAAGTGACAGAGAATTCCGGATGGTACTTCTGAAAAACCTCAGTGAGACTGAAACGAGTCATATCAACAATTTCAGGAATTGAAAAAACAACTAGATGAGCAGAATGCGTTCTTTAGCAAGGAGATTGAAACTCTCAAAAAGAACAGAATAAAACTTCTGGAGATTAAAAACACACTAAGAGTTGAAAATGAAATAACAAGCTTGGAAAATAAGTCAACAAATGGAGGAAAAGATCAGTGATATTGAAGACAGAAATCTAGAACTAAGTCAGAAGGAAGAAGAAAGAAATCAAAGAATGAAAAATAATTAAAGAGAAATACAAGAACTAACTGATACCATCAGGAGTGGAAACATAAGAATGGGCATTCTTGAAGGGGAGGAAAAGGAGCAGAGATTAGAAAGCATTTTCAGACAAATAGTGGATGAGAAATTCCCAAATCTAAGGAATGAGCTGGAGCTTGGAATTCAAGAAGTCAACAGAACACTCAATTACCTCAACTCACAAAGGCCTTCACCAAGACACATTGTATTAAAATTATCAAAAATCAAGGATAAAGACAGAGTTCTCAGGGTAGCCAGGGAGAAGAAAATGGCAACTTATAAAGGAAAACCCATTAAATTATCGTCGGACTTCTCGGCACAAATCTTATAAGCCAGGAAGGAGTAGAATCAAATATTCAAACTATTAAGTGAAAGGAACTACCAGCCTAGAATAATGTATCCAGCTAAGCTCTCCTTTGGATATGAAGGAGAAATAAAGACCTTTCCAGACATACAAGGCCTGCACTACAGGAAATAAAGGGGTCAGCTCACCAAAAACAAAATGACAAAGAACAAAAACAAAACAAAAACAAACCATAATTAGGAGTAAGGTGACTAACAGGCAAATAGAAGCAGAGGAGGCAACCCTTACTAAGAACAGGGCATTATAAGCTTAAACATTAAGAAGAGAATTGCTACAGCAAGGTAGTCATGAAAATTCAGCATACATAGGGACAAATTGAGATAACGATGACTGAAAAGGGTAGGATTCAAAGATCCAAACTCGCAAATGGGAATGTTGTTAAGGCACGCGCAGAAGAAAATGGACAGCTGTATATATATAACTATCCTTTACATATTCGTAATGGTAACCACACACCAAAGACTCAGAACTGAAATATATAACATAAAGCAAAAACCAGAAGAAAAAACCCACAAAAGCTAATCAAAATAAAGAAAACAGAAGCACAAGGACAAGGAAGTAATGGAAACACCGAGCTACCAGAAAGCAAAAGATAAAATGACCTTAAATGTAAATGGACTGAACTCACCAATAAAAAGGCAGAGTTGCAGAATGGATCAAAAACAAAACCCAACCATATGCTGCCTCCAAGAGACATACCTCAGTTCCAAAGACGAATATAGACTCAAAGCGAAAGGGTGGAAAATGATATTTCAAGCAAATGGCATTCAGAGAAAAGCGGGAGTAGCAGTACTGATATCAGATGAAATAGACTTCAAAATAAAAAGGGAAAGAAAGATACTGAGGGACACTTCATAATGATAAAGGGAATCATGCACCAAGAAGACATAACACTTACTAATATCTATTCTCCCAATCAAGGAGCCCCGAAATATGTAAAGCAATTACTACTAGAACTAAAGAGTGAAACAGACCAAAACACTATCGTAATAGCAGACCTAAATACCCCACTGTCGGATGTGGACAGATCATCCAAATGGAAAATCAATAAGGAAATAATATCCTTAAATGACATATCAGACCAACTGGACATAATTGACATTTACAGAGCCTTCCATCCCCAAACAGCTGCTTATACATTCTTCTCTAGTGCACATGGAACATTCTCAAGGATGGACCATATACTAAGACACAGAGATAGCCTCAACAAATATAAGAGGACCGAAATCATACCATTCATATTCTCTGATCATAATGCTTTGAAACTAGAGATCAACTGCAAAAAGAAATCAGGAAGAACCACAAATACATGGAGATTAAACAACATGCTACTGAAGAATAATTGGGCCAGAGAAGAGAGAGATCAAGAGATACATAGAAACGAATAATAATAGTACAATATATCAAAACTTTTGGGACATGGCAAAAGCAGTCATAAGAGCAAAGTTCATATCATTACAGGTCTACCTCCAAAAACAAGAACAAGCCCAAATAAACAACCTAACGCTTCATCTTAAAAAATTAGAAAAGGAAGAACAAATGAAGCCTAAAGTCAGCAGAATGGAAGAAATAATCAAAATTAGAGCAGAAATAAATGAAATTGAAAACAAACAAACAAAAAAAACAATAGAAAAAATAAATGCAATGAAGAGCTGGTTCTTTGAGAAGGTTAATAAAATTGACAACCCCCTGGCTAGACTCACTAAAGAAAAAAGAGAAAGGACACAAACAAAATCAGGGATGAAAGAAGAAATTACAACTGACATCGCAGAAATACAGAGGATCATATAAAAATACTATGAAAAAGTATATAACACCAAATTTAATAACCTAGAAGAAATGGACCAGTACTTAGAAAAATACAACCTTCCTAGACTGAATCAAGAAGAACTGGAAAATTTAAATAGACTGATCAGCAGTATGGAAATTGAAACAATCATCAAAAAAAAGTCCAGGACCAGATGGCTTCACCAGTGAATTCTACCAAACATTCAACGAAGATTTAATACCTGTTCTCCTCAAACTCTCGCAAAAAATTGAAGAGGCAATACTTCCCAACTCATTTTATGAGACCAATATTACTCTGATACCAAAACCTAGTAAAGATAACACACAAAAAAACTACAGACCGATAGATATCTCTCATGAACACAGATGCAAAAATCCTAAATAAGATACTAGCCAACTGAATACAGCAACATATTAAAAAGATTATACACCACAATCAAGTGGGCTTCATCCCAGAGGCACAGGGATGCTTCAACATATACCAATTGGTTAATGTGATACACCACATAAACAAATTAAAAAATCATATAATCATATCAATAGATGCAGAAAAAGCCCTCGACAAGATACAGCATCCATTTATGATCAAAACACTTAACAAAATCGGTATAGAAGGAAAGTACCTTAACATCATAAAGGCCATATATGACAAAACCCCAGCCAACATTATACTTAATGGTGAAAAACTAAAAACCTCCCCCCTAAGATGAGGAACAAGGCAAAGCTGTCCACTATCGCCACTGTTATTCAATATAACATTGGAGGTCCTAGCATGTGCAATCAGGCAAGAGAAAGATATAAAAGGCATCCAAATAGGAAATGAAGAAGTGAAACTGTCATTATTTGCAGATTAAATGATTCTCTATATAGAAAACCCTAAAGACTCCACAGGAACACTACTAGAAACAATAAACAAATACAGTAAAGTTTCTGGATACAAAAATCAATGTTCAAAAATCCATAGTGTTCCTATACTCTAATAATGAAGTGTTTGCAATTGCAACAAAAAATAATATACCTAGGAATAAATCTAATGAAATATGTGAAGGACTTGTATGATGAAAACTATAAGACCCTCTTAAAAGAAATCGCAGAAGATACAAAGAAATGGAAAGATATTCTGTGTTCTTGGATTGGAAGAGTCAACATAGTTAAAATGACCATATTATCTAAAGCATTATACAGATTTAATGCAATCCCCATCAAAATCCCATCGGCATTTTTTAAAGAAATAGAACAAAAAATCATCAGATTTGTATGGAAGCACAAAAGACCCCGAATCGCTAAAGCCATCTTGAGAAAAAAAGAACGAGGCTGGAAGCATCACTCTGCCCGACTTCAAATTATACTACAAAGTGACAGTAATCAAAACGGCATGGTATTGGCAGCAAGACAGACACATGGACAAGTGGAACAGAATCGAGAGTCCAGAAGTAAACCCATATTTATATGGGCAAATAATTTTTGACAGAAAAGCCAAAAACATACAGTGGAGAAAGGAAAGCCTCTTTAATAAATGGTGCTGGGAAAACTGGAAAGCCACCTGCAAAAGAATGAAATTAGACTGTTGTCTATCACCACACACCAAAATTAACTCAAAATGGATTAAAAACCTGAATATAAGACCTGAAACAATAAAATGCATAGAAGAAAACATAGGAACTGAACTCAAGGACCTTGGACTTAAAGAGGATTTTATGAATTTGACCTCAAAGGCAAGGGAAATAAAAGCAAAAATAAATGAATGGACTACATCAAACTAAAAAGCTTCTGCTCAGCAATGAAATCATCAACAAGGTAAAGAGACAACCATCCGAATGGAAAAATATGCTTGCAAGCAACACTTTCGATAAGGGCCTAGTATCCAAAATGTACAGAGAACTCATGCGACTCAATAACAAAAAAGCAAATGATCCAATCAAAAAATGGGCAGAGGACCTGAAGACATAGAAATGGCCAACAAATATATGAAAAGATGCTCAACATAGCTAGCTATTAGGGAAATGCAAATCAAAACCATAATGAGATACCATCTCCCACCTCTTAGAATAGCTATAATCAACAGGACAAGTAATAACAAATGCTGGCGAGGATGGAGAGTAAAAGGAACCCTCATACGCTGCTGATGGGATGCAAATTGGTACAGCCACAATGGAAAACAGTTTGGAGGTTCCTCAAAAAACTAAGAATTGATCTACTATATGATCCAGCAATCCCTCTACTGGAAAACCCATATCAGAAAAGATATTTGCACACCGATGTTCATAGCAGCATTATTCACAGTGGCTAGGACATGGAAGCAACGGAAGTGTCCTACAATAGGTAATTGGCTAAAGAAGCTATGATACATATATACAATGGAATATCACTCAGCCATTAGAAGAGATGAAATACTGTCATTTGCGACAACGTGGATGGACCTCAAGATAATCATGGTAAGTGAAATAAGACAGAAAAAGTTGAAAATCACATGATATCACTTATATGTGGGATATAAACCTAAAAGCAACAAATGAACAGAACAAGCAAACAGAGACTTATGGACAATGGACTAGTGGTTACCAGAGGGGTAGGGAGTGGGAGGGAGGTAGACGGGGTATAGGGGATCAAATATGTGGTGACAGAAAGAAAGCTAACTGTGGAAGGTGAACACAGTGTAAATATATATATGCCGTACTGTTAAAGTGTACAGCTGAAACTTACTGGATTTCGTTAACCAATGTCACCATGAAAAAATAAATAAAATAAAAATAAATTTAAAAAAATTTAACTGTAACACCAAGTGTCCACCAAATGAATGGAAAAACAAAATGTATGTTCTTAACAATGCAGTATTATTCAGCTATAAAAGAATGAAATTTCGATATATGCTCTAACATGGATTGACCTTGAAAATGTTATGGGAAGGGAAGTCAGTCAGATATAGGACAAATATTGTATGATTCCACCTCTGTGAATTATCTACATGAAGAACAGGCAAATTCATAGGGAAAGACAGTAGAATAGAGATTACCAGGGGGACGAGAGAATGAGTTATTGGTTAACGAGAGAGTTTCAGTTTGGGAAGATAAACAGGTTTTAGGTATACAGGAATGGTGATGGTTACGCAACACTGTGAAATGTATTTCATGCTATTGTATTGTACAATAATCAGTGGTTAAATTGATAAATATTATGTTATATACATTTTACATTAAAAATATATATAAAAAAATGAAAACCAAAATATGACCAGTGAATGAAGGAGAAGTCAACAGACTAGCAACGTTCTTAATCCCACAAGTTTTTGCTTGACAGAGCACTTACGACCGACTGCCATTTTTGTTATGTCTACCATTTTATCCTTAAGTTTGTCCTTTTTCCATAGAAGGCCCTTGCCAGTATGTCTGACCACTGACTTCCTTTCTTGTGGTACTGTAAAGAAATTGGAATCTCATTTCCACACCAAAATAACAGATGCCAAAAATGTAAAGTTGTGAGTTTATTGCATATGTAACAAAATGAACCTGACCTCCCGGGTCCAGCCTGCTGTACAATCAGTTTTGTGTTTCCAGCTGGTTCCATAACCACGTTAAATAGAACTAGTATTTCTTTAAATACTTTTGATTTTGACATAAAACAGAACATTAGTGTACAACTTTCACAAAATAAATCAGCAATAAAAACAGTGGGAAGAATAACAAGGATAGCAGCAATACTTAAAAACAAGACATTACAAAATAAATTAAAAAATACATTATAAAGTGGTTGAGAAACAAAAATAAACAAATTTTAAAAATTCATACTATGTTTTGGGAAGGCTGCCGAGCGGCACGCACCTGGCTGCAGATGGGGGTGGGCGGGGCGTTTTCTCCGCAGAGGCCCTTCCTCACAGCGCAGATCCCAGGCCCACCCACCCTGAACTTGGACCATTAGGCTGAGGGGCACTTCCATCAGGGGGCAGAGTCTCCCTTCAGAAGTCAGGAGAGCTTGAGTTACTGTCCCCCCAGCAGCCCCCTCACTTTTCCTATCTAAATTGCTGGCAGAGTGGTGGTTTGCTACATCCCTGAGGGTCAGCTGCTGACCGCTGGTGAGGCAAGCCTGAAAGTCACGCCCCTGAAGCATCTGGGCAAAGAGGCGAGGGGACAGGGGTGGCTGTATGGGATTACCTAGAAGGGTGACAAATGAGAGCACACGTGTCAACGGGGTCCCTGCAGGCCCAGAGTGCAGTAATGGGGAGCTTTCACCAAGTACTTGCTACACTGCTCTTTGGGGGGATTAAAAGGCCTAAACCACTGGTGACATTTAAGCTTCTAAAAGTGCTGAGGAAGGCCTGCTTCGTGTGAGTGACTCGGAGCTCCTAAGAGCCCCGCCTTTTTGGGCTCCTTGATAACACCGCTGTCCAGGGCGCCACATGGGGCGAAAAAGCAGAGACCAAGCCTTATGCTCAGGTAACTCGCGTGTCCCGAGGAGCCAGGACATGACCCTCAGGATCCTGCTGAGGTGACACCTGACATGCGAGAGCAGCACGGGACTGGCAAATGCAGATTCTGAGGGTCGTCCCCGCTCCTCTTGACAGTGGGCATGGGGTGAGAAAGGAGTCAAATGCAGCATTTCTGCTCCCAAGTCTCCAACCATGAGACCCTCGTTTCCTCTTTGCCACCACTGCCGCCCCCGAAAGGAGCGAGTGCCACCTTCTCACGTTCAGTCCTCTGATGGCTGTCTCCTCCTCCTCCCGCGGTTTAGGTTTATGTGAGAGATGACACCTGTCTGGTGGGAGGTCTGTACTTTTCATTTCTTCACTCTTCCAGAGGAAGATTACGAGGGAGAACCGAATGGAATCATCGGGGAGGAGCTTCTAGAATGCCCTCAGAAGGTGTCATGGTAAATGAGACGCAGGATAAGCCTGGCTAAAGCAAAGCAGAACTCCTGAAAGATTCAGCCCACAATCCCACCTGGACTTTGTGGATGGACTGAGTCGCCCTTCGACAAACACCGCCTGATGTCCCTTCTATCTAGAAGCTCGGCTCTCTCACACCTCCTGGGACCCACAGCTGGCAATCCGGGGTCTTCCAAACTGGGCAAACAAACCTCTGTGCAGGGGGAGGCCTGTCTCCTAAGAGGTCGATCCCCCGCCCCACCCCCCACCCCCCAAGTCAACCTACAGACTGCTTCTGGGGCAGCCAAGGATGCACAGCAGGACGCAGAAGTCATGGTGAGTGCGCCTCCACACCCACCAGTCTACGAGTGTTAGTAACGAAAACAACAGCGAGACAGTCACCAAAAGCTCCTTCCAAACCCATCTCAGACTCACAGCCAGACCCACAGCCAGACCCCAACGCTTAACTCGGAAGCTTCAAGAATGAAATTTCAATAGTGAAATGCCTTGCTAATGAATTACCCTGTGCTTGCCCCCAAACACAACAAAAAAACCAGGCAGGAAAATGTGCTGCTGGCTGCCATTTTTCACTGACGTTTAGCTATCCGAAATCAAGCAGATCTGTTGAAATACTGTTTGAACTTTTGTGCAAATTGGAAAACGGTGCTAGAAACTGTCGAGGCTTGCTTTGGCCTTGCTCATCATACGAAGACATCTGAGCAAACAATCGAGTAGCAACTGTCAATGTCACCATCTGACGCTGGAGAAATGGGCCCAATGAGTCAGGGTGGAATCATCCCCCTCTGCTGTCAGGTTTACCCCACACCCCACTTTTCGTAAAACAGTAACGTGGGGTGATTTTCGGTTCCCTCTCTCCCTTTGAAGCTAGTTTGCACCAAGCCAGCAGCTATAACAACCGAATTTTGTTGTCTTAGTTAAGCTCTTAGCGATTTCTGCATAATTGTTAGTATTCAAGTGACCAAGTTGACACCCTGCTACATACAGGTGGTACAGGTGCCACAGCTTGGGAGCTGAGGCTGGTTTGGGTCCTTTCATATGTGTTTTTTTCACTGGAAAAATACTTCGAACTGGACAGGTAATGCGACAAAAGGGACTGTTTAAAAGGAAAGATCACTTTTCTCTATGCAAAACAGAATTTTCAACCAGGATACCTTGAAAGGAAATCCCTGGGCCTCCAGCTGACTCTGCCCCAATTCCTTTCCCTTTCAAAAAGGGAAGCACATTTTGGACTCAAGCTTCCTACTGTGGTAGAATTCCAATGAGCACATATTATACAGTTATTTTTCAGGTAGAAATTAATCTGCTACCCAGAGCAGGCTGCTAGGATGTGAAATTTGGAATTTCAGCTGAACTTGAAAAGGGGCCTAAGGACTGTTTTGAGATGGAATAGCTACCAGTTACAAACCCTCGGTGAGCCAAGCTCGGTTCCAGAACCGCAGGTCAACACCCCTGTAAGGAGCACAGGGCAGCCAGCCTACCCTGTGTGTGTTACAACTGGGGCAGCACATCCTGTGTGACCGAAGCCAAATCTAAACCTGGCCGCGCGTTTTATTGGATGGGTGATGGAAGGGGGTGGGAGTACTGTCGTAAGGGAGGAAGATATGGATGGGAGCCACCAACCAAAGTCCCCCCGCCCCCCTCGCTCCCCCAACGAAAAGGAGTGGGGAGACAAGCCTTTCCCTCAGGTTATCTAGAATTCCAGTGCCTCAGCCCGCTTCGCAGGAGGTGCGCAGAAAGCGGTATGCTTTTGGTCTGGCGGTCGTGAGCTAGAATCTGTTGCCTTTGGTTGTTCTTCATTCCACAGCAAACCCACAGGTCTCCTCCACTGCTGTCAGCAACTTCTCGTAGAGCTTCTCATAAGACTCATAAGGCGGAATGTCAATCCGGTTAAAGCTGGAACAGGACAAAAAAGTGAGAGTCACTGCAGGGGCAGTCTGGCCCTAGGACCTGCTTCAGGGACAAGGACAGGCAGGAGCAGAGCATTGTGGCCACAGCTAGCAGAGAGGCAGAGAGGCAGAGAGGAGTGAGAGGGAGAGAGGGAGAGAGTGAGTGAGTGAGTGAGTGAGTGTGTGTGTGTGTGTGTGAGAGAGAGAGAGAGAGAGAGAGAGAGAGAGAGAGAGAGTGTGTGTGTGTGTGTGTGTGTGTGTGTGTGTGTGTGGGTGTGGGTGTGGGTGGGTGTTGCGAGGGTCTGGGGCAAAGAGGGGAAAGCCTGTCACCACCTAGTTCTGGGGGAGCGGCGGGGGTATGTGTGTGCAAATTGTCCTCTTCATCCTCGTTCTTCTTCGAATGCAAAGACTTTTCAATCAACGCACAGCAAACTAAATCTTAAGATCTTTAAAACCAAAATAAAACCAAACTGCTATTTACTAGTGATATGAGGACAAAGCTCTCTACTTGTTTGTCTTTGGTAGAAATCTCTAAGTACCAGGAATTCTGTCTTTGCAGACCAGCACATTCTAGATTGGTTGGAAGTCAAATCACAAGTGACGATTTAGTGCATGTCTATCTATTCCTCGGTGCCTTGATCTGAGGCCAAAATGGGGCAGCCTAGAAAATTCCCTGAAAAACCAGAAACTATCTCAAAATTAATAAAATGTCAACTCCCTGATAGATGAAATGAATTTTAAATTTCTGAGTATTTCCATGAAGAAATTCATTTCTAATGTTTGTACAAAAAAAAAAAAAAAAGATGCCCTCTAAGAAGCTATTATCAAGAAATCAGAAAGTACAAAATTGCGACCAAAGGACAAAGAGTAGACCATTGAATGACTAGGGGTTAGGCAACTAAGGATGGTTTCTGTCAATAACGAGTCAGGCTAAATGGTGTTGCAGTCTTTTTTAGCATCAGAGGTTTTTTATAGCCGTTTTTTACTCTAAGCACAAACTATTAAAGGACAAAGCCTCGAGAAGAGCAGCTACCGTGCGTTCACATGGCGCTATTCCTTTAACACGATGCTGGGGCCAGGGCCCTGTACCCTCACACTGCTCTGGAACAGCTTCAATGGCTTATTTTACAGATGTGGAAACCCCAGTTAGCATATCTAGTTAACTTGCCCAAAGGCATACATTAGAGGGTATCTCGGCCAGCATCTGAACCCACAGCTTCAGGTTCCCAATTGGGAACCTTCCGTCACAGTACAATGCATCCCGACAACATGTGGAACCAAATCTCCTGAACCAGAGGTGACTGAATTTAATAAATGATTCTGAGATAAAGTATACTTAAGTGATCTGATTTTTAAACCACATAGGAAATAACTCACTACAGATATTAAGTTGACATTTAGGGATTATATACTTTTCAATAAGCCAGGCACATGTCAAGGACAAAGCTCTGGGAAGGTAACTCTAACTTAAATGACAATTCTCCCCACTGACAGGTACCCACATGGAAGGCCCAGGGAAGTGCAGACCGGAGCCCACTGGAGTGGTAGCAAGCATTAATGACATCTCACAACACTGGTTTCATGAAAAAGACTTTTGATAACTCTCATGTGACACGCTGCCAAGTGCTTGTCCAATATGACACTGGTGCCACAGACAATTGTTACCTGAGACTCTGCATAAATACAATGCAGAGTGCTACAAATCAGAAATAGCTTAGAAAGGCACGTGAACGCGCGCACATTGCAGAGAGGCTCCCGGGAGTGGCAACACCACAGCGCTTGCCCTTACCAGGTGTGGGCCTTCGGGAGGTTGTCTGTGTTTGCGTCGATCAGGTGGATGGTGAACAGCCGGGGTCCTGCCGCGCCTGTAGAGCCTTACAAGACAACAGTCTAGTTAATGCACTTCAGAGGCTGAGCCTGGGCCCCAATGCCAGCCACACCCTCAGCCAATGCCCAGGCTGGCTGTCCTGCCAGGGGACCTCAGGGTTCCCGTGGCAACATGAGTTTCTGCCTGGCCATCAAGTGACCGACATCACATTTAGAAAATCACAGGCATGGAGCAAAGACCCGTGAGAACTTTCCTGTCCACCCTGACCATGAGCCTATCCCAGTGGGGGTATCTGAAGGACAGAGCCCTTAAATCACCAGGGGTTTATTTTTTAACAGAAATGTTTAGTAAGCAAGCCCACTGTTGGCAGAGGACAGCGGTAGTAAAAGAAAACCAGGAAATGGAGTCGTGAAGCCTCTCCAAGTAGAGGTATGAGGGGAAAAAGAAAAAGACACAAACAGAAGCCCAAGGGAATGGAAGTAACTTTTCTCAAAGAGGTCCCTGTGGGGCAGAGAGGGTGCATGGGTACCTAACTGGACAGTGGAGCCTGTCAGGCAGTCCACTTGTGTAGATGAGGAAGCTGAAGGCCTGGGAGGACCCCTGGAGCTAGTGGCCCGCATGGTAGCAACAGCTCGGCCTCTTGATACTTAGGCCGGGCCCCGCTCTCCTGTACCTCCAAGTGAACCCACAGTATGCTTTAAAAACTCCAATTTCTTTCCCAAAGTCTATTATTTGTACTCTCCCTTCGCCAATCAATTCTGTAGGGGAAGGGGATGCATCGGGCACAACTGGGCCTTTCCCTGTTCATGTCCCTCTAAACTCAGCCCCGAGTGGGCACCAGGCTGGCCAGGACCCACCACTGCTGCTGTGGAGACTTGGGCCAAAGGCCAAGCCAGGCGACGCCCATCTGCTGATTCACTGGCCTGCGAGACACTGGGAAAGGTGGGTTTGAGAGGAAGTTGGGCTACATTTGGCTGATGTCCTCTCCTATGTATTTATAGGTATTTTCTTTCAACTTGGGCAGAGGCTAGCAAGAGCTGGCAGAGATAATGGCAACCAAGAGAGAGACCGTAACCTTTTATGGGGGGAGAGGGTCTCTACGGCCACTGGGAGTGAGTGCCCCCTCTGCCAGGTGAGCACCGCCACAGTGGCAGGCATTTGCTATGAAAGCACATATGTTGTATTGTTTTCTAGCGGCCGTTTTAGGAAGACAAGCCCACCACATCCTAGTTCTTCCTGCCATGGCCTAGTAGAGGAGGCGCCCAGTGCCAGCAGCCCCGCCTCCACTTCAGTCACCTTGCAAGGCCTTGAAGCCCTGGAGTGGGACTCGGGTCGATCCTGTCACGAACTGCAGGAGCCTGGCCCTCCTCTCCTCGTCGAAGGTCTCCACCGCTTGCCAGAACCACCTGACGACGTTGCTGTCCGCCACACAGTGCTTCAGCCGCGTGTTGGCCTTCCAGTCATTCAAGTCTATTTTATCCAGGCCGCCTATTATCAGCTGTGAATATGTGCAGAGGCAGGTTACTTCTTGAACGTACACACCAGTGTCCTGATGCTTCCCAGGGTCACAGTCCATGAAAGGAGTTCAAAACTGGGTTCCCAGGGCAAAGAGGCAGCTATGTCCAGATAAACTAGACATATTTAGCCAAGAAAGAGGAACACGCAATATGCCTGAGGCACGACGCCTCCATCTTTCTGCCACTTCAGGCTGCTTTCCAACTCCTAGGACTACGGGCACTGTCTCACAACCAGGTCTGTGTCTGTGCACTGCGCCGGGGAGGAGTGTGAGAGAACCACCGGCACGATACACAGAGCTTAGTGTAAAATGGGGCCCCATCACCGTGACCTCGCAGGATGATGACAGGTGGAATTCAAAGTCGGACAAGAAGGGAATGAAGCAAGAGTTACATGTGGGTTTCTGCAACTTGCTTACAAAGGTCCCCCCCACCGCCCAGAGAGCTACTGCCCCACCCAAGGGGGCCCCCTCTGGGCTCACAAGCTCTCAGCATCTCCAAGGTGGCAAAAAAAACGGAACAATTTTAAAGGCTTGAGCTATTTGGCACCAAACAGAGATGGATAAGAGATGAATGCACCACTGTGTTCACGTACATGAAGTGTGATTAGAGGAGACAGTAGCCCTTTGTTCAGAGTCTAATAATAGCAGAGTAAAAACAAAGTTGATGTTGTGGGAGAAGATGGCTATATACTTGAGATAATTTCCTCGATCTGAGGTGAGTACATAGGAGAGGGTTAGCAATCTCCACTGCTGGAGATCCTGAAAAGTATAATAAGCCACAAAACACCCTGAACAAGGGCCCTAGAATGATCCAGATTCACTGCTGCCAAGTAGAAGCCTGGTCTTGTCGTAACCGGGCTCAAACATCCTCGGGCTCCTTCCAGCCCCAGCTGACCCTGTTCTCCTGGGGGCCCTGACAAACCCCGAGCCTGCTGGGAACCAATGCGAGCCTCACTCCGCAGCCAGGGGGTAAATGAACATACAGCTCACATTCGAGCCCTTTACTGACAGCCTGACTCAGCAGGTTGAGCACGTACCTCTAGTTCCTTCTGGTCAAAAGGCTTCAATAAGTGTTGAGGAATGAGTTCGTTAAACCCTTTCTGAAGAGCTAAGAATTGAGCTTCGATTCCTCTCATAAATCTCCAATTTACATATAACCTGCAGGAAAAATTCACAAGTTGGAAGCAATACCAACGGTTCAGGAAGACACTTTTTCTCCATTAGCAAGTTCTGACACCTGCTGAGTCCAACTTCCTGCCCGCCCGGCCTCCTGGGGGAGGGAAGAAAACCCACCAGTTGGTAGTATGTAGCCTCAGATTAAAATAAGTCAGCACATGCCCTTATATATTCTGATTCACTGCCAGAAATAGCAGTAGGGTTTAACCTAACTTGTTCCAACAACTGCCACAACTTAAAAGTGTATTTGAAAATAAAATATAGGACACTGTGAGAACTAGACGCCAGTCTGACGGCCTGAGCACACAAAGGTGCCCAAGTTTCTAAATTTCCACACTACATGACCAGTCATTTATTTGCCTTAGGAGGTGGGAAAACAGACTAAAATGGAGTTGACTTCCTGGAGAGACTGATCTCAAGGAAACATCTAGGCTTCCTTCTCTCTCCTATGCTCTGGAACCTTCAGACCCAGAAATGGCTGGTCACTTCAGTCACCCTCCACCCACTTGGGCTCTGGGGTCATTAGTCTCCCTTCACCAGTTCAGCCCTGGTCACATCAGGGCTGGTCCACAGAGCCCTCACTGTTGAACCCGATGGTTTCTGGAAGTCTCTTCCATAATGTGATTCTGGTCACAAGTGCTGGTGGAGACAAGTAGATCTCACACAGCAAAGGAGTCAAAATACGAACCCAGCAGGGCCCAGGACAGTCCTGGGCACCTGGGTGTCCCTAGCCACCACCAAGGTTCCCCAGAGCATTACCGGACATATTCTTTTTTGTTCTCCTCTGTGACAGGAACATTTCTGCCATTGGGTTTCAGTTCATGCTGAAGAATCCTCCCGAAAGCGTTGTGTTCCACACAGAAGGTGTGGTCCAGCACAGGGGTGATATCATTCTCTCTGGTGAAGTCAGGACAGAAGATGGATGTCAGTTACACCTTGCCACCACGCGGCAATGAACAGAACATTAAATGGAACACTCTAGTGGGAAAAGAGTGTGAGTGTTTACTGACTGCCAGACCCAGAGAGGCAAAGAAAGCCTCAGGTGGGCATAGCTCACAGGAGGGCAGGTGCCTGAAGGAGCCCATCATTCATAAGAGGGTGACAGTACCTCTACCATTCTGACTTTATGAGACACCCAGTTGCTTCGTAAACTGAGTCTATGAGCAGAAAGAAGGGAATCATGAAGAGGTAACTGAGTCAAAGGGTAACCAACCCGCATCAAGGAAGCCACATCAAGAAAATACCGTCTCCCTTTTAAAGGCAGCCTTTTCAAGTGTGTTGGTTCAAACAAAGCAGCACTTGAAAGTTAAAACTGGCTCTTTCATCTGCCATATTTCTTGAAAAAGTAAAAGATCTCCTACAGGATGAAGGCCCTGACCGCCACAGGTCACCCATTTAAGGTTGGGATACGTGAAATAAGGCTGACCAGAATGCAAGGTACGCTCGAGATACTTGACATCAGCTTGTCCTCCCTTTGCCAGAGCCTGCATCTGCCTGTCACTCCTGTGAAACAAGGACCCACGACACCTATGGCCTACTAGGTAACTGAGCCTGTTGCTTTTAAGAGGGTATTTAGGATAATTCTAAAACAAGGTGACTTAATTTTTGTTTTGATATTTTCCCTTTAGAAATTAACTGGCAACACCTTAGTGTCAACAATCAGTTAAACAACCAACAAGCCTGGGGATTAACATTTTGATCATCTATTAATCATTCAAGGAAATAATAAAAGAAACTAGTCTGAGGAGAAACTGGCCAAACATCAAGAGGAAAATAGGTCGAGTTAAATCTACTTTTATATTTCTGGTCATAAACATTAGTTTATTTCTCTCCTCCAATTTCACACCCACCTCCAGAATATACACACACGGAACAAATGTATTCGGCCTGCACCAAGAAGGGTGGCCATGCATGAACTTTCAATTAACTCAACGGTGAGTCAATACTTACAGAATCCACACCAAGCTTTTATGTAGTTCTGGGTCCACCGATTCCAAATCAGAGAGCTGGATGGGTTTCCCCAATAGCTGCTTATAGAAGGGAACTGTGAAACCCCCATTTATGTAGTGTCCGTGGAAGACAGCCAGACCCATGATCCGACCCACAAAATGGAAATAAGACAAATGGTCCTGTAGGGGGCACCAGAGAACAGGAATTTGTTAGAGAAAGGACAGGCCAAGGTGGCTAGCTTGTGATTTTCTCCAGCTTGGGAGAAGTGTCCCAGAGACAACCAAACACTGAATCGGTTCCTCACAGGTTGTGCTCGGGACTGAATGAAAGCTGCTTAGTCAAAATTTCGAACACATCTTTTGTATAGATCATCTGAACATTTTATTTGCTCTTGGTGCAAACAAATCTTTTCCCCAGGATTGCTACAGAATTTGCGGGACCCAGTGCAAAATGAAAAAGCAGAACCCCTTATTCAACAGTTATCAAGAATTTCAACAGCAGAGAGTCAAACCAAGTATGGGCCCTTGGGAGTGCCGGGCCCTTGCTCTGCACAGGTCGCCCGCCCAGGAAGCCAGCTGCGCTCCTCTTTCCCACTGCTCTAAAAATAAATAAAGAGCAAAGGGCAATTCCCCTTCTTCCTCTGCCACTCCTCCCCCAGTCCCGCAAAAAAGAGGAAGAGAAAAAGTCTAAAGGAGAACAAAGAAGGAACACAGAAGAAAACAAGTATGAGCAGTCCAAGTACCAGAACCAACCATTCTAAAACCAGCGCTGTTCTGGCTTTAAACTAAAAGGGAACCTCACATTTCCACTTTCAGAGACCTAGTCAAAACTTTGTTTCCCTGTTCGCAAAAGGTTCGGTCACACTTTAATGCTTACAGAGTAGAGCTGGTCCACGATGTCGCTGCGGGCCGTGTGTCTGGTAGTGCTGACTGCAGGACAAGCAGCTAAGAGTGGCCGCACTGGTGGCCAGAAAGGCCAATTATGGAACTATTCCAATTTGATTGGGAGGAGCATAGCCTTCGTAACCCACTTCTCAGAATGATACTGTCAACGAATATGGACATCATACCAGAGTCCCCTCAAATGGCAACAAAGTGCTCTGAGTGTACGAGCAGCTGAACGTCTCTCTTGTTCTCCTTGAAAACATACCCGATGATCCCAGTCACCAGAAACCCAGGATCGAAACCATCTATCTTTACCTAGTTCTCACTCTACCTTTCACTGTTTTATTTACCACAGACCTTGAGTAAGGCTATGGCAATAAACCAAAAATTGAGACTGAAACTGAAAATCCATTCAAAAAAATTCTCCAATTTGAATACTTACAGGGTTGATTGAAGAATCTGGGTTGATTTGTAACATGTAAATATTGTCCGTAGAATACTGGAAGAGTCCATAATATGGATTCAACATTTCATGGCACAATAAATAAAGCCACTCCCTAGGAATAACAGCAACGACAACAACAAAAAAAACACTTTATGTGTGTTAAAATTTCTGGTTTTAGATCTTATCAAAAGGACTGAACCACTCACTATGCTCTAGGACAAAATAGTAAGAATACCTGGCTGTGATGGAATGCGATTTGTACAGACTGGGAAGATAAGCATAAAGAAATCAAAGCTTGCTTTTGGTGGTATTGGAAATGGCTTTTCTGGCCAAAATGCCAACAACTCTGAAGCTGAAAATGAACTGTGGTTGACTAGAATTGGTATCGCCTTAAAAGTACAGTATTTTCAGCAGTTCACTCGTCGGCGTTCTTGGCCCTCAGCTAAGGTTTTCTCTGCTACTTTGCAGAGATTGAAACCTCAGGCGATGATGTTAATGATGTAATAACTGACGAAAGTGCAGAAAAGAACAGTCTGATCTGACATTTATTTAAAAAGTATGTGTGCTTACACACATGAACAAAACAAAAAATCCATGCGCAGAGCACTGAAAAGATGGAAAAGTTCTATACTATACTAACATGCTGATAGCAGTTTACTTCAGAATTACATTCTGGGGCATTTTCATTTCTTTCTTTTGCTTCTTTCTAGTTTTTAAGTTTCTGATCAATTGTAACATGTAATAATGTTTAAATAAGGACAAAATATTTCACAGTCTGGGGAGGCAGGAATTGTTTAAGAATGTCTTTTCCTCTTCTAAGTTTCTGTCCTGTCGAATTCTTATTTTTTTGCCATTAATGTTTATCACTTTTAAAAAATAAGAGTTTTGAAATCTGCATGGGGTGCATAAGAAAGAATTATTTTCTGAATGTATGTTTGGATCATTTCAGTATTTTAAAAACCCAAATCGAAAACAAATTTTAAAAGCACTCTAAAATAGACTCTGTATGATTCGACTGCTACAATCAGGTATGGGCGAACCTTATACAAATACAAAGGCCATTCTACACAGCCTTTTATTCTTTCTATTAAAACTCCTTTCAAATGGATAAATCTCATTAAGATAGCAGCCCCAAATTTTATTCTGGAATTCCTTTCAAATAGAAAAATGAGAAAGAATAAGAAAAGATAAACACAAATGCAAATAATCTACAAAAATTGTGAGAATATACAAAAGAATAATCAAACCTAAACGAAGTTATGTATTGAACTCCAAAGAACAGAAAGGAACTGCCAGAAAGATGAGACTCCAAATCTTATAAAGTCTCTTGACTAGAAAGGCAAAATTTCCCAACGATAGTACTTTGATGCATCCCCAAGTTTTAGAGTTTGGATCTGAGAAAAATCATTTTCATAAAAACCAGAGACTGGAAGTGATTATAATACACGCAAACATTCCGACCAAACTGTGGACAAGGTAGAGAGGCATATTAGGAATGTTCTGGAAGTGGTAAGGGAGGAGCTAGCTAGCTATACAGGCGAGAGAGAGAGAGAGAGAGAGAGAGAGAACAGAAATGGTTCAGAGCCAAACACTGGGACAATGAATATAGACTGATTCTCATTGAGCAGGTAATACGCACATACATACACATATATGCAATTTAAATCTCTCCCTCACATCTGCATAGGTGTGATCCCATTCAGACCTGAGGAGAATCTGAGGGGTGAAATAACGAAGCAAGCTCCAACTGGAGGTGGCAGCGCAACGACTCGCAGCTCTGCACTACAGCGCCGAGTTACTCAAGGGAGCACCGCGTGGAAGACTTGCTAACTCGGAAAAACGCAGAACAGAACTCCTCCCAGACCAAACCAAGCTATTCACATGCGTACCTAGGATCCCGAACACCGGCCATGCAAAGGAATATGGTGACTTGAAACAGCCTGAGATATTGAACTCTTGAGACATCTTTGAAACTATAAAGGAAACAGCGCGGATGAGAAAGTGGAAGTAGTTCGCCTTGAATTGTTGGGACAAACACGAATAACTAAGTAGGAAGATTCTCACCTGAACGGGATAGAGAGCTGGGAAATGGAATTAGTGTAATCAAGGGCAAACGAAGGAGTTACAGTTGCCAAAAGAAAGATGGTTTCTGGAATCAAGATGGAGAGGATCAAGGGAGAAACCTGGGATAGTAGTGAAAGGAAAGCATCTCCCCTGGAGAGGCAGCGCTGAGTGAGCTCAGGGAAATGCAGGCTTTTCCGGACCCTTATGGCGGATGAAATCAAGGGCAAGGAAACGGGAGAGGAAATGGTCGAAAAATAAAATTCATTCAGTCAGCAGATATTTACGGAGATGAGTGCTCACCATACATTAAGTGCCCTTCAAGGACTGGGGGACTCAGCTCTGAACGAGACAGGTGCCTGACCGCAGGCAGCGTGTCTACTGGAGATGCAGACGGGGCGAAGGCTTCCCCAGCACAACACACCAGGTGGCTTAGAGTCTGGTCGGGGAAAGCCTCTGAGGGTGACCTGAGTGAACAGAAGGGACACACTATGTGTCCTTGTGGGGATGAGCTCTAGGCAGAGGGAACACTGAAGCCGAGGCCTGAGGAGGACACACCTGCTTTGTACCAGGAGTGGCAGGAGCGAGGCGGCTGGCCGAGCAGCGAGGGCTGGGCTCGGGGCAGGAAACTGCAGGGGCAGCTGGGTGAGTGGGAGGCCTTTGGGGGAGGTTTTGGGAGCTCAGGAGCAGAGGAAAGACTCAGCTGAGTTTTTAGAAAGATCCTTCTGGCTGGTGCTGGGAAAAGGCCTGACATGGCGAGAGAGCAGGAAGCTAAGTGAAGTTCCAGAGCTAGATGGGGGCTGGAGCCTGAGCCAGGAGGGAGGCAGAGGGGAGGGGGCAAGGGGCTGGGAGCCGGTACCTCTTTTGGGGATGAGGGCCATGCTGGGTGCAGGGAGGGTGAGGGCCGTGCTGGGAGATGAGCAAAGGGAGACAGGGATGACTCCACAGTCTGAGCCAGAGGAACCGAGTGGGGCAGTTTAGTGAGATGGGACAGATGAGGGAGGAGCTGGTATGAGAGGGAAAGTCTGAAATTTGGGACTGTTAAGTTTCAGATGTTTTAAAAATACACCAGGAGAGATGAGACATTTGGGTAAACGAGTGTGGGGTTGAGGGGGCGAAGTGGCTAGGAGGGGTACATTCGAGCATCATTATCACTGCATAGATAATATTCAAGCAAGGGAACTGGGCGAGTCCACCCAGGGGGTGACAGGAGGCATGGCGGATGCTCAGAGGTAAGGAAGAGAGGGAAGTGCCGCACAGGGGACGGGGAGGGAGCCGGAAGGAAAACCAGTATGTGGCGTCCCAGCAACCAAGTGGAAAAGTGTTTCGAGAAGTAGGGAGTGACCAACTACATCAAGTACTGCTGACAGACTAGGTGAGACAGAGATTGAGGAGGAATCACTGCCTTTGGGAAGACAGAGGTCATGGTCACCTTGACACAAAGGGCTTCAAAGGGCGGAGGGATGTGCATGGAATGGATTTAAGAGAAAGCAAGGCCCATGGAAGCAGGAATGGGGATGCGCACGCCCTTCCGAGGGCTGCTTTACAGAGAACAGAGCAAGAGGCAAACACTGAGTTTGTCCTGGAATTTGTTTTTCTTTTTCTTTTCCCTTATTTGCCTTTACTGCCTCCTTAAAGCTTAGACAGGATGGGGGTACAGTGTCCGGGGAAAGTTTGATTTTTCTTAAACATGCTTATTCAAGAAGGGGGTTGTAGCACATTTGTATGTGCATGAGACCGACCTGAGAGAAAAGGACATTTTGATGAAATGAGATAGATGTGAAATAACGAGAGAAGTAAAAGGGCCCTTGTGAGAGGGGTGGGGTTGTCCTTATTCAGGAACACGGGCCAGTTGGGGCCTCGGCACCGCAGGCCGATGACGGCTGGAGATCCTATAGGCCGGACAGGGCTGGTGCTGAGGAGAGACTCTTTAGATGGCTTCTGTTTCCTCAGTTAAGTAGGAGTCAGCGGCTGAGAGTGAGGATGGGCGCGAGTGAGGCTAGAGATCTGAGAAAGAACAGGAGGGGTGATGAGAGAACCGAAACCTCCTTGAGGTCTGTGACCATCGATGCAGAGAATGGCCAGCAGCGTGGGAGTGTGTTTGCCTCCACCACATTCAGCTGCTCAGGGGAGGCTCAGAGTAGCCTAAGGATGGGATTAGGCAGAGCTGGGGTTTTGCCAGGCAAGTACAGCAAAGGGAAAGAGGAACAAGGGTGATTGTGATGGTGGACCACGAGTAAGGAGGAAGCGAGGACTAGAGGGAGATGAAAACCAGAAAAAAGGTGGTAGAATCTCTAGATGATGAGTGGCCCTGGAGGGGATCAAATAACTTCTGGAGAAGTGACTGAAATTAGGCTGTCATCAGACCACCGTTCAGTGATCCAGGGTGCTGGGAGGCAGTACGGCAGTGCCTTCGAAGTTCTGAATGGAAGTTATTTTCTTCCCAGAAGTCTATAAAAAGCCAAACCGTCAGTCAGAGTGTAAATTAAAAGACATTTTCAGACACAAGATCTTGGAAAAGTCACCTCCCACACCACCCTTTCTAAGAAAGCTACTTGAAGATACACTCTAGTAACACAAGGGGGTAAATCAAGAAAGAAGAAAGTATGGGATCCACAAACGGCTCTAACCCAGGAAAACAGTGAAGTCCCATGATGACAACCGTGCGAAAGGCCTAGAGAATTATCTGGCTGGACAGTTTCCATGAGGGAGATCCATGGAGGTCAGGGGATGGGTGGGGGAAGGTGAAGATGAAGTTTAACGGGGCAATAGAGCCTGGTTTAAAAAGAAGAAAAAGAAATTCTTGGAAAAAGTAAAATCTGTTCCAAAGGAGAAATTACAGATACCACTTAATAACTCAGTGAAATTTACATTGTCATAACAATATAAATGATGTACTGATTTTCAACTCTTAAAAATAATAGGTAGTCAAGCACAGGAGACTTAATTTTGGATACAGAACAGAATATAAACCTTCAACCCTGACAATATACAAGTAATATTACAGATGACAATGTGAGAGGGAGACAGTAGAAGGAACACAGAAGGAGAGGTCAGTATTACTATCCTTTTATGAAAAAGAGAGGTCAAGAGATAATGTCTCCAGTTTACAAACCAAAAAATAATGGTGAAAACACGTTATGTAAAGTTACAAAGACAGTGATAGACGATCTAAACATATTGATATTGCTAGACTGGGAAGTGAGAGTGTTAAATTAGGTCTTCACCACAACCATTATCCAGTCTATCTGTGTCTATGACCACAAATCATGAAATCAATAGATATGTATCTTTCTATTGCCAAATTGATAGAATTCAGATACTATTAGAAGAAACAGTTAAAACACGCACACACACACACACAGTTATCTCGAAGGTGAAATGAGGTTTAGACAAGAAATAGTAGCTTTTCATTATTACATGCCATTTAAAAAATCCTTTGCATGAGTTATTTTGAACAAAATGCCATTTTACAAAATTCCTTTGACACAAACGCAACTTGTGCCTTTCTCCCATCCCCGGAAGTCCTCTAATAAGAAAAGCAAGGCTGCCTCCCTTATTAATTTCAGGAGCAGGTCGTTCCTGATTCAGGTTCGGTCATGTCAGATTAACAAGGGGGTAAGTTTAAAAGTTTAAAAGTTAATATTCACTTTACAAAAGAAAATTAATGGTGATGGTCATGTACATTCTGCTAGGTTATAGCAAGATGCTAGTGTGCACATGTGCTTAGGAATTCCTATTCTAAGAAAGCTCAGTGAAGGCAGCACTTGAAGTCCCCACTGCCCCAAGACAAGCACCAGAAAGTGGCAAACAGCTTCTCTCTGTAAATAGCTTATTACAGTCGTGCTGACATCCATGCAGCAGAAAGGGTAAATCAATTAGCATCTCACCTTGCCACTCCACCGTAATCCAAACCCTCTTCTCCACGGAATTTCACCATCAGTCGTTTTTTCAAGTCCTTTGGGCGCATCTTCATTATCTGGCGATAAGACTCCTACATATCAAAATGACAGTTTCAGGGAAGAACATTTCTTAAACTTATAAAAAGATAAAAGGTCATTGATAATGGAGTCTGATTCAAAATAAGCATTCACTCCGATCCCAGTTCTGTCTGGTCCCTATTCAGAATGTTTATCTGGCATCTAGCACATTGCTGTTTCTACCATCTTTTTTCCCACTGCTTCTCACTCAGAAACCACAACAAAACAAACACATGCCAGGTAATAATAAATACCGTACCTAAAGGAAACATTTATTTTCAGCATAATCACTAATGACTTAAGAACAAACGTCCTCAATAGAGTTGATTGTTTCTACACAAATTAATTTAAATGTGTCCTATAAACATTTGATTTATTTTAACCAATATGAAGACATCACTAGAAAGTCTGAATAGTAAAAGAATTTGGAGCGTCTTTATATCAAGTGAAAAATCAGAAGACTTCCACGGAGTCAAAAAGGGGTTTACGTGAGATCTAAAGTAGCTTACCCAACACATAGAAATCACGTGGTCAGCCTGATACTCCCTCAGATTCAGCATTTTGAGTGGAACTAGCTAAGTGTTTATAGGTATTTTCATTGATAAGGCACTTAAGAACATTTTCATGTTTTAAATTTAATGTAATTCAAACTCCACCGTCCCAAGAGGGAAGGAAGAGGTTGAGTGGAAATGATCTGGCAGCAAAATGTCAATAATTCAGCTCTTTTCTAACCCTGGCAACCATTTACAACTGCTCAATGGACAAAATGGCACGTTTGCTGATCCCCTCGTCCGACAGAGGATGCACGGGCGGGTCAAGTGTGGCCCTGGGAGCTTCTTCAGTGCCCTTCGCTGTTTCCAGGGCACTGGGCTCCCTGCAGCGGCTGCCATGGCCTTCCTTGGGGGCCGCACTCAGCAGAAATGTGTTCAGTTCTTACCCAGTCTCATTTGGTCACGCCAGCCAGTGATTCCACAAAGGCGAGTGGGCCATGGCCCACACACAGGTGAGAGTTCACCTTATGATCACCTTCCTTGAGAAAAGGGCCCTGTCTACAAGAGGGTCCTGCTTCTTTAGAGACCCAGATATCGCAGCGCGGGCAGTGTAAGGGATAACGCCTTTCCCAGGAAGCACTGACCTTCCTATTCCCGAAGAGACAACAAGGTGGCCACTTGGCCACTAAGCTTCTCTGAGGAGGTAGTGCCATTCGATCAAATTCCAGTAAGGCCACAGCAGGCGGAGTGACTGGTCCTGAGGAGACTGTGCAGACTGCACGAATGTATGATGTGTGTAAGCAGAGAAGGGGATCTACAATACTTCGTTTAACTTTCTGTAAATCTCTAGGTTTTCACCTCAGAAACCATCTAAGTTTTTACATTTTCACCACAGAAAGAAATACAGTTCCCACTCTTGACGTGGACACTGGTCCTGATAAACGCCTACATCTCACTGAGTAATAAAACCAATACCTGAAACACCAGACAGAAAGAAGAGGTCATAGAAACCGCTTCCAGAGCAGTTTAACAAACTTAAAACAAAGGGGGTTAAAAGGGTTACCAGGAGGCCACACCTTTGGCTGAATCGCCTTGTTTGTTCTAAGATGGACACAGAGGCCATGCCTGACCATTAGCTGCGCTAAATTCCTACCTCAAATATTTCTTCTCTGGATACTTCGATGCGGCAATGACCAGCCTGGGGCTGCTGAAGTGAAAGTTCATGTCTGAGGACCTTTAGTTTCTGGACTAAATCTCTTTCGTATCTCTGGGCAGGAAGCTCCTCGTCTTCCACAGAGCCCTCACTGGGCAATGGCAGCGGCTGGCTGGGCTCCTTTAGTTGGCACTGGTGACTTGAGAAGGACAGAAACAACAAAGTCACTCCAAAAGTAGCGGCCAAGGGAGCTGCAAGCTATGCCCCCCATACCCAAGGGACTGGGAAGAGAGTCTATTACATAGAACTTCAAGTAGACATCGTTTTCTCCGACGACAGGGATATGTAAAAATTGCTAGTGGCCACCATGAGCCTAAATATAGACAGGATAAAGAGCTGCATGACTTTTAAGCAACAACTTGGCTCATACGCTGTCATTGCTATAAATAAAAACAGCAATTGCTAGCATATATCACACATCTAGTATGCATCTGAGATTGACCAATGCACTATTAGAGATGTACCTTAGCATTAGATTAGAATTAGATGAAGTTGACATGAAACATTTTTAAAGCAGATTATAGTGGAGGGCACTATATATACACAAGAGCAAACGACTCAAGTGAAATTGAACAGTAACCATTCATTTCCAGAACCAACAGATTTCTAAGCCTGCTCATTAAAAGCAAAATTCCAGTAAAATATAAGGTCTAGGATGAGTAGAGGGACAAAGTAGCATTTGTTTTGTTCAAGTTTTGCCATTAACATCAGTTGTCAATGAAGAGAGCCCTGGGGGCTCCTATGTCCTGAGAACGCGACAAACCCAGAACACTGAGTGTGGGAGCCAAGATAACCCCATTATCCAGGAATGACAGGCACAGGAAAAGGCTCCAGTGAGTGGCACTACTGACTGCGATGGCTTTTCTAGACAGGGATGAGGGGGCACTAAGGAAGAACCTCATTTACTGTGTGCGTCTCAGTCTAGGGTCCACACATTTCACCCCAGTGCTGCATAGGGAAGCTTTGTTAAGGCGCCAAATATTGCTATCTCTGTGACTAATTTCGGCTGCAGCCAAGAAAAAGGTGGTAATGACACACAGCTTCAGTGCTGCTAACAGTGACTTGAGAGTTTAAAACGTGCAACTGTCCACCCAAAATTTACCATGTTCTGCTTATGCTTATTCTCCATTAACAACGCAGTAGATAAATTAAGAAAAAAATTAATAAGAAACATTAAACGATAAATGCAAGAGGTCAACATTTTGTAAAAGTCTTACTTCATGATGTGGTGTAACCTTGGGTCTGTAAACTGGGTTGTTCGGTTATTATGATCTACAAAATATATTCTCCCAGAAACGGTACTTCTGACTTCCCAGCCTGGTGGCAGTGGTCCAAGTTCATCACAGTTCACACTGTTAAGGTCTCTACCAAAACGGAAGATACAGACAGGTTTGTCCATCTGAGTACGGAGTCGTAAGACCAAAACTTCAGCATTCGGAGCCACAGGAGTCCCTTATCAATGCACCATGTCCCAGTTCTCCTAAGAGGGACAGTCTTGGTGCTACTTACGCCAAACTCTCACTGAGTCCAGGCCTCTGTGCTGCAAGTGGCAGCAAAATGCAACAGATTTTCAGAGCCTATGACCATGACAAGGAACATGGTTTACCCAGGGAATACCATTTCTTAGACCAAAAAAGGCCAAAATAGTAGGAAATATCTGAAAGTTGCCAGAAAACTATCTGAACCCACAGGTTAAATAAAATGCTCAAAGTCAGAAAGGTTGCTTCATTGAAGAGCCCCCGGATGGCACAAGTTTTTTAAAGCTGACAGGGATGTATTAACATGCATTCGAAATCTCACGATTCTAACAGCTGCACTGGAAAGAGGCATTCTCATTTTTTAGTTGGCTTTGTTAAATAAGTGTTTCTAATTCCAACCTTTTGATTAATTACTTCAATATAATCCACAGTCATATGGGAGCACAGCATTATTGACCAAGATGCTTTTCTAATTAGCACAAAAGCCTGACATTTCTTACAGTGGTACTAAAGAGACACCTTATCCATTTGCAAGTAAAATTTCCATTCTAATTATAGATAGTGAATCGTAAATTTAACATAGACTTGGAAAATCAAAGACAGGAAGCTTGTTCTCAGATAAAACAATTTACGAATAAAAAGGAAATGAGCATTACTAAACGAATGTTAGGTAGTAATGCTATTCTAAAACAAAAAAATTTAAAAAAAGCAAAGCAAAGAAAAAAAGAAACATAACTGTTACAGGGTGGGGTGGGGGTGGGGTCTCTCTGACCTGGGCTCAGATGTATGGCCTTGTAGAAGGAATTCGTATAGAAAAGCTTCATCTCCCCCAGGAATGGTCCCCAAGGGACTGAGGCAATAGGGACAGTAAAGTAGAAGAGAGAAAGGGTAATAGAGTCTTTATATTTCCTTTTTAACTCTTTATTATGGAAAATTTTAAGCATATAAAAAAGCAGAGAGACCATTATGAATAACCATCTTCAACAATTATCAAGTCATCGTCAGCCTGTTTCAAATATACCCCTATTCACTGCTCCCACCCCAATTATTTGGAGCAAATCTCAGATATCATATAATTTCATCCATCAGTATTTTTAGTTTAAAATGAGAGCAACACAGCTTGAGGATTTATTGGCTTTTCAAATCAGAGCACATATGATTCAATCTAGGCATGAGGCGAGCCTTTTCTGGTCATGTGATCTTAACTTCAAGACACAGGATTGCTTTCTAAAGGACCCTTATGTCCCAGCAGCTGATTTGGCAAGTGGACAGTTTGGAAATGGTGGCAGAGCTGGGACTCTCACCCAAAGAGCCTGAGTTTAGAACCCTGTGACAGCATCCTCTCTAAGCTGCCACTCTTCTAACCTCAGGGGCTTTCTCACCCAGTCAGGGGGTCCAGGCAACTGCTAGAAAACTGGAGTTGTTACGCAGTATAGACACACCTACCTTGGTATTCTGGGGTCGTGCCACGTGCTAACTCCCGTCTGCGTGTGCAAAAAGTAAACTTGCCCCTGCACTGTTGTTCTTTGTTCTGTACAGAAATTAGGGGATGCAATTAGTTAAATTTGAGTTTAAGGACAGTTTTCAACCTATCCTCTAAGCACAAAGTCTAAGCTTCTTGTCAACATTCTATAGAATGAAAAGCATCATCATGGATTTGAAAGGGTAGTGGATAATTTCTGCCTGACTTCCACAGGTCACAAGCAAGCCCTTTGCAGATGTTTGAGCCCATCTCCCCGTTTCCTGTTCACCCACGGAGAGGCAGTGCTCTCCTTCCTCAGCCACGGCCCTGGATGAGATGCTATTTGTGTGTCTACAATCTCAGGACCGACCTTAGCCTGACCTCTATCACATCCACATGCTCTTCCCTTCCGGTATGATCTGCCATTTAAATTTTATTCTCCTTCATTAGGTTCTCCCTCAGTGATTGTCAAATGATCCCTTCCTTTCACTCTTATCTGATACTGTCCTTCCCTCATTCAAATCACAGAGCACAACAAATACCCTCATCTGACCCACATACTATCTTGATTTTCCTCGATATTCATTTGCTTAAAATTTTCACACAGTTGCTAAAGAGATTGGAACAGTTGCCGACAAATTTGTGACGAGCAAGATTATCACCATCTTTTTCTGGTTACTCGTCTTTACATTGACACAACCATTGTATGGCACAGCTCTGCAAATATTAGCAGCTGGGGCATGTACAAGGTACTAAACAAGGTTGAAAAGATAAAGCCCTCTGAAACATTGTAGATCTCATTCAGGATAGCAGGGTGAATTCTCTCACCATAGCCTTCGGGCAGTTCTGGTGACTGGTGGCCATGTGGTCGGTTCTGAGGCGTCTGGAGTGACCCTCGGACCTCAGGATTTCGAAGTCGCTGTGCCTGAAGTCTTTGATCTTGACCTGGGGAGTCCCCAAATCTGCAGTTCCCTCCGCCAGCAGCAGCACCGGTACTGTCTGTGTAAGGGGCTGGCTCCTCCATGAAGCAGCTGAGTGGCCTTCCAGGCCCCAAGTCTTCATACACGGTGCTAAAAGGGGTGGAAGAGCACGGCACGCATGGGCACGGCAGTCAAAGACAAGCACCTGAAACTCAACGTGATACTCTCACAATTGTTTATTTCGCTTTGCTTGTAAGATACAGTATCCCATAAATTAGTAGTTTCATAAAATTCATCCTTTCCTATTTAAATAGAAAGACTTTTTCATGAGGAACAAGTGGCCAAAGGGAGCTATATATAAAGTGCCATCAAGGCCACCAGAGGGATTTCATCTTTGGGTGGAGCTGAGTGATTGACGAAACTCACCTTGCACTCTAAGGAGCTCATGAAATGAGATTTGATTTTTTTTTATTTAAAATCAAATCTAAATCCTCCATTTTCCTTGGTTTTTTTCCCCCCCTCTATGATAGAACTCCTGGTTCCGTAAAACACTGCAATGACTGTAAGTACTCTTTAACATAAATCTTCAGCCCTGAACAATTTTGAAGACAATTTACTTAATAGGCTATTTTCCCTTATAAGCAAGTACTTTTTAAAAACATTTTACATCGAGAAATTTCAAATATACCCACAAATTAGGAGATGAATCCCCCAGACTCATCACCCAGCTACAATACGACTGTCTTGTGGCTACTCTTCCAATTCCTCCTCTCCACTGAACTATTCTGATACCAATCCTGACAATTTCCCATTTCATCCTTAAATATTTTAGCGTATATTTCTAGAATATAAGGACTTTTTCCATTATGACTAAAAACTGTGCATTAATTTTTAAAATGTCATCAAATACCAGTCAGTGTTTAATTTCCCCAGTCAATTGTCTGTCAGGATCCAAAATGAGGTTCACACACTGCATTTAGTAGGTATGTCTCTTAAGTTTCTTTTATTGTTAATTTCTAGGTTACCGTTCTTCCTGTGATTTATTTATTTTTCTAGCAATGCATCTGTGAAAACATTGGGCTGTGTCTTCTACACTCTAAGAGTGTCCCCTCTTCTAGGTGGTGCTTGTTGCGTTCCCTTGGGTTGGGACACATCCTTCTGTCCCCTAGATTTCCAAAAGGTATGTTCATATCAGATTCTATCTCTTTTGTGATGTTGTTAATAACTAATAATGATTATCACATGGCTTCATTAGCTCATTGAGGATCACAAAATTGTGATAGTGACCAATGAGAATTTTTGAGGTTTTTTTTTTTTTTTTAGCGTTTTAGGGTTTTTCCCCCTGTCTCATTATAAATACATAATGTTAATTTTTAAATATATTTGATACATTTCAATCCATTGCACTTAAAATTCTTACTGATGCTCAAAACCGTTCCATTTTTGGCCAGTGGGAACTTTTTTAAATTGGATCCTGAGTCTTGGGGGGTCACAACCCCACTAGTCTTACAGCTTCCTTTGTAAATAAGGACACAGGATCCCAATTTTATCTCGAAGTCCTTTCCTGCATCTCAAGCATTCAGCACAGTAAAAAGGGGTGATGGATACTTTCATCTAGAGTGGGAGCCCAAGACAGCAGAGATGCAGCAGGCATTGCCATGGGGATACGTACCCTTCGTTTTCTAACAGTCCTCTGCAGTCTACCACAGACCCTCCAGTGCCTATTCTGTCTCGCGTCTGTAAGCTGACTAAAACAGAAAAGAACATCTTGCATTAAAATCCAGTGGTATTTTATACAATTGTAATACAGTGAGCCATTGCGAATGCAGAATTTATGTACATTATTTGTAAAAGTGAGGCGTGTACGTATACATACAAACATATATTCCTATACTTTCAAGTATGAAGCATTTTATTCCAGTAGCTGCATACCACCACATACCGCCTGGAACATTCCTTGTAAATGCGGAGCAGAAAGAGCTGTTGTGTTTTTTGTGCTCTCTATAAACATAACAGAACACAAATTCACTTCCTCTAAGTTATCTCATCTTTTAAGAAGATTTTGACCTATGTTTAATAAGGACACAGAGAGCACCACTTTCAGTATTTGCAAAGTCCAGATGAACTGAATATTTATTCTCGGTTCCTACTATGAACAAAGACATTTATAAAGTTGCTCCCAGGTTTCGTTTTTCCCCACGCACATCCCTCCACAAAGAAAAGAAGAAATCACAAACAGAAATGCATTAAGTGAGAACTTAATAATTATGATAGTTTTCAGGATGTATATCCACTGCTCTTTATCTTGGGTCAAGTCTACATAAGACAGTACCTAAAAGATTTGGGGTCGTAAGTCGCTCTGCTGTGCTGCTGAAATACTATGTTTTGATTCCCTGCAATGCGTATAATCAGCACACAGCATTTTAGAGTGACGTTAAAATGCTAATAAAATCTGGGTGGATAAGAAGATGAACTACTGAACAGATAAATCACTTGCAACAGAATACTGCCCGTCAACACTCTGTAACATTGGCACATTTTATTTGTTCACTCTAAATAATTCAATCCCCTAACTCTGTAAAATCATATTACATGAAGAAATCATCTTTGCTTTTTACATGTATGATGGATCTCAAGAAACTTTCTCGACTCTTGCATATGTGGCCACCATTCTTATCATCTATCCTTAATGTGATGATTCAAATATTTAAAATAACCCTAAATCTCTTGTATCTCAGTTATTTTATCTTGACTTTCAATGACAGGTTGAAGGGAATTAGATAAATAAAAACCACACAAGATGAAACTTTTTAGTACTGAAGAGATGGCCCCCGTATATGGTTTGTCCTTCGAAGTACGTCACCACTGTCAGTGCCTACATGTGTTTTCTCAGTGATGAAGAGTTGAATGTTAAGTTCTGTAAAAGCATCTCTTTATACAGATGAGAAAGTTCTTACCCACTATTTGGCCACGAACTGCATCAGTATCTGAGGGATTTAGTTTGCATAGATCCAAACGCTGGTCTGCAAACAAACAATTCAAAACTTAACCCAGGGAAATGTTAACTAGGGAGGAAGGCAGGAATTCTGTATTCAGTATTCAAAAAAAACAAAACAAAAACAAAAAACAAAAAAACAAGAAAAACGATGCCTCATAAGCCTTCTTCAGTTGCATTAAGAGGCAGAAAAGCATTCGGTTCTTACATCCAGTATCTTTTAATCTGCTGATGGCATTGGAGAGCAGCCGCACACAGCCCAGGAAGCCAGCTCCCTGCTTCTTGTGAATTTTCTTGTGGTTCCACACGCTGATGGTTATAGAATCAGTTTTCCCAACATATCTGAAAACATGCAAACTCATTTTTAATTGTATTTCTGAATCATGATAGCCCATTGAGATTTTATCTGATTGACTTGTTAGTACAGAAGAATCCTTTTAAAATGATATTGGTTCTATATGCCACATACAACACGCACTCAATAAATATACATCTCTAAATTCAATGGGCTGGGAAAAGAACGACAATCAGTTATGTAAGAAGCAAACGTAGATAACACCATAAAGACAATAACAGAACAGGGATTTACTGTATTTTACTAGTTCCAAAGAACAACAGTTCATGAATCCCTACCAGTGTTACATTTACTACTGAATGCTAACTGGCAACGAGGACTTACTTACAAAACCCATCGATCCACCCAAAGAACACTAATGGGTAATAATGCGGACATTAACCCCCACTTACTCTCAGTGCAAGTCAACCACAGAGTGGAGCTTTCAGGAAGACCGCTTTCCAGGCCACTCCCATACCCCAGTATAACTGAATGTGAGTCTTAGAATCTAAAAATCCCACCCAAATCCAGTATAATTTGTGGTAATAAAAAACCAATAATCATTCAGCATTACTTTGACAAAAATTTCTTAGCAGGGACATGAAAACATAGGTGCATATAAAATAGTGGTTTTCTAAGTATAATCCATTTATGAATGAACATAACAAATTGTCTGATGGTGCACAGACTTATGTATATTCAAACATACCAAACTATATTTTCCCTTGCAGAAAATATATTTGTACTAAAAAGCAAAATTCAAAAAATCATTCGAAAATATAATATGTATTTACAAAACAAATATGCCTAATAATAATGCATTTTTAAAGTAGAAATTCTACAACCAAGTTTATGGTTTTACTGAAAAAACAGCAGCATATCGAGGACCTGAACTATGGCCTTTTGTTTCTGTTAAAATGTCCAGGTGAGAGTTTGAGGATCACAGTTATAGAAGCAAACTGTAAAATCTATGAAAATGTCGAATGCAAGAACTTCTGAGTATAAGAATTCTAAAATTAGGCAGCATTCATTTGGCCATCCACTTTTGTTCTCAATCAGAAGGTAGAAATTCCTCTTTAAACAACAAAAAAAATGAAATCCTTCTCTTAAACACTAGATACCTACATTCCTGGTGTTCCCCAAATGGCTTACAGAATATTCAACTCACAGATCATAGTGCTGGTTCCACTTTGGATCCAATGTGTTTTTCACAGTGTCCGTCGAGTGGCACTGCCCAGATCCGTCCACAACAATCTTTGCAAAAGGGTCGGGGAGTCCTAGAGGAGAGGGGACAGTCATTCATGGATGAGACTGTAGATAAGCATAGTCTTGTAGGCTAAAGGGGGCTTTGAGATCATCTAATTTGGTAAAGATGATGACCCGATACTGTCTCTTCTCTAATTTAAGATTAGTTTTGATCTATTTAGCTTTCTAATTAAGAAAGGCAATCCAGTATGATACCATCTTCAGGTTTTTAGAAACTATAAAAGAAACTAGTGTTAAAGAGAACTATAAAAATAAGCCTAAATTCCCATTTTTGATGGTCACAAAGTGGGGCTAATCAAATGTGTCTATATGAGGAAATGTGTCTATATTTGTTATTTATGAGGAAAAGTTGTCTATAATTGTATTTACACTTCCTAAAAAGTAATAATACCTAGAAATCTTGTTTACTGATCGCCGTCTATTTTATCTGTGGAAGCAAGTATTCACCAATTAGCAAGTTCTTAAATAAAGGAGATAGGTTTATAAGATCAGAGAGGTGGCAAGGTAAGGGTTTTAGAGACAGGCCTGGATATGAGCCACCATTCTGGAGCTTCCTAGCTACTTGAATAAAGCTTGTGAGCCTGCATTTCTTTAAAGCGTGAATTATAATACCACTTCAGAATGGAGCAGCACTCATGTGAGGATCAGAAAGAGTGTGAAGACTTTCATGCTGCAGCCACTTACTTTATAGTAGGTGAATTTCTTGAGTTAAGGGCTGAATCCTTCCTTTAGAAAGAAGCCTCTATTTTTTTTTTTTTTTTACAATGCCTTTAATTACAAGGCTTTTAAGATGTGATTTAATTTATAAAATTTGACTAACAATTTTACTTAAACCCAGTCATTTTATAGAAAAACATCTCATCTGTATTTGAGATGAGAACTTCCAGCAGAAAGCAATATATTAATGGGTGGAAAGACAGAGAAGAACAGGGTGTGGCTAGAATAGAGAATGAGAGAGAGTTTTTCTTGCATGAGTTACAAATTCTGTGCCTTGGAGCTATGGAGCCTCTATGTTGTAGTCAAGTGGAAAACGAAGTTTGTTCAACCACGGGTTCCTATTTAATAAAGGGCAGGACTTTTAGGAGAACAGACCCAGTGTTTTTTAAGAAGTTTAAAAGTTCAGAAATATGTGAAGAATATTAATATCGTAAGAGCAAAGATGGGTATTTACTTACTGAAGAAGTCTTTCTTTGCAAGGTTCTTGGCACATAATACTAAAAACAAACAAAAAATGCTAGCGTTAGCATTTATGGACAAGATTTTC
>NW_011888855.1:1900035-1908451 GCF_000151845.1 Pteropus vampyrus
AAAAATCATTCGAAAATATAATATGTATTTACAAAACAAATATGCCTAATAATAATGCATTTTTAAAGTAGAAATTCTACAACCAAGTTTATGGTTTTACTGAAAAAACAGCAGCATATCGAGGACCTGAACTATGGCCTTTTGTTTCTGTTAAAATGTCCAGGTGAGAGTTTGAGGATCACAGTTATAGAAGCAAACTGTAAAATCTATGAAAATGTCGAATGCAAGAACTTCCGAGTATAAGAATTCTAAAATTAGGCAGCATTCATTTGGCCATCCACTTTTGTTCTCAATCAGAAGGTAGAAATTCCTCTTTAAACAACAAAAAAAATGAAATCCTTCTCTTAAACACTAGATACCTACATTCCTGGTGTTCCCCAAATGGCTTACAGAATATTCAACTCACAGATCATAGTGCTGGTTCCACTTTGGATCCAATGTGTTTTTCACAGTGTCCGTCGAGTGGCACTGCCCAGATCCGTCCACAACAATCTTTGCAAAAGGGTCGGGGAGTCCTAGAGGAGAGGGGACAGTCATTCATGGATGAGACTGTAGATAAGCATAGTCTTGTAGGCTAAAGGGGGCTTTGAGATCATCTAATTTGGTAAAGATGATGACCCGATACTGTCTCTTCTCTAATTTAAGATTAGTTTTGATCTATTTAGCTTTCTAATTAAGAAAGGCAATCCAGTATGATACCATCTTCAGGTTTTTAGAAACTATAAAAGAAACTAGTGTTAAAGAGAACTATAAAAATAAGCCTAAATTCCCATTTTTGATGGTCACAAAGTGGGGCTAATCAAATGTGTCTATATGAGGAAATGTGTCTATATTTGTTATTTATGAGGAAAAGTTGTCTATAATTGTATTTACACTTCCTAAAAAGTAATAATACCTAGAAATCTTGTTTACTGATCGCCGTCTATTTTATCTGTGGAAGCAAGTATTCACCAATTAGCAAGTTCTTAAATAAAGGAGATAGGTTTATAAGATCAGAGAGGTGGCAAGGTAAGGGTTTTAGAGACAGGCCTGGATATGAGCCACCATTCTGGAGCTTCCTAGCTACTTGAATAAAGCTTGTGAGCCTGCATTTCTTTAAAGCGTGAATTATAATACCACTTCAGAATGGAGCAGCACTCATGTGAGGATCAGAAAGAGTGTGAAGACTTTCATGCTGCAGCCACTTACTTTATAGTAGGTGAATTTCTTGAGTTAAGGGCTGAATCCTTCCTTTAGAAAGAAGCCTCTATTTTTTTTTTTTTTTTACAATGCCTTTAATTACAAGGCTTTTAAGATGTGATTTAATTTATAAAATTTGACTAACAATTTTACTTAAACCCAGTCATTTTATAGAAAAACATCTCATCTGTATTTGAGATGAGAACTTCCAGCAGAAAGCAATATATTAATGGGTGGAAAGACAGAGAAGAACAGGGTGTGGCTAGAATAGAGAATGAGAGAGAGTTTTTCTTGCATGAGTTACAAATTCTGTGCCTTGGAGCTATGGAGCCTCTATGTTGTAGTCAAGTGGAAAACGAAGTTTGTTCAACCACGGGTTCCTATTTAATAAAGGGCAGGACTTTTAGGAGAACAGACCCAGTGTTTTTTAAGAAGTTTAAAAGTTCAGAAATATGTGAAGAATATTAATATCGTAAGAGCAAAGATGGGTATTTACTTACTGAAGAAGTCTTTCTTTGCAAGGTTCTTGGCACATAATACTAAAAACAAACAAAAAATGCTAGCGTTAGCATTTATGGACAAGATTTTCACCAAAGCTAGTAGCTAGGGACTGATTGTGTCCCCCTGCTCCCAAATTCATATGTCGAAGTCCTAACCCCAATGTGGCTTTTGGAGATGGGGCCTTTGGGAAGTGCTTAGATTTAGATGAAGTCGTGAGGGTGGGGCTCTCACGATGGGATCAGTGTACTTATAAGAGGAGACCCCAGAGCTTGCTGTCTACAAGCCAGGAAGAAGCCCCTCACCAAGGAGCGAATCTGCCAGCACCTTGATCTTAGGCTTTTCCAGCTTCCAGAACTGTGAGAAATAAATGTTTAAGCCATCAAGTTCATTGTATTTTGTTATAGCAGACCAAAATGATCGAGACACTAGTTTATATTTACAATGGAAAAAAAATTCTAAGAATGATCTTTGCCAACGATTGCCTTTCAAGTTTAGTACTACATTAAATACAAAACTGACAAGTACCTAAAAAGTGTTTTCTCTTCCAATTAGGAATCGACTATAACAAATACAAAATGCTTTAAACTTAAAATCTTACTTAAACACATTCAGATAGGTTTATCGATATACTCTTATAACTGCTTAGGAGTGCATAAACACCAATTCAAACTAAGACCTAAAGTACCTTTTTATCTACTGCTAACAACAACAAAAGGAATTGTGCCTTTCTGATATTCTGATAACTAATACAATTTTGTAAACTTTGGTATGTTGGAGAACAGAAAGCAAAGGGACATGATAGAAAATATGTGACCATCATTAGGCATCATGAAAAGCAAATGACAAAATGTACATTAAAGCAAATGACAAAATGTACGTATATGCACAATGTTAGCATATAGAGCAAATATAATAAACGCTATTGTTATTATTTTATTAATGAGGTGGTATCAATTAGAGTTAAGAAATTTTATCACCAGATCTTTTACATGATTAAAGCTACTACATCAAGGGAAGATACACCAATGCGTCTTTTATACGGCTTCACAAATTTTGTTAATTTTTAAAAATACAGTGTTTGTTATAAACTTCTATTATTTGCAAAACTATATTCATATAATATATATTCTGCAAATTTTTCACTTAGCATACTTTTTATGTAACATTTTTATCAGGATACAATTCATATACTATATAATTCATCCATTTAATATGTGTAATTCAGTGGTTTTTAGTATACTCAAGGGGTTGTACAACCGTCACCACAATCAATTCTAGAACATTTTCGTCATCTCTCAAAGAAATCCCACACCTGTTAGCTCTTTATTTAACCTCAAACCCTGCCAGTCCTAAGCAAGCACTAATCTACTTTATGTCTCTGTGAATTTGCCTATTCTGGACATTTCACATAAATGGAATCATATAACATGTGGTATTTTGTGACATTCTTTCACTTAGCATAATGTTTAGCATAAAGTTCATGTTGTAGCATAAGTCCATTCCATGAGTCCATTTTCATAACCGAGTAATAATCCATTGTATGAATATACCACATTTTCTTTACTGATTTATCAGTAGCTAGACATCTGGGTTGCTTCTACCTTTTGGCTATTGTGAATAATGCTATGCAAGTTGCTGCGTAGACATACATTTTTCTTGTAAACCTGTGAGTGGAGTTGCTGAGTTACATGTTTAACATTTGGAGGAACTGCCAGACTGTTTCCCACATCTGCACAGTTTTATATCCCCAGCAGCAGCGCATGAGTATTCTGATTTCTTTGCATCCACAACTAATGCCTGTTATTGTCCATCTCTGTGGTTCATATCTCTGTGGTTTTAATTTACCTTTCTCTGATGACTAATGATTTTGAGCATCTTTTCATGTGCTTATTAGCTATTGGTATATTTTTTGGAGAAATTTCTATTTTTTTGCCCATTTTTAATTGGGTATTTGCCTTTTTATCTAAAGATAAAATATACTTATCAGATTTGCAAATATTCTCTCATTCTGTGGGTTGTCTTTTCACTTTCTTGATGGTGCTCTTCAAAGCATCAAAGTTTTTAATTTTGGTGAAGCCTAATTTATCTAACCTTCTTTAGTTGCTTGAGCTTTGCTGTCATCTCCCAGAAGGCTTTGCGACCAAAGGTCTTAAAGATTTAGTCCTATATTTCTTCTAAGAGTTTTATACTTTTATTTGCTCTAAGTATTCTTAAATTACTCTTACATTACTCTTAAACAGACATTTAGGTCTATAATCTATTTTGAGTTCATTTCATGTGTGATGTTCAAGGGGTCCAACTTCATTCTTTTGCAGGTGGATACAGTTGTACAAGCACCATTTGTTGAAAAGACTAGTCTTTCCCCGTTGACTAGTCTCAACACTCTTGTTGAAAAACAATTCACTGTAAATGTGAGAGCTTATTTGTTGACTCTCAATTCTATTCCACTGATTTACATGTCTCTCCTTGTGCCATGATCACCCTATTTTGATTACTGTCTTAGTTTGTTCAGGCTGCTATAACAAAATACTACAGACTAGGTAGCTTATAGGTAACATTTATCACAGTTCTGGAGGCTGGAAGACCAAGATCGGGGTGCCAGCATGGTTGAGTGAGGGCTCTCTTCCAGGCTGCAGACTTCTCGCTGTATCCTCACATGACAGAAGGGGCCAGGGAGCTCTCTGGAGTCTCTTTATAAGGCACTAATACCACTCCTTAGGGTTCTACCCACATGACTTTAGTACCTCCCAAAGTTCTCACTTACTAATACCATCACCTTTGGGGGGCAGGATTTCAACATACAAATTTGGAGGGGACACAAATATTCAGAACACAGTAATTACCATAGCTTTGTAGTAAGTTTTGAAATTAGGAAGCATGACTCCTTCAACTTTGCTCTTTTTCAAGACAGTTTTGGCTATTCTGCATGTTAAATTGGCATATGAATTTTAGGATCAGCTTGTCAGTTTCTCCATAAAAGCCAGCCTGGATTTTGTTAGAGATTTCACAGAATCTGTAGATGAATTTGTGGAGTACTGTTGTCTTAATATTAAATTTTCTAATCCATGAACATGAGATGGCCTCCCATTTATTTAGGTCTTCTTTAATTTTGATTTTGTTTTGTAATTTTCAGAGTATAAGTTTTATATCTTTTATTAAATTTATTCCTAAGTATTTTATTCTTTTTGATGTTATTACGAATGAAATGGTTTTCTTAATTCATTTTCAGATTGTTCATTTCCGGTATACAGAAATACAACTGATTTTTGTATATTCAACTTATATATTGCAACTTTGTTCAACTCATTCATTAGCTCTAACAATTTTTTGTGCTCTTTTGAATTTTGTATATATAAGATCACATCATCTACAAACAGAAACAGTTTTCCTTTTTCCTTTTCAATCGAGATGCCTTTCTTTTCCTTGCCTGACTGTCCAGTACTTCTAATACAATACTGAATAAAAAGGGTGGGCATCCTTGTCTCGTTTCTGTCCTTAGGGGCACAGTATGGATCTTTCAGCCATTGAGTATGTCAGCTGTGGGTTTTTTCACAGATGTCCTTTATTAGGTGGGGAGAGTTTTTCCTGTTCTTAGTTTGTTGTTTTTATCATAAAGATGTGTTAGCTTTTATCAAATGTTCTTTCTGTAGCTATTGAGATGATAATTTGGCATCTGTCCTTTATCTATTGATAGTACATTAATCTATTTTCAGATGTTAAACCAACCTGCATTCTGATATAAATTCCTCTTGGTTATGGTGCATAATCCCTAATGTGCTGCTGTATTCGGTTTTTTAATATTTTGTCAAGGAATTTTGTTTTTTGGTCTATAGTCATAAGGAGTATAGATAAGTCTGTAGTTTTTTCTTTTTTTGGTATCAGGGTGATACGGACCTCATACAATGAGTTGGAAAGTATTCTCTCTTGTTCTTTTTTCTTTGGAAGAGTTTGTGAACAATTGGTATCCATTCTTCTTTAATATTTAGTAGAATTCACCAGTGAGCCATCCAGGCCGTCTTGTCTTTTTGTAGGAAGTATTTTTCAATTACTAATCCAATCTCTTTAGTTTCGGTCTATTCAGATTTTCCATTTCTTCTGGAATCAACTTTGGTAGTTTGTCTTTTTAGAAATCTATCGATTTCATCTCAGTTATCAATTTGTTGGCATACAGTTCTTTATAGCATTCCCTGATCATCCTTTTTATTTCTGTATAGTTGATAGTGATATTTCCTATTCATTGTAATTTTTATACCCTTCCTTTCCAATGTAAATACACCACACACACACACACACACGTTCTTCAGTCTTTTTTGTGGATAGATCATAATTTATCACAGCTTCTTATGGTGTTTTATTTCTTGTTTTATTAAAAAATAAATACTTGTAAAAAATGAAAACCTGGAAATGCGTAAATCGAAAATACATGCCATTAAAACCTCATCATTACTCTTTGTTTAGCATTTTCTTGGCTAGCCTCATGCTTATTTTCCCCACTGAACTTTAGAATCATTTTGAGCACGTTAAAAAGATTACTTTATAAATAAACGTGAGAGGAATTTATTGCCTTACAATATCGAGTATTCCCATTTTTGAATGTAGTATATTTATTTATTTATTAAATTCTTCTTTAATGCCCTTACATGAGGTTTTAAAGTATTTCATAAAAGTTTTCCACATCTCTCATTGGGTGCACTCTTGAGTGTTTTGTTTTCTGTCACTATTGTGAGTGGGAGTGTTTCTTTCATTGCATTTTCTAATTGTTATTTGGACACAGGAAAGCTTTTTCTTACACTATTTTAAATCAGCCATCTTTTCCAACTCTCCTAAAGCGGGCCTGTGATGTTGTTTCCTTCAACTTCCCTTATCTTCTCCACAGCTCTGAATGTCTCAAAGGTTCTCATATAAAACTTGTAATGTCCAAAACTGAGGTTGAAATCTTCCCACTACGCCTAAAAACCTGGTCTTCTCCCACTCTCAGGATTCATTACTTTAGAGATCATCAGCAACATACAAGCCAGAAATCTGTGTGTCATGTTTTTACTTCTCAGTCCTTTTCAAATGTGTTGACCTCTTGCCATTTCCACCCTTGTTCAAGCTCCCAACGTTAGCTATCACAAAGTAATCTTTCAAGATTTAAATCTCATGTCTCTTCTCCCTTTAAGCCACAGTGGCTTCCCATTGCAAAACTCCAGACCTGTCATGCTCTGATCCTCATCTACCTCACCTCTCCAGCCTCAGATATTATCCACTAGCTCTGGGCCCTAGTTTTTCTGAGGTGCTGGATTGCTTCTGACTGGAAGGATTCTTGGAACATCCCAAAAAGATTAATCTTTGTTCATGTTTACAAGACTAGCAATGTTTTCATTTAAGGCTCACTCCAGTGGAATTTGGTTATATCATAAAGTGGAGAAGGTCTCAACAGTGACAGCACAAAGAAAATTTTGCCTCAGTTTTGTGCAAAGATCATTTAGGGTCATAGTGAATCTAGTTTAACTAACGGCACATGATTTCTCTTACTGGATTAATTTTGTGATCTTGAGAAAGAATTCTTTTTGTCCAATCTACAAGATATAATGATAAAAGATAATTTGTTACACAGCAAAAAATCCCACACTATCTAGATCTACCACTCATCTTTAAATATATTGTACACCAACAGTGAGCGAGGTTCTGGTGATACGACAATGAACAAAAGAGACATTTACTCTCACAGAAAACAAGAGTTTAGTTTTTCAGTGTGGACCACTGCATGGTTGCTTCAGCTCCAACTCTGAAGTACCCTCTACTTTGGAATCATGTCTCTTACATCCCATAATTCCCAAATCACATACCAGTTTCCTGATGCTGGGAATAAAGTTAGAGCAAATTACATTAATGTTCACTTAGCATCTCAAAATATATGGAAGGGCAGTGTTTTGCTAACTTGAACATTCATTTAGTAAGACAAGCTTCTTCAGCAGGATCCTGACAAAAGCACAGAGTCCCCCTGATACTATCTGTGGCTGTAATTTTTATTCCTCCCTCCTCTTAATTTGTGTCACAAAATCCTATCTTTTCTCTCTTCTAAATGTCTCTTGAACTTGTGCTTTCCCCTACTTTTGTACCCACAGTTTAATGTAAGAGCAACAGCACGCTCCCCTAACTCAGCCTCCCTAACTCATACTACATTCAGCTATCAGATCAATCTTTTGCCATGACGTTTTTGTGCTCTGAGGCTCAAAAACTTCTACAGCTCTACAATGTATCTGACTGTAAATTTAAATTTCTCCTAGATTTTAAAGTGTCGCATTCTCTAGAATCACTTTTATCTCCCACTGTTCTTCAAAGTATAGTTAGTTCATTACCTTCTCCTGTGAGCCCCAACCATTACTACCTTCTTGCTACTCAACCCACTTCACGACCCTCTTTTTTTCACTGTCTCATCTTTGTGGTCCAGGTAAGGCCCACATGCTCAGTGAAGCCTCATTCAGGCCACTGTTTCCCAAATGTCACCCATTTTCACTAGGGCCAAAATGAACAAAATATGGACAGTATGTGGGGTTTTCAGAAAACTGAACTAATTAATTTTAAACACCTGCCCTTTATTCTAGTGTTATATCTTTTCTATTTTTTTAACTTTAAAATACCCTTTAATGAAATGAGGTAACAAAAAATGATAGTTTCAACAGTGACTTGGAGAAATTAAAAGTTGGCAATTTTATGTCGATAACCACATTTACATAAATGTTTTGACTGA
>NW_011888855.1:1909486-1913631 GCF_000151845.1 Pteropus vampyrus
TCCCAAACACCTCCTTATTAAAATGTGAGTGTTATCACTTTATCTTCTATAAATGTATTACAGTAAAAAATGACAAAACTGTGTGAATTATTTGAACTAAGAAGTGTGACAGAGTTCAGTTCAGTGAAGTGGGGCTGCTATGGCAGGCTCTGTGTCCCTCTTGAGGCAGAGCTGGTTCCAGGGACTAGTGGATGTGCCTGCACCTCGACCTCTTCCCCTGGGTCTCTACCGGCCATAACCACCAACGCCATTTGTGTCTCAGAAGATTTTTTACATACATTATTCTCTGCCTAGTCTGACAGGTTGAAGCAAGTGGCCATATAGGGCAGGTACTATTTTTTTTCCATTTTATCGGTGAAATTATTAAGATTCAGAAAGGTTCAGCAGACATCCCCACTTCTACTCCAATCTCACACTACACTATCAAGGCGGCATCAAAGGTGTTATCAGAGTTTGAAATGAAATCCTCTATTTGTATGCTGCCTCACGTCCACCTCCCCCGCTACAAAAATGTTCACTGGAACAATGTATTCGCCACTGTATCCAGAGCTTAGTATGATGCTCATGGAGGTCACTTTAAAAAATGTTTGCGGAATAAATGAATTGGGTAATAACCCCTTTTTTCTTAACTAACTACTCACTAGAACACAAGCACCAAGAAGGCAGAGCCTGTTCTTCTGAATCATTACATTCCTAGCATGGAACATAGGGCATGACATAAATGCTCAATATATGTTTGTTTGAATAAATAAAAAAAGTGCTTGAGTGAATGCATGAGATAGTTTTACTCGAGCCTCCACTCTGGTGTGGCTGATTGCTACCCCACATCCCACCAGGAGTCCAGGGCCCGGCGGCTTGGCACACACACTGCTGCCTGCCAGGTCCTATTCTTCAGAATGGGGTTCGTGCTATTCCTTATGGTATCATTACTGACACCTGGTTGGCACCAACAAAATGTTCCCCTGCAGTTTCAAACTGGGGATAATATTACAACAAGGGAGAAATAAAGTACATGTCAAAAAACAAAGTCCAGAGGGTGTTCTGAACTTTTTGTTTGAACAAAGCTCTCATTAAAGAACAGTCATGTTTACATCTTAAGGGATGATTTCCAAGGATTGATTAGGCCATTACATTCCAAGGAAATTTATAACTGAGTGCCATATTTTTTACATTTTAATCTTAAGATGTTGCTTTTCTTGACACCCTGAATTTGCCCTGCAGAACCTATAACAGAATGACTTCTCACTGGGTAAAGAAAGAAGACAGGCCTCACGGGAAGCAAGTTTCCTGTTGGCTTTTTGAAAAAATTTCTTCCCAAGTATTACAGACTAGATACCTTTGCACTGGAAGATAAGTATCTCATTTAATGTCTGTGTCTTTTAGGATAATTTTTATCTCCAGATTATCTTTCTGTCTTAAATTAACCAAGCGGAATGTTTTTCACCCATGTTAGCATGGAACACATGTGTCAAGAGTCTGGGTACTTCTATAGGTGGAAGCATATTTTCTTGCCTTAGAACAAAGGAAAATTCAGGTTTTCATTAGTGAAAGGTATATCTAAATATTTACGTTGTATTCCAACAGTAATCAGTTCCTAGGTTAATTCTCAATGTTTTCTCCCTAAACATGTTTACTGTTCCATTCAAATGTCCTCATTCAAATGTCATACACAATGACAATGTTTATTAACTTCAACACTTCAGCCCCAGATGTCTACTATTTCATCCTCTGAAAAGCACATGGTGATTTTACAATCAGCAACTAAGGAGCAGTTTGCAACTCCGAGCTTCCAAAACCACCCTGGAGAGCAGACTGTCTCCCAGGCAACCATCTGACCAATACTTCTGCCAAAACATCTGATGAAACCTATCAATGGAACTGCAGTGGATGGTATGTAAAGCCTGGAAACTCTGTCATTGTTTTGTGAAACTTTAAAAATGCAATATAATTAATTCTCTTTAGTATAATTAACGACAGCTAAAATTTATTATTATTGTTTTTTTTTTTTACAAAGTAATTAACCAGGCACTATGCTAAGTGTTCAGTATGCATGACTGCACCTATCCGACATCACAATGCCCTGAGATAGTTATTGTTATATGTTCATTTTTCTGATAAGAAAATTGAGGCTTTAAAAGATTACACGACTCAACCAACTAATGTCATAGTAAAAGCCACTGAGCTTCTGAGTAGTGAGTCCATTTACCCGTTTAAACATTTGCTGATCACCTGGCACAGGCCAAGCTCCCTCTGAGGATTCCAGAAAAACAATTACAAAAAAAGTTGCTAGTCCTCAGTACTTCCCATGCCTGCGGGTTTAACTTTTAAACAAAGTGAACTAAGATCTTTTTTGGTTTTTAAATCATTGCTTAAAATTAACTTCTCAAGCTTGGACTATTGCCCTAAGGTTATATACATTATAAAATAAAACTCAACTTTGTCAGTAAAGAAATGAATTTTAACCAAAGAGCCTATCGTTACCTAAAAGGAATCTGAATGAACTCCATTAACAGGAGATAATTGAGGGTTAATAGGGAGGAGACCTCCACACAAATCCAAACACCCTCACCTACCTGACTCCTGAAGACCTATTCATATAAAATGAAGCTGTGTTCTTCTGAAGAAGCCATTTTGAACAAGGGGAAATTGGGGGATTTACTGGGAAGAAAGCTAGAATCAGGCAAACTAGTCTACAACCTGATAATAGGACCAAAACTAAAACAAATAGGCAAGGAAAAAATAATAATTAATAAGTAATAAGAACAGAAAGTTCTATCAGCATTTTCTCTTTCAGTTACTGAGCTGACAAATGAGGTTTTATTAATTTGATGCATTAAAAAACCAAAAGAAAACCCAAAGTGAAGGCAAGATAAGACACTGCAAATATCTCTACGCATAGTTATGAAAAACCCGTAATATACCTTCTTCTAGCAAAGTCCCTTATAAGTTTCTTTCCTATTTATCACATTATCGTGCTAGGTTCTACAGCATTGAAGTATTTAAAGGTATTATTTTACATTGTTTTATCTTAAAATCTTTCATAATTACTTAGCTTACGGTGTAAGTCAGAGTATAACCATTATGCTCAATTTAGAGGAGAAAATAGAAGCTCAGGAGATTGAACAACTTGTGCAAGGTGACCCAGCAAAGTTAGTGATGGAGGTAAGAGCTTGATCTGTCCTTGAATGAAAACCACATAGTTCACTGAATCATGCTCCTTCATTGGGACAACTGAGTGTTAAGAACCAAACAATTTGTCATGACATTAAAAATTTTAAATCAATGTGGTCAACACTGGATTCAGAAGATCATTTAAGTTTAAAAAAATAAATAAATAAATCATGACCCAGAAATTTCACCCTTAGGTATGTAATCAACAGAAACACACATATACACACATTCACCATGTAGCTGAATGTTTATGGCTGCAAAGATGGTAACAGCCAAAGACTGAGAACCACTGAGATGTCCATTAACAAAGGTATAATAATAAAGAAGTTGTGGTATATTATATAGCAAATGAGAAAAACAAACCATAACTATATACAAAATTACAAATGAATCTCACAAACATGGTACTCAATGAAAGGCACAATACATATTGTATTACATCATTCATGTAAAGCACAGAAACAGGCAATACTAAATATACTGTTGAAGTCAGGTGTGACTGTCCTTTAGCAGGACAAAATAATGACTGGAAAGGATCATGAGGAAGGCATCTAGAAAACTGGCCAGGCTGTTTTTTGATTTGGGTGCTGTTACAAATTCAGTGAGCTATTTATTTAAAATATTTATAAATCAGTGAGCTATTTATTTAAAATATTTATAAATCAATCATAAAAATTAGTGGAACGGAATAGAAAGTTCAAATACAGACCCATAGCTATAAGATCAATTGATTTTCATCAAAGGTGCCAAAATAATTCAAAGGAAAAAAACAACAACAAAAAAACAGTCTTCTTCAGAATGGAAAATAGGATATCTAGTTGAAATAAATGCCACATGCTTAGGGGAAAAATAATAAACCTTATCTCTTACCTCACAACATACACAAAAACTGACCTTGAAACAGAGCATAAACTTAAACACTAGATATCGTTAAGAAAATGAAAAAAAAGAGAAGATTCCTCCAGTCAAGAGAA